>NC_048595.1:373974456-374312346 GCF_003668045.3 Cricetulus griseus | reverse complement strand
CACTACTATGAGGGTCAGAAAAGTCGCGATCTCAACAGTCTGGAAAGGGGAGTGCAAATAGAGCCCACTTTCTTCTTTCTCCTCCCTCCTGGTTCCTAAGGCTCATCACAGAGGAACCTGGTTCTGGCAATCAGAGTATGCCCTGCATTCTTACTCCCCTCCCAGCCAATCAGAGTATGTCCTGCATTCTTACTCCCCTCCCAGCCAATCAGAGTATGTCTTGCATTCTTACTCCCCTCCCAGCCAATCAGAGTATGCCCTACGTTCTTACTCTCCTCCTAGCCAATCAGAGTATGCCCTGCATTCTTACTCCCCTCCTAGCCAATCAGAGTATGTCTTGCATTCTTACTCCCCTCCCAGCCAATCAGAGTATGTCTTGCATTCTTACTCCCCTCCCAGCCAATCAGAGTATGCCCTACGTTCTTACTCTCCTCCTAGCCAATCAGAGTATGCCCTGCATTCTTACTCCCCTCCTAGCCAGAGTATGCCCTGCATTCTTACTCTCCTCCTAGCCAATCAGAGTATGCCCTGCATTCTTACTCCCCTCCTAGCCAGAGTATGCCCTGCATTCTTACTCCCCTCCCAGCCAATCAGAGTATGTCCTGCATTCTTACCCACTCACCTACTGGCCAATCAGAGTACATCCTGGATTCTTACCCAGTCCTCTCCTGGCCAATCAGAGTATGCCCTGGATTCTTACCCCCTTCCTTACAGCAGAGCCTATAGGGAGTGGCCTGGGGTACAGCACCCCCTGGCAGCAGTGAACACCCTTACTCACCTGTCCCTGAGGTAGAGACAGGCATCTGTAGCCTGTGTATGCTCATGGTAGCCCTAAGCCCACACACTTGTGTGCCAGCATGTTCTACCTGCCATGTAAAGGGGCGAGGTCACAGTTTCGTGGACAGAGAGCAGGTTGGGAGGTGAGCAGGTTGAGATCTGCTCACCGGATCTGCTCACCTCCACAGCGCGACCCAACACACCAGGACACTGCCGAGGCCCCAGTAACAGTGCCACCTCCATCCACGAGAAGAGGACAGACATCAGAGTATTGGATCTGTTTGTATCTACCAGAAGGGAACCTTGGTCCCATACCCACGAGGAGAGGAAAAGACTCCTGCAACACCCACCAGAAGAAAGGATGAGAAGAGGACAATGTAAAAACACACTCAACAACAGAAAACCCAATATGACACCACCGGAGACTAGGAACCATACACCAGCAAGGCCTGAACATCACAATGCAGAAGAGAATGACCTTAAAAACATCTTCATGAAAATGATAGAGGACCTCAAAGAGGACATGAGAAAATCCCTTAAAGAAATGGAAGAAAAAAAAAAACCAAAAAATACAAGATATCAACAAATCTCTCAAGGAAACAGTTCAAGACCTAAAAACTGAAATAGAGACAATAAAGAAAGCACAATCTGAGGGAATGCTGGAAATAGAAAAGCTGAGTAAATGATCAGGAACTACAGATGTAAGCATAACCAACAGACTACAAGAGATGGAAGAGAGAATCTCAGGAGTTGAAGACACACTAGCAGAAATAGACTCATCAACCAAAGAAAATCTTAAGTCCAACAAATCCCTAACACAAAATATCCAGGAAATATGGGACACCGTGAAAAGACCAAACATATGAATAATAGGTATAGAAGAAGGTGACAAAATCCAACTCAAAGGCGCAGAAAACATATTCAACAAAATCATAGAAGAAAACCTTCCCAATCTAAATAAAGACATGCCAATGAAAATACAAGAAGCCTACAGAACACCAAATAGACTGAACCAAAATAAAGGTCTCCTTGACACATAATAATCAAAACACCAAACATACAGAATAAAGAGAAAATATTAAGAGCAGCAAAGGAAAAAGGTCAAGTAACTTATAAAGTCAAACCTATCAGAATTACACCTGACTTTTCCATGGAAACTCTGAAAGCCAGAAGGTCCTGGATAGATATTCTACCTACAATAAGAGACCATGGATGCCAGCCCAGATAGACCATGAATGCTATACCCAGCAAAGCTTTCAATCAATAAAGATGGAGAAAACAAGATATTCCATGACCAAACCAGATTCAAACAATACATATCCACCAATCCAGCCCTACAGAAAGTTCTGGAAGGAAAACTGCAACCCAAGGAAGTTAACTACAACCAGAAAAATATAGGCAATAGATAATCCCACTTTACCAACAATCAAAAGGAAAAAGGGATAGAATCCCACACATAATTTCGCCACCATCACCAAATCAAAAACAAACAAAAATAAACAATCAATGCTCATTAATATCCATCAACATTAATGGTCTTAACTTGCCTATAAAAAGACACAGATTAGCAGAATGGATAAGAAGTCAGAATCCATCCTTCTGCTGCATACAAGAAACACACCTCAACTTCAAAGACAGACGGTACCTAATAATTAAAGGTTGGGGAAAGATTTTCCAATCAAATGGACCCAAGAAACAAACATGGGTAACAATCCTAATATCCAACAAATTGGACTTTAAACTAAAATCAATCAAAAGAGATGAAGGAAGTCACTTCCTACTCATCACAGGAGAAATCCATCAGGATGAAGTCTCAATTCTGAATATTTATGCCCCAATACAAAGGCATCCACGTTTGTAAAAGAAACATTACTAAAACTCAAATCACACATAAAACAGCACACACTTTTAGTGGGAGACTTCAACACCCTACTCTCACCACTGGACAGGAACACCATACAGAAACTTAACAAAGAAACAAAGGAACTAATAAGAAGTTATGGCACAATTGGACTTAACAGATATCTATAGAACATTCCACCACCCAAATACAAAACAACTTACCTTCTCAGCACCACATGGAACCTTCTCTAAAATTGACCACATACTTGGCAACATAGCAAACCTCAACAGATACAAAAAATTGAAATAACCCCCTGTATCTTATCAGACCACCATGCTTTAAAGCTAGAATTCAACAACAACGCGAATCAAAACCTACAAACTCATGGAAATTAAGAAACACCCAATTGCACAATTCCTGGGTCGAGGAAGAAATAAAAAAAAGAAATTAAAGATTTCCTAGAATTCAATGAGAATGTGGACACAACATACCCAAACCTATGGGACACTTTGAAAGCAGTGCTAAGAGGAAAGTTCGTAGTGGTAGGTGCCCATATGAAGAAACGGGAGAATAATCACACTAGAGAATTAACAGCACAACTGAAAGCTTTAGAACACAAAGAAGCCAATACACCCTGGAGGAGCTGACGCCAAGAAATAATCAAATTGAGGGCTAAAATCAATAAAATGGAAACTAGGACAATAATACAAAGAATCAATATAATGAAGAGTTGGTTCTTCGAGAAAATCAACAAGATAGACAAACCTTTATCCAAACTTACCAAACAGCAGAGAGTGAACATGCAAATTAATAAAATCAGGAATGAAAAGGGGGACATAACAACAGACACAGAGGAAATCCAGAGAATCATCAGGTCATACTTTGA
This sequence comes from Cricetulus griseus, assembly GCF_003668045.3. NCBI lineage: Eukaryota > Metazoa > Chordata > Mammalia > Rodentia > Cricetidae > Cricetulus > Cricetulus griseus. The sequence continues at coordinate 374,308,840 of NC_048595.1, read as the reverse complement.
AAACCTATATTCCTCAAAATTTGAAAATCTAAAGGAAATGGACAATTTTCTGGACAGATTTCACTTACCAAAATTAAATCAAGAACAGATAAGCAACTTAAATAGACCTATAACCCCTAATGAAATAGAAGCAGTCATCAGAAGTCTCCCAACCAAAAAAAGCCCAGGGCCATATGGCTTCAGTGCAGAATTCTACCAGAAATTCAAGGAACAGCTAATACCAATTCTCCTCAAAGTATTCCACACAATAGAAGCAGAAGGGCCATTCCCAAACTCTTTTTTTTTTTTTTTTTTGAGACAGGGTTTCTCTGTGTAGATTTGGAGCCTATCCTGGAACTCGCTCTGGGGACCAGGCTGGCCTCGAACTCACGAAGATCCACCTGCCTCGGCCTTCGGAGTGCTGTGATTAAAGGTGTGTGCCACCAACTCCCGGCATGCCAAATTCTTTTTATGAGACTTCAATAACCTTGATACCCAAGCCACACAAAGACACAACTAAGAAAGAGAACTACAGACCAATATCCCTCATGAACATTGATGTAAAAATTCTCAATAAATTACTGGCAAATCGAATCCAAGAACACATCAGAGAAATCATCCACCATGATCAAGTAGGCTTCATCCTAGGGATACAAGGATGGTTCAACATATGAAAATCCATCAATGTAATCCACCATATAAACAGACTGGGGAAAAAAAACACACATGATCATCTCACTAGATGCTGAAAAAGCCTTTGACAAAATCCTACACCCCTTCATGATAAAGGTCTTGGAGAGATCAGGGATAACAGGAACATACCTCAACATAATAAAAGCAATATACAGCAAGCTGACAGCCAACATCAAATTAAATGGAGAGAAACTCAAGGCAATTCCTCTGAAATCAGGGACAAGACAAGGCTGTCCACTCTCTCCGTACCTCTTCAATATTGTTCTTGAAGTTCTAGCTAGAGCAATAAGACAACAAAAGGAGATCAAGGGATTACAAATCAGAAAGAAAGAAGTCAAACTCTCACTATTTGCAGATGATATGATAGTCTACATAAGTGACCTGAAAAACTCTACCAGGGAATTCCTACAGCTAATAAACACCTTCAGCAAAGTGACAGGATACAATATTAACTCAAAAAAATCTGTAGCCCTACTATATACAGATGATACATTGATGGAGAAAGAAATCAGAGAAGCATCACCCTTTACAATTGCCAGAACAACATAAAATACCTTGGGGTAACACTAACCAAAAAAAGTGAAAGACCTGTACTGTAAGAATTTTGGCTCTCTAAAGAAAGAAATTAAAGAAGATACCAGAAAATGGAAAGATCTCCCATGCTCTTGGATAGGTAGGATCAACATAGTAAAAATGGCAAGCTTGCTAAAAGCAATCTACAGATTCAATGCAATCCCCATCAAAATCCCAACACAATTCTTCAAGGCCTTGAAAAAACAATTCTCAACTTTATATGGAGAAACAAAAGACCCAGGATAGCCAAAACAACCCTGTACAATAAAGGAACTTCTGGAGGCATCACAATCCCTGACTTCAAGCTATAGTCCTGAAAACAGCTTGGTATTGGCACAAAAATAGACAAGTAGACCAATGGGATAGAGTTGAAAACCCTGATATTAACCCACACACCTACAAACACCTGATTTTTGACAAACAATCCAAATTTGTATGATGAAACAAATAGAGCATCTTCAACAAATGGTGCTGGCATAACTGGATGCAAACATGTAGAAGACTGCTGATAGACCCAAGCCTTTCGCCCTGCACAAAACTTAAGTCAAAATGAATTAAAGACCTCAACATAAACCCAGCCACACTGAACCTACTAGAAGGTAAAGTGGGAAATACCCTCGAATTAATCGGGTATGCTTCCTGAACATAACACCAGTAGCACAGACACTGAGATCAACAATTTATAAATGGGACCTCCTGAAACTGAGAAGCTTCTGTAAGGCAAAGGACACAGTCAGCAAGACAAAACGACAGCCCACAGACTGGGAAAAGATATTCACCAACCTCACATCTGACAGAGGGCTGATCTCCAAAATATACAAAGAACTCAAGAAGCTAGTCTCCAAAACACCAAACAATCCAATTAAAAAGTGGGGTACAGAACTAAATAGACAATTCTCAATAGAGAAATCTAAAATGGCTGAAAGACACATAAGAAAGTGTTCAACATCCTTAGTCATCAGGGAAATGCAAATCAAAACAACTCTGAGATACCATCCTTACTCCCTGTCAGAATGGCCAAAATAAAAAACACCAAGGACAGTTTATGCTGGAGAGGATGTGGAGAAAGAGGAACACTCCTCCACTGCTGGTGGGAGTGCCAACTTGTACAGCCACTTTGGAAATCAGTATGGTGACTCCTCAAGAAAATGGGAATCAGTCTACCACAAGATCCAGCAATTCCACTCTTAGGCATATACCCAAAAGAAGCACATTCATACAACAAGGACATCTGTTCAACAATGTTCATAGCAGCACTATTTGTAATAGCCAGAAACTGGAAGCAGCCTAGATGCCCTCAACCGAAGAATGGATAGAGAAAATGTGGTACATTTACACAATGGAGTACTACTCAGCAGAAAAAAAAAATGGAATCTTGAAATTTGCAGGAAAATGGATGGAACTAGAAGAAACCATTCTGAGTGAGGTAACCCAATCACAAAAAGACAAACATGATATGTACTCAATCATATGTGGATTTTAGACATAGAGTAAAGGATTACCAGCCTACAATCCACACTGCCAGAGAAGCTAATAAACAAGGAGGACCCTAAGAGAGACATACATGGTCCCCTGGAGAAGGGGAAAGGGTCAAGATCCCCTGAGCAAATTGAGAGCACAGGAAGAGGGGGGGGGAGGGAGTTAGGAGAATGAGAAAGGAAGAAGAGGAGGAATGCAGAGGACATGAGGGAGCAGAAAGGTTGAGTCAGGGGAGAAAATAGAAGATAACAAGAATGGAGATAGCATAATAGAGGGAGACATTTTAGGTTTACAGAGAAATCAGGCAGTAGGAAAATGTCTGGAGATCTACAAAGATGACACCAGCTAACAATCTAAGCAACAGAGGAGAGGCTACCTTAAATGCCCCCCCCCATAATGAGATTGATGACTGACTTATATGCCACCCGATAGCCCTCATCCAGCAGCTGGTGGAAGTAGAAGCTGACAACCACAATTTATCACTGAACTGAACTGGAATCCAGATGCAGAGAAGGACGAGTGAAGAGCACAGAGGTCCAGACCAGGCTGGCAAAACCCACAGAAACAGCTGACCTGAACATAGGGAAACTCTTCCTCTCCAGACTGATAGCTGGGATACCAGCATGGGACTGATCCAGACCCCAGGAACATGGATTTCATTGAGGAAACCTCGGAAATCTACAGGACCTCCTGTAGTAGTTCAGTACTTATCCCTAACCTAGGTGTGGACTTTGGGAGCCCATTCCACATAGAAGAATACTCCCTGAGCCAAGACATACAGGGGTGGGCCTAGGCCCTATCCCAAAGGATATGATAGACTCTGATGACACCCTATGGAAGGCCTCACCATCCAGGGGGAGCAGAAAGGATATGTGATGGGTAGGGTTTTAGTTGGGGGTGGTGGTAGGGGAGGATGGGAGGGAGAAGGGAACTGGGATTGTCATGTAAAACAATCTTGTTTCTAATTCAAATAAAAAAAAATATCTGAAAGAAAAAACAAAAAAAATGGGAGACCTGGCAGCCAGGTAAGATCCTGAAGGTTGCCCCTTGAGGGCTCAGGACATAAGGGCAGAAGAGTGGAGCATAGGTAACCTCTGTCCTTCCCCTGGAATCTGGCCTAGCAGGTTCCAATGACAGCCTTTGTGTGGAAACCTGGCTCTGAGCCAACAGTTCCCACTGGGTGAGATGGAAGAGAGCACACAGAGGTGAGGAGGACAGGGAATCCCCACACCTTACCATTGCTAATTACTATGGAAGCAACATCTGTCTAAAACCAACCAGGTGCTGTAAATGATGGGGACCAGGGAGAGTGGATGTGGTGTTGAGTCAGTGTGAAGAAAGGGGCAGGGGCAGGGTGGGGCTGACAGGGCCGTCCTTCTGAGGCCCTAGGGACCTCCCTGGCACCTCCCTGTGTATCAGCCTCCAGGCGGCACCTCTGCCAGCCTTGCCACCCCCAGCCTGGTCCCCTTTCATTGATCTCAGCTCCTCTACACTGCTGTCCCCAGGCCTTGCTTTCTCAGTGGAAGAAGCTTCCTTGAAGCTGAGGCAGAGTCTCCATGGCTCCTTTCAAAGACCTCATGGGCCGCTTCTCTGAGTTGCTGAGTCTCTGAGGAAAAAACAAAACCAAAGGTGAGCATGATATAATCACGATGTCACAGTCCTGTTCAAAAAGAAGAACCAGGCTCAGTGGTACAAAATACAATCCTAGCACTCATGACACAGAGGCAGGAGGACTGCTGAGAGTTCAAGGCCAGCTTGGCCTATAGTGAGTTAAAGGCTATCCCACACTGTGTAAATGAGGGCCTGTCTAGAAGGAGGAGGAGGAAGAGGGAGAAGAAGGAGGGGAGGGGGGTAGGAGGAGAGGGGAGAAAAGCCACTAATTACAGAAGAGTCCCAGGCCAGGTTTGACTTCAGGAGGCAGCTGCTTCCCAGCCAGAAGGGGCCAAGTGCCGGTATTTGCAATACTGGGTCTTCTACTACCTAGTGTTTGCTTGCTTGCTTGCTTGCTTGCTTGCTTGCTTGTTTTCAGAAAGAGAGTCTAACTATGTAGTCCAGGCTGGCCTTGAACTCATGAACTTACCTCAACCTTTTGAGTTCTGGAATTAAAGGTATGTGTCACCAAACCCAGTTTACCACTACCTAGCTAATCACAAACCTCATGCCCAGTGTGACAGACTTAGGAAGTGGAGCCTTCTGAGAGGCCCTTAAGTCATGAGGATTGGGATGGGGCGCTGCCCTAGGAAAGGGACCACTGGGAGTGTTTGTCTCTCATGCTACTGCTGCCTTCATTCGCTGTGTCCCCACTCAGCCTGTTTTACAAATGATGAAAGAAAGGCCACCAGAGAGAAGCCTTGTTGGGTCTAATGTGACATCAGAAGCAGACAGCACAGGAGTGAGCCAAAGAGCTTATATTACCTCAACATGTGTTCAACCAATCATAGCGCATCCTCATGTAAATTAAAGTCTGTGTTATATATAATGCCAGTCACAACACGGTTGCCTTTGCACTAGTCACAGCATTCCCACTGCAGGGCCACCAGCAGAAGTACCTCAGTGGAAATGGTGGCAGGGTCATTTACATTTCACTGAGGTTTCAGACCCTCGTGGCCAGGACTGTGATTCCAGGAGCTGGAGTTATACACTTCAGCAGCAAGCAGCTGTCAATGCTGTGTGGCTTCCTTGAGGCATTCATAGAGCAATCAAAGCAGCCAGTGCTGGCATGGGGACAGTTAACTGGCTCTTGGATGAAAATCCTTCACTCAGGGCAACCAGAGAACTAGAGAGTTTAGCAGTTATCAATCAGGGAGTCCAATTGTCTTATCCCTCAATGTCTTAGTTTATTTACAGGTAAAATGAATATTGAAAAGAGTTCTTATAGTAAGGACTTCTCACTAATATGAATAGTGATTTTAACATTGAGTTAACAATGCTTGCACTAGGGATAGTGGCACAAACACATAATCTCAGCACTTGGGAGCCCGAGGCCGAAGAATCATGTGTTTGAGACCAGCATGGACTACATAATGATATCAAGTCAGCCTGGGCTACCTACAGAGTGACACTCTGTCTCAAAAAACTAAACCACCACCACCACCACCATCACCACCACGTGTGCAGCATCCTAGGAAGAGGTAAACTGTTTACTCTGTCTCTGACCCACTCAGATCCTGTTGGATGCTGACTTTGCACAGCTTGCTCCTAAGAAAGCCTTTACATAGTTTTTCTCTGTGCAGATGCTTGGGACGTGTTCCCCAGGTTCTTCCTTCTCTTTTGTGGGACATCAGGCTTGTAAGGCTTTATCTACCCTTAGGCTCCACTCCAGATACACAGGGCATGAAGCTTCCACATAGCATTTGAGAGGGTAGTTAGTCCGAACACTTCCGGTGACTCAGAGACCTATTCTATTCAACCAGGAGGCGTATTCCCAACATGGAAGCCATAAGAAGAAAGAGAAGGCTAACCAAGTCAGCTGAGGACAGGCCTCTCATTCTTTAAGGGGCTCCTGAGTACTGGATACTATTTGGACCTGTCTTGGTTAATTTTTTTTGTTGTTGGCTTGTTTGTTTGTTTGTTTGTTTGGGCAACTTAACACAGCTAAAGTCATCTGGGAAGAGGAGCCTCATTTGAGAAAATGCCTCCATCCGATTGCCTGTAGGCATGTCTGTAAGGCATTTCTCCCTGATTTAGTGATTGATATGGGAGGGTCTGGTTTACTGTGGATGGTGCCACTCTTGGGAGGTGGTCCTGGGTGGCATAAGAAGGCAAGCTAAGAAAGGCATGGAAAGGGAGAAAGCCAGTAAGTTTGAGCTCCTGCCTTGACTTTCCTCGATGGACAGTGACTTGGAATGTATAAACCAAATAAACCCCTTCCTCCTCAATCTCAAGTTGCTTTTGATCATGGTCTTTATCACAGCAATAGAAACATAACTAAAACAAACCTCTGGGGCTACCATATACCATGTAGTGAGAGGCATCCCTCAAAACTTGCCAACATAGCACACTCGTGTGCCTGTGGGCACACACACACACACACACACACACACACACACACACACACACAAAGGTTCCCTTAACCATGCCTGTTTTACATGGCTCCATTTGTGCTGGTTTATGCCTACTGGCTCCTTCCAAAATCTGGCCCTCACCTTCTTCAGCCTTTTGTATCAACAGGTGTGTTCCAATAGTACCTGCTCCTGCTCCTGCTCCTGCTCCTGAGCTCACATTCTTAACTCTTTTGCAAGCTCTGTTGGCATTCCAGTCTCCATTTCCTTCCAGTTCTCCAAGAGAGCGTATTATGTCCTGGCCAAGGGAGAAGGCAGCAGCTATACCTCCCATCATGAGAGCATTTCTGGTCATTGCCAGAGCTGTACCACCCCAAAGGCCTTTTGTACCTTTCTGCTGCTTTGGGTTGAGACTTGGCCAGCAGTTACGAGTTTCTTGGCAGCTGAGGTGACATAGGGGTGTGTTCTGGTCAGCTGGAGGGCTGGCATGTGCTTTTTGATGGTTTCCCAGGCGCTCCCACATTTGTAGACAATCTCACCAGCCATCTTCTTGACCTCCTCAAGCTCTGGGTCACCGCTGGGCAGGACTCTGTTGGCCTGAGCTAGGACTCTTTTGTTTCGAGAGTTTTCTCTCACATTGGTCATGATATTGATGACCCCAGAAACTGTCCTCAAACCTTTTTTAAAAAGAAGCAATAAATTAACAAGATGAATAAATAGACTTCTGCACTGTGTCAATTTGTGTCTACCTCCATTGTTCTTATAAACATTTCACAGACACGTCCATGAGCAGCCTTCTCGGTAGGTGGCGCTGCAACAGGAGACAGAGCTTAGCACTTAGCACTTGAACTATCCCCTCATTAATAAGTCATGACTCATGACTCCAGAGTTGGCTGATGCAGAGTTAGTCACTACTTTGGTCTTGGTGGCTGTTTGGTGGCTTTTGTCAATGTTGTCTGCAATGGCATAGAGTGTTCTAATGCGTTTGTTTTCATTCTTTTACCAGCTGTGGACCTGTTTTAAAAACCTACATTCTTCATCTGTCAGAGCCTCACCTGCAGCCTCCACTTCTTCCTCATCAGTCAAATCACCACCTAGAGAATCACCATCCTTGTCATCCCTGTGGGTGAGGGAAACAGCCCATGCGGCCTTCAGGCAGCCTTCAATCCTAACTCTGCACCTTTCCCACAGCTCCCTAAAAAGCCCCAGAGTTACCAAGCTCAGCCTTTGCAGGAAGAATTGGTACAATGAAGAGAAGAGTCACAAAAGAGGGACAACTGGGCAGGGCAATGGGAGTGACCTCAGCCCTGTTCAAAGACAGGAAGCAGGTAGATGGTCTTGAGGGACACTCCCAACCCTGCTCTGAAACACATCTCCACTCTGACCATCTTGGCTTTGGCTGAAGCAGCTGTGCCTTCCCATGTCCTTTGTGCCACACTCTTTAAGAGGGCTGAGGTAAATGGTGACTAGTATATCCCATCTTCACTTGGTCCTTCAGCAGGTGGGATGCGGTAGGTCTTTCAAGGAAGTCCTTCCTTCCTTCCTTCCTTTAGCTAGCATGTCACTGGATGGAGGAGTCTTTGCCAGCCCAGTGGGATTTGGCTTCCACAGAGGGCAGTGTTAAGAAGGCCAAAGCTGCCCCTCTAGGCCCCCTCCCATGCTAAGTGTGACTCATATGACTCCGCAGGAGAGCAGAGGAGTTTGGTGGCAGCATATGAGCAAAGGGGCCCAGCCCAGAGGGTGCTGCCCCAAATAATGCACTAGGTCAGCAGGATATGCAGGTGCCAAGATCTCAGAGCTGCAACAATAGTGGCCTTTTACTTTGCAACCCGCTGCAGTAACCCAGGCACAGAGGGCAAAGTCGAACTGAGACCTCCAGGTTGCCAGGTCCCTGGTGGGAAGGCCAAGCCTTAAAGCCTGCAGCCTTGGGAGCTGCTGCTGTGGCCACTGCTCAGCAAAGTATGTGTGAAAATGATAATTAATGCAGTCTGTCAGAAACTGCTTTAAGACTTTTGAGAAAGAAAGCAGATATCTCTGATTGTATTCAACTTTGTTCATATATTGGACCCTCATGCACTCAGGGGTTAACTATGTCTGTTGTATTACAAGGATGTTTTATTTCAACAAACTAGGGAAAAGGAGGGCTGAAAGATGTTTGTATGTTTGGTACGGTGTGGCCACACTCTTGTGATTCTGAATGCCTAGATCCTAACATAAGGGCCTCCTTGAATTGCTTTGGACATAGTCAAAAAGGACACCAGGTCAGACAGTGTCTTAACAAGGAAGGTTGGCGATCTGCACCTCCCATGGCTGCCCCCCAGAGCCAGTCATCAGGAAATGGCCAAAGCCAACATGGCCCGAGAACCCAAGGATCCTGTATGGATGATTCAATAGCCTTTAGCAGAGGAGAGGATACAGAAATTAACCTATTTCCGTAGTTATAAAAGAAATCTGGAGATTTGAGAAAAGTTCATGAGACACAGTCTCAAGAGGCTATAGCTCAGCCCCACCCAGCAAAGGTCTGTGAAAAAGCAAGTGAGACCATGTCAGCTAGTAGAAGCTTTACAGCTTGGATTAGAAAAGACTACTTACTGACTTTAATAATTTTCAAAAAAATATTGGGAGATATGACCCTATTTAAAATTGTCTACAGGAGCTCTTGATCCCCTCAGTGACATTCTTAAGGGCAGTTGTGACCCTAGTTCCTCTAGACAGCTCATGGAAGTTGCTAAACAAGTGCTGACTCAAATAGAGCATGAAAACACAACTTCAAAAAATAAGTACAGATGGGCTGGAGAGATGGCTCAGCGGTTAAGAACACTGACTGTTCTTCCAAAGGTCCTGAGTTCAATTCCCAGCAATCATATGGTAGCTGACAACCACCTTGAATGAGATCCGGTGCCCTCTGCTGGCATGCAGGCAGAAGACTGTATAAGTAAAAAATAAAAATAAAATGTTAAAAAAAAAAAATAAGTAAAGGGAGATTGTACTCCCAATCCCCATAATGCATTAAATCATGCACTTTGTTTTGTTTTGTATTTGTTTTTCAAGATAGGGTTTCTCTGTGTAGCTTTGGAGCCTGTCCTGGCACTCGCTCTAGAGACCAGGCTGGCCTTGAACTGACAGAGATCCGCCTGCCTCTGCCTCCCGAGTGCTGGGATTAAAGGCATGCGCCCCCAATGCCCATCGAATCATGCACTTTTCATTTTAAATTTTCTGAATGTGGATGCCCATGAACAATCTGCCACGGATAGATTCTGGCATGATGGAGTGACTTTTGCTCAAGTCAAATGGCAAGATCCTTGCACTGGATTATGGAAAGGACCCGATTCTGTTTTAATATGGGGTCGAGGGCATGTTTGTATTTTCTCACAGGAAGAAAACAAGGCTCGATGGCTGCTAGAACTTCTGGTGAGATGTGTGGAGCAGAGGAATGCCAGACATGATGATACTGTGAATGCTGGCGTGACCCCCCCCCATAACTAATTCGAGTGAGATCTACTGAAGCTGTGTTCCTGACCCTCTGATGTCATCGTTCTACATTCTGAGAGGGGAAGGAGACTATGGTTGGAGATTCCAGTTTTTCAACAAACCTGCTGCACCAGCTTCCCAGACTGCTATGAATTTTTATTGTGGATCCAGCCAAGGACATTTGAATGTCTAGCAGTTTATCCACACTGTATCTTGTGACATAGAACTCATTTTTTGCCAGTTGAAACTCATTTCTGCTGTTGCCTCAGGGACTTCCCCTCTTGGGAAAAAGGACTCATTAGAACAATTGAACACTATTACGGAGGTGATGTATGGCTAAAGTCTCTCTGTAGTATATGAGGAGGAGTTGGTCCAAAGCTTTGCTGCTGGTATTCAGTACTCAAGGACTGCAGTATCTCAAACTTATCTTTGGAAGTTAGAAGCAGCAATGCATTGAATTTTAAGAGAGGAATAAGAGAAGGTTCAGAATTGTGGAGTTACTCATACTTCACCCACCATAAGAACATTTTATCATCCTTTGATTGAATTGAAATTATGAGAATTGCAATCCAATTATGTGTCTATTGTTAATAATCATAGTGGATTTATTAATGTTTACAACCTTCGCTATGCTATGTAAGTGTTAATGGATTAAAAAAAAGGTCAGCTCATTCTGACAGGAATTTGACATGATGCTGAATCTTTAGATACAATGTAATTAAGAAGGCAGATTTAGATTTCGATACAGCTAAAATTACTGGAGACATCCTAGACAAATTTTAAGGCCATTTTATCTTGGTCATTCTTGATTCCTTCAATAGGAGATATTGTAGTCATAAAAGCATATGCATTGCTTAGCATTATCAAGCTTGCTTGTGAACTCTGGTGAAAAGTTGGCTCAGAGGTGCATGGCATCAAGTTACCCATTACCCCCCAACTTTTATTACTACAGAGACTGGTAGTCAAAGACGGGTAAGATCTTTTCCCTCCACGCATGATGGAATGTGTGTTCCTATGATGGGTAAGGCTGGAAGGTGAAAGAAGACAACCTAAGACAGACACAGTTGGCCGGGCGTTGGTGGCACAAGCCTTTAATCCCAGCACTTGGGAGGCAGAGGCAGGTGGATCTCTGTGAGTTCGAGACCAGCCTGGTCTACAAGAGCTAGTTCCAGGACAGCCTCCGAAGCCATAGAGAAACCCTGTCTCGAAAAACCAAAAAAATAAAAAATTAAAAATTAAAAAAAAGACAGACACAATTGTCTGTCCTATAGCAGAAGCACAGGTATTAATTAATTAAATTTAGAAAGGGGAATTGTTGGGGCCCATAAAATTGGCTCTGCTTCATCTTGGCTTAAGGTCAGAGAGTTTTAAACTATCCTTACTCTTCCAAGGTTAAAGTCATAGACCTAAAGGTCTAAAGTATGGCTACTGTAGGATGTTTGGTATTAGGTGTGGATGTCTTATCTAAATAACAAGAGACTTGGCCTGAACTGGGCAATTAGGCTGGATCTGAGTGAAGCCCCACAAAGACGAGTTACAACATCTGTCACCCTCAGAGAAGTCAGGAGAGAGCTGGCACCCATTGCCTACAGTCCAGTTTCAGTGAAAGTTCCCTCTGCCTAATCCTCACCCAAATTAATTAATTGAAATTAATTGATATATATGTGTGTATATTAACAAGTGTGTATATTATGTTGATATATATGCATGGTTAATGTATATATATGCTAATATATATGCACATATAAATATATGTATATATTGCTGCCAACTGAGGTCCCTGCTGCAGCGGGGCAGTAACTTTGAAGTGGCCACTACTCTATGCAGTTCCCGTCCCTCCACCCTTCCAGGCCTCTGAACCCAGCCTGCCCACTGAGCTCACTGGAACACTTGCTCCATTTTGTGAAGCTTTACTCTATCTTAGAAGGGAAAATGAGGTCAATTAATTTCTTAAAATTAAATGTTTTGGGGTTTTTATCTTACAAATTTTTACATTGATTACTTAATTTTGTGAGCGTGGGGGCAGGAAGCAGGTTTGTACCACTGTGCCCTTGTGATGGCTGGGGGACAACTTCCCCTTCTGGGTCCTGGGGATCAAAGCCAGGTCGTCTGGCTTGGTGGCAGACACCTTCACCTGCTGAGCCATCTTGCCAACTGTTTTTCCCTGTTCTCGGCATAGCTAAGACTCTTGGCATTCACACATGATAGGGTTGTGCAGAGGAAGAGTATTCCGGCCTCTTATAACGGACCTTTCAACCATGGAGCTTCGTGATGGGGTGACTGTGGAAAACCCCTAGGATGGGGGAGCCGTTGTCCAGACAGGCAACTGTGGTTAGACTTCTAAGAGGGAAGAGAGGCTGGAGATAGTGATTTAGTCACTCCCATATCTATACTGCAGCCTCCATAAAACTCAAAAGGACCCTGAGGAAAGCCCAAGAAATCCCAAGACCCCAGAAACTCTGTGTCAGCCACCTCGACACCGAGGCCAGATATCACATAGAAGGTCTCCAGGGCCCTAGTCTGAAAGGATGTTGGGAGCTCCATGGCAGCAGGGGCAGGCCAGTGTGTGGGTGATAAGTTTTCAGGTTGTGGAGAGGGAACAGGCATCACAGGAAGAAAGGTGTTGCTGTTCTTGGAGCAAATGGGTGACAGCTTGGGCCAGCTTATGGAAACCCTTAGATCTCCCCAGGGGACACGGGGTGTGAGATCCAAGGGTGAGATCCAAGCCTGGGATATAAACAGCTGACCCTGCACTGACGCAAAGGCTGATGGGTATTTGTGTGTTGTGGGTGCGATGGAGGTGCTGCTGGCTGAGCTCGGGAGACTATTAGCTGTCCCATTGATATGAAATAGGCACAGGGTGAGTACATGTCCAGCCAGAGTGGAGGGAACAGCTAAAGTTACACACCAGATGAGAAAGGCAGAGGACACCCAGTGTCACAGCTTAAAGCAGAGATGAGGAGCGTGGCTGAGAAGAACGTTCATGTATGCCTGACAGACCTCTGTCTCCCCCGCCTCCCCACACACCCACACACTGATGGGGTTAAACCCGGCCTCTTGCATTCTAGCAAGCACTCTGCCTCTGAGGCCACCCCAGCCCTCTGGGTATTTTTCAATGTCCAGCCTGATTACTCCTCTTTGACCCCTAATGGCTTTCCAATGCCATGAGTTGACTGGAGGACCAGGATGTACCTTGGCAGATTCTGCTGTGTTGATGTCTGGAAGGATGACCCTGCTGTCCTCCACAGTCCAAGTGGCTAGGGTGGTCAGCAGGGGAGAGGTTCTGTCTGTCCTCCCTGTAGAAGACAGACACTCTCATGTAGGCACAGTCCAGAAGGTGGACCTTAGACCTATGCTTTTCACAGAATCCAGCTTGCTGTAGGAAGTGTCTCTTTGGGGAATAGCTGGCTAGCGAGTCCCTTGCTAAGGACCCATCATCTCCGGACTTTTCATAATTACACAAAGGATTAAAAACAAACCAAATGCAATTCAAAGGAAGGAGCTCTGAGTAAATAAACCTGCCAAGTCAAGTGTCCCTCACAAGAGGCGCATGAACCAGTGAGGTTCCTAGTGACTTGTCGTATGTAAGGAGCCAAGCCTGAGACCCTGTGCAGCTGGCTAGTTCCTAGCTACCTGGGCTTTGAGCCCCGCTAGCCCCAGGTCAGCTCTTTTTCGTCAGCCAGTGCCTGGTTTCTTGTTCTCTTGGTCACCTTGACCGTTAGGGTTCCCTGTCAGCTGTCCCTCGGAGAGAGGTTAACCCCAGACTCAGACCTCACCTCACCAAGAGCCCTCCAGGCAGTCTGGCAGGAGCGGTGACCAGCCAGCGTCTGGGATAAACAAGGACAGATTTTTATTCATTATTATTTATTATTTATTCTGGGCCAGTGGCCGGAGTGGGGTGACTCACGGAGGCGGGAACAGGAGTGTGAAACTGAATACATCTTCATTTCAAAGGGTGCTGTAAAACTAGTCCAGCTTGCAAGTCAATTTCTTGCTGAGAAGTGGCCCACTCTGACATTTCCCCAAGCTCAGTGAGATGGAAGGACAGAGAACTGTCTGGCTCAGGGTGAGAGTGCTTGCATGGGCCAGACCATGAATCCCATCCCCAGCCCCGCCAAAGACACCCTTTCGTCTCTCCTTCCCAGCTGTGTGCCAGGCTCCATATTGAGCGGTCACTGGTGACCAGGACATGGGAGTCCCAGGGCATCTGTGTCTCCTGAACTACCACCTGCCCTTGGCCTTGATTCTCCATCTTCTTCGGTGTGATTCAGACTAATGTGAGAATGACCTGAGCATGCCCTGTGTCACCCAGCAGGCCGTCCAAATGTGATAGAGTCACAAAAGCCACCCCAGCCCCGCCCCGCCTATTCCAGGCTGTCTCCCATTTTGTGTGTGTGGTGTGAGTGGGGGGCGTCCCTGCCAATGTCGTAGCCAGTTGGCAAAGCAAGAAGGAAATCCAGTTCAACACAACTCAGTCAGCTGGAGTTTGTTCAACTTCTAGAATCTGTTGCCGAGCAGTTTATTTTTGACATAGCTAAACACAGCATAACTTTGGAAACAAGTTTCCTTGTGACAATTACCACAGTAAAGATTACATCAAAACTCTTCAACTTGTATGCCTTTTTGCAAAGTACCTGTGACCTCTCCCACAAGAAAGGGTTCTAAGACTGGAATAAACACAATAGTCTGGGGATCGAGGTGAGGATTGGATCTACAGATAACAAAGGTCACCCCGTTATTAACTACATCTAATCCAAGGCAGAAACAGGTATAACTCCCTTCAGTTGAGAAAAGCCTGCATGTGACACGCCCTAGGTTTCTCTGGTGCTTGCTTCTCTGTGAGCGCCAGCACCTCGTGCCTTGCACACTATTGCATCTGATGCAGATGTGTGACCCTTGTCGCAACCCCGAGAGGAAGACAGCATTAGGACTAATAACTCACACCGGAAATCCTTTTATACAAAGCTCTTTAAAGATAAAAACTGGAGCCAGGTGTTGGCGGCACACACCTTTAATCGCAGCACTTGGGAGGCAGAGGCAGGCGGATCTCTGTGAGTTCGAGGCCAGCCTGGTCTACAGAACAAGTTCCAGGACAAACTCCAAAGCTACACAGAAAAACCCTGTTGCAAAAAACAAAAACAAAAGAATTTTTTAAAAAAGATAAAAACTCGGGGCTGGAGAGATGGCTCAGAGGTTAAGAGCACTGACTGCTCTTCCAGAGGTCCTCAGTTCAATTCCCAGCAACCACATGGTGGCTCACAACCATCCGTTATGAGATCTGGTGCCCTCTTCTGTTGTGCAGATATACATGGAAGCAGAATGTTGTATACATAATAAATAAATAAAATCTTTTTAAAAAAAAGATAAAAACTGGGTAGAAGGTTCAGTTGGTGAAGTGATTGCCGTGCAAGAATGAGGCCTATGCTTGGTCCTCTGCACACATAGTAAAAAGCCACCTATAATCCCAGCTGGGGAGGAGGAGACAGGAGGATCCTGAGACTTGCCAGCCAGCCAGGTTCAGTGAGAGACACTGTCTCAAAAATAAAGTGGAAGGTGACTGAAGGAGATATTCACATGGCCTCCACACGCACACACCTGTGCACAAAGGTGTGCACACATACATGAATACTTACACACAATTAGCCCATGCGTTTGTGGGAAAACCTGTCCTGAGCCCCGAGGAGGAGGCATGACACAGATGTCCTGAGTCCCCCACAGTCACCTACGCTCTGCTCTGTGACTAGCTGTGAGTCCTGAGTTAACCACTGCAGGGAGGAACTTCCTTGAGAAACGAGAGTATCAAATTGCCCTCTGAATTAATCCTTATCTTTATCAGCTTATGCTACAGTATTTCATACACACATGCTACAGTCAGTCAGCCACATCTGGGGCTTCCCCAGCTGTGGATCATCCAGCCACAAATTACAATATTGTATTGGCAGAGAGATGCATTCTCATAATCCCAGCCCTCAGGAGGCTGAGCCCAGAGGGTGAGGCGGTTAAAGCCAGCCAGGCTCCACAACACCAAGCTGTCCGTTTGGCTTGGGAAAGTACTGCACTGCTATTGAACACATACAGATGTTTCCTGTTACCATCAATTACTACCTATTTGCATATCATTTATATTGTACTAAGTTCTGTAAGTCACAGGAGGGTGGGGCCTGGATCATACAGAGGCATGTGCAAGGCTTTCTGCAAATACCATGCCATGTTATTGGAGAGACTTAAGCATCCACAGAGTTTGATGTCTGAAAGGACCTGGAGTCCTTCCCCACGAGTATCACAATTTCACAATTTCAACATCCACCACAGGGGGATGGGCCCAGGGAGCATTCTGACCCTGCAATTCTCCAATTCCAGGAAACAATTATCTTTTCCTGGCCTCTGTTTCTAAAGACATTTTGTGTTAAACATGTCTGAGATTGCACTCTACCAAATGTGGCAATGTTTCCATCTCTGCCCTCCAGGCTCTGCCTAGAAGCAACTTTTAGGACCCCAGGATCCCTGGGCAGAGTAGCACAGGGAGGCAGTAGTTGTGAGTGCAGTCAAGGTCACTGAACTTGATCCTAAGAACGTGGCATTGCAGGTCTGGTAGCTTCTGCAGCTGTTTCCAGACTTGGAATTCTGAAGACACCAGATTGTCTTGAGTACAGTAAGGGCTGACACACATGCCAGGTCCCTCATGGGTATGCTTGCACATAGGCACTTATGTGCATATATGTGGGATATTTGTGGATGTATGCATGCTTTGTACTTGACTCTTAGGAGATGTGAGAGGCTCTTTTTGAAAAACATTTTCTTATTTATTTTATTCATGTGCGCATGTGTGCATGTACAACACAGTGAGCATGCCACAGCACTCCCGTGGAGGTCAGAGGGCAGCTTTCGGGAGTTGGTTCTTACCGTCCACCATGAGGTTCCCAGGGATTGAACTCAGATACTGTCAGGCCTGGCAGCAAGTGCCACTGCCCTCTGAGCCACCTCTGTGGCCCATGAGAGGGCTATCCGTCCACTTCATCCTACCTCGCATTAAAAGCTAATGTGGCCCCAATTCTTTCCTCTCTTCAATTAGCCCCCAAACCAGTGAGATGGGGAAAAGGATTCCAGATGGCATGAAGCAGGCTCGGGGCTGGTCTGGCTGTCCTCTGTGGGTAAAGCTAGTAGGACAGGGTACCATGTTCAGAGCTCTTCGGAAGCAGGTAGGGGCAGGCACTGGGACAAAGTGCCAGAGGGGACTGGGCTCATGGTTTCAGAGATTGCAGTTTGTGGTCAGTGGGTCCTGTGGGTCTGCGGTGAGGCACCCTAATCAGTAGTGAAGGAAACTGCTCCCTCTCAGGACAGCCAGGGAGGAGGAAAGGAAGGAGGGAGGGAGCAGAGCAGGCAGAGCAGGGCAACACAGGAATATAAGGGAAGACAACAGGGCTCCAATCCCTTCCCTTGTACGGACTCCATGACCTCACTTCCTGGCACTAGGTCTCTCTTCTTCTTTTTGGGGGGGAGGGTAGGGAGCTGGGGGGGGGGTTCCGAGACAGGGTTTCTCTGTGGCTTTGGAGGCTGTCCTGGAACTAGCTCTTGTAGACCAGGCTGGTCTTGAACTCACAGAGATCCACCTGCCTCTACCTCCCGAGTGCTGGGATCAAAGGCGTGCACCACACCACCCAGCTTAGGTCTCTCTTCTTAAAGGCCCATCACCTTATGGGCTGGAGATACGGTTCAGCTATGGAGATCATGTAGTGATCTTCTGGAGGTCCCAAGTTCAATTCCAGGCAACCATGTCAGGTGGAACACAACTGCCTGTAACTCCAGCTCTAGAGGATCCAGTTTCTCTGGACTCTTTGGCCACTTACACTGGGGTGCACATACCTACCCATAGGCAGACACATAACAAAAAATAATAATAAATAAATTTAAAAAAAGGTTGCCCACCAAGCCATCAGCATGTGGCCTCTAGGGGGCAGTTCACAGCCAAACTATGACAGGAGGTGGTGGACCATGGTAGAGGAGCAGGTATGGGCTGAGAACCCAAATGGGCTAGAAGGAAAGGCTAGGCTAAGGCAGGACCACCACAGAGCAAACCCAAGAAGTGGGCTGACTTGGCCCTGTGCCTGGTATGGAGTTAGGCTGCCTCCCTCTGTGGTCTGTCACCCTGTCAGTAAGAATGAGCAGCTAGCTCTTCCTATCGCAGAGAACTGAGGCTGAGTGCGCTGGCGGCTGGGTTACCAGGACAAATCCTATTCCCTTTCTTTGCTCCATGGCCTCTGAAAGCTGGGAATGCGCAGATGGAGCCATCAGCTTCAACCCCATGTTGTGTGCCTGGCTTCTCACCACAGCAGGGACCTTGTCCAGGGAGAGCATGATCTAAAAGACAGGGAAGACAGGACAGGGACTCCCCCAGCCCTGTGGTGGCAATGGCTCCCACAAGTGGGTGGAGGAGAGGGCTCTATGGGAATGCCTTGGCCAGAGCATGAGAGGTGGGAGAAACTGCTCCCTCCCCCACCAACCACCAGACAGGGAAACTGCCAGTGATGGAAGGAGGGGAGTCCCCAGTGCAGCCTGAGCCCCAGATGGTTTTTCCATGAGTGCTTTCCAGAGTCCAGAACCGGAACCACAGCAATCCAGACATTGGCCTAGCCTCCCTCCCCAGGGCAGGGCTTCCCTTGGCTGCCCTGATGCGAGCCAAGAGGTCTGCAGAAAATCCCTTCCTCCCAAGCCTGCATTTTCCCTTCTGTAGGCAGTTGGACAATGATATCCCCCTCCCCCAGAGCTGAGTCTGAGACCATGTGACCTGCAATGGGACCGTATTTGGAAACATTTTCTGAGGGTAAAAAAAAATCAACTGAAATCTGGAGATGAGATCATCCTGAAGCTTGTCAGAGCCAAGAAGCCAGCAGTGTCCTTGATAGAGACAAGGAAGACCGTTAGGGGCAAGCAGGACTGGAGGGAGAGAAGGAAAATGTGCTTCAGTCCCAGACACTGTCTCTCTTAGCTCACCTCCCTGCAAACCGTCATCACCAGCCCCTGCTCTGTTCCAAGGCGTGTGTGGCAGCAAAGACATTCAGAGCCTGTAGCCACATGACTCCAGAGATGCTTAGGGAATTACAGGGCTTGCAGAATTTTCCAGAATTGCCTCATCATTGACTGTTTCTTCCCATTCTCTGACATTAAAGATCTGAATTCACGAGAGAAGGTGGGGAGACAGAAGGGACAAGGGGGAGAGGGGCAAAGACTGTAACCCAGCCTCTGCTGCTGGGTGATGATGGGGAGGGTTGTGGAAAGGCAATGCCATACAAGGCTTAAAAATTCTGCCTCACCATCCAGTGTAAAGTGACAGCAAACTGAGCCACAGAGGCAAGGAGGGAACCGGTGTTAGTGTGACCTGGTCCTCTTGAGAAGAGTGTGTCCCTGAAGGAGGAACTGCAAAGAAAAAGAGGAGCTCTCCAGGCTGAGGCAGCCCCAGAGGGGCTGACCAGGGAGTAAATCAACCACACATTACACTACCAAAAAGGCTCCAGGGTGCTGCCCGCAACCCAAAATGGGTTCCTGGGAGGAGACAGAACTCCATCCCACACAGCACTCCCTGCCCAAGACTCCCCTGAGGCTGTAGCTGGCTGCCATACAACTCACATACTCACAGTGCCTTTTAGCTTCTGGGCCATCAGGACTAATTTTAACTGACTCTCTGACTGATGCCAGAGCCCTGAACCTGCCCCTAACTTCAGCCATTTCTGGGGCTGCTGGAGCTTCAGCAAATGTTCCACATGTAAAATCCTTCCCAATGAGCTCTCACTCAGCCCTCACGTAAAACCTCATTCTTGACCAACCCACTTCACAAACTCTCCCGCCCAGCCACACTGGTCATCTTGGGGTTTCCAGATCATTCCATGTTGTTTCTGCTTTCCCAAGTTTGTGCTAATCACCCCTCAGCCCATCCTGATCAGAGCTGTTACTCCTCCATCTGCCCCTTCACCTGCCCTCCCACCCCTGACCATCTCCAAGCATTTGCCAAGCACAACCATTAGTAGAAGCAGATGTTTTCTGGTGCCAGGCAATGACCATGAAAGCAATGTGGCCAGCCACTTCTGGCCTCATCCCCCTAGCCCAGAGAGGTAGTCTTTGTCCTCCCTGCAAGTGTGCAGGGCTGGCTGGGTAAAGCAATTAGTGGCCCTCTCAGAGGGGTCTCTAAACCCCTTCCATTTTGGCTTCACCCAGGAGACCAGGGGTGTTTGGTGACCCTGAGGAAGGAGTTAGGTCCCTGAGATATCACGTGGAGCAGAGTCTCCTCTAGAGCTGGATGGTGATGTAAGTGAGGCCTGGACCACTCAGGCCAGTGTGACTGGGGGCTGTTTGTTACACAGCTGTTCTGCCTCCTATTTCCTCTCACAAAGCCTCAGGAGCATGCCCTCCCACCCCCACCAGGCTCTCTCCTTTGTCCCCACAGTGAAAATCATCTTGTCCCCGTCCTCTCCAGAGAGCTGCCAAGGCTCCATGGTCCTTGGAAGTCTCTTCTCTGCTTTCTCACGATTCCTCCGTGTTAACATCCTCAGGGCCTGTGGTGCTTAGTTTTGTCTTGTTTTGCTAACTTGACACAAGCTGGAGTCCTCTGGGACAAGGGAACCTCAGTTGATAAAATGTCTCTGTCAGGTAGACTGGCCTGTAAGCAAGCCTATGAGGCATTTTCTTGATTAATAATTGATTATTGAGCCTACTGTGGGTGATACCACCGCTAGGCAGGTGACCCTGGGTTCTATAAGAAAGCAGGCTAAGCTCAGCAGTGGTGGCACTCCAGGGGCAGAGACGGGTGGATCTCTGTAAGTCCAAAACCAGCCTGGTCTACAAAGCGAGTTCCATGACAGGCTTCAAAACTACTGAGAAACCCTGTCTCTAAAAACCAAACCAAACCAAAACAACAACAAAGCAGGCTGAACCAGCCAGTGAGCAGTGCTCCTCCATGGCCTCTGCTGCAGTTCCCGGCTTGGTTTCTCTGAATCTGGAAGCCAAACATACCTTTTCCTGGATAAATTGCTTTTGTTTGTCATAGCAATAGAGAGCACACTGAGACAAAGTCCTTCCTGTTTGCCCTGGCATCCTTTCTGTGCACTGATAGATCCTAGAGCTTACATCCAAACCTGTGCTCTATGTGGCAAACGGAGACATCTCCAAATTGCTGGATAAACCCCAGGCTTTTCTGGGATATCACCAGGGTAGGGAGAGGAATAAACCCTTCCACTCCGGTGACAGAATAAGATGGGTGGGGCCAAGTTCAGAGAAGCCCCAGCCCTGCGGACGGCAGAGTGTGAGTGTCTCTCGGGACCCTGCATTGCCGAGACTTTGGAGTGACCTAAGGATGCCCTGTCCCTTTCCTTCCCCTCCTACTGGGGAGCTTTAGGGAGCAAGCCCTGGGTTTTTCAGAGGTCAGGGGTCCACGTTGGAGGAGGTGAGAACCCCGGAAAGGACTCCCGGGGAGGACGCCCCATTCCACGTGGACGCTGCGGACCTGGAGCCTCCGCCCAGGACCAATGCAGCTGCGAGGCTGCACAGACGCGTGGATGGTCCACGCTCTGGAAGGGTGGGGACTCCGCCCGAGGGCCCTGGGCCTGCAGGACTTCTAGTCATGCACGCCATCTGTCGGTGAGCCATTTAGCCTGACCGCTCAGGCGGCTCCCCAACCCCCTCCGCCACGTGGTTGCCCTCCACCACCTTGGCCACATTCCCAATGCAGGCACTTTAGTGTCTTTTTTGCGCAAACCTATCCATGGGTTTAAGAAAAAAGAAAAAAGAAAAAAAAAAAAAGCTAATAGGCCCAGGATGTAATTCAGTGGCTGAGAGCGCAAGCCTCTGCCCCTGTCACCAATTAAGAGAGTGTGTAGGAGGTGGGTGAGGCTGAGACAGATGGAACCGGTGAAAGGGAACGTTTTTTTTGCGGGGGGGGGGGAGGCGGGGTAGTAGTGTTCTGTGTCTTGATAGTTTGGGTTAAATTTTCGAGACAGGTTTTCTCTGTGCAGCTTTGTAGACCAGGCTGACCTCGAAGAGTGTGCATTGCAGCCTCGGGTGTGTGAGTTGCTTTGGATGTGAGCGTATGTGGGAAGAAAAAATAACTGCAAACCTTTCTTCTTGTTCGGAAAGCCTGGTGAAGCATTACACAGGAGGCAACCAGAAGCCTGGGGTTATGCATCACTTGGGGACCAGGTCCTTTCAAAACCTGGCTGCCTGTCCTTGTGTGAACATCACATAGATGGAGTAGCCTGCTGCAGGCCTTGACTCAGTGTTCCACCGATGGCCTCTGACGTGTGAGGGTCACTGCACCTTCATGCATCCCTTGCTGTGCTAGCCATTGTAGACGTTCATCGGTATCGCCGCTGGGTGTAACTGTTTAATGCTTCCCTCCCCTGGCAGCCTGCATAGTAATTTCTGTGACCAGGGAAGCTAAGACTGCAGGAAAGAGACTTTCAGGTCAGATCCAGCTCAAATCTTCTGAGACCTGTGTCCTAAGTGTGTGGTGTCTTTAGCAACAGAGGCCAATTCTCAACTCCTGAGAGGAAAACAAAGGCTACAGCGAAAATCTATATTGCTTGGGGAGTCACCAGGGCTGCACTGAGCAGCCATTTGAAAGGTTTCTTATGCCTGCTGCTGGGGTTTTTTTGGTGGGGAGCATTGCCAGCCCAAGAGGTCTAACTTTCTTTAAGATATAATATAATATAATATAAATGCACACATACATATATATACATATATATATATATAATTTTAGGTGCATATAAAATAATATGATTCCATGGGGCTTTATCAAACAACTTTGGTGTCATTTGTTCCTCACTCCTCCTTCTGTACTGATCTCTTCCCTCATCCACAGTCGAGTCCCCTCCCCCATTTTCCCATCTCCCACCTCACATACCCACAGGTATCCTGCTGTCCCCCCATCTATGTTCTCTTTATACTTCCCTGCTCTCTGTGGTTACTCCATGTGTATACTCATATCTGAGGATTTGGAGCTGGGAACCCCAGATAAGAGAGAACACGAAGCATCTACTTTCTGGGTCTGGGTTATTTCACTCAATATGATCTTTCCTAGTACCATCCATTTTCCTGAAAAGTTCATGGTTACGTTTTTCTTTTACAGCTGAACAATACTCCACTGTGTTTAATGTCACATTTTTGTTATCCATTTATCTGTTGAAGGACAGGTTTTTCTTATTTTTTATTTTTCCATTTCCTGACTGTTGTAAGCAGGCAATGAACATGGCTGAACAAGTATCTGTGGAGTAGGATGTCATCTTCGGGGCATATGCCAAGAAGTTCTATAGCTGGTAGATTTAGTTTCACTTTTTGAAGATTCTCCACCCTGGTTTTCAGAGTGGCTGCACAGATGTGCATCCCCACCAACCTGAATGAAGACTCCTCTTTCTCCACAATGTTGCCAACATTTGTTGTCAGTTGTTTGGCTGATCTTAGCGCTTGTGAGATGAAATCTCAGAGTTGTTTTAGTTTGCATTTCTCTAATTGCTAAGGATGATGAACACATTTTGAAGTATTTCTTTTTTGGAGGGGGGTGCAGTTGAGACAGTGTTTCTCTGTGTAACCTTAGATGTCCTGGAACTCACTTTGTAGACCAGGCTGCCCTTGAACTCACAGAGATCAGCCTGCCTCTACCTCCCAAGTGCTTGGATTAAAGTTGTGTGCTATCACCACCTGGCTCTACAGTTGAAATCTTAAACTTACACCCACAGATAAGTGTAGCTACCACCCCTCATCAAAGTGTAGCTACCACCCCTCATCAAATCTCTCTACAGCACATGGAGACCATCACAGAAAACCGCAACTGGTCACAATACAAAAGGCAACAGATTGTGGGAAGCCAGCCCCAGAAGATACATCTACATTCACAGCTCTTGCTATGTCTGTGCCTCAGGGAACATCACAAAAGGAGAGCAGAGAGACTGTAAGAGCCAGAGGACCAGGAAGTCTGCTGTGAACAGTCTCTCCTAGAAAGGACTGGATATACAAGACCAGGATAATGGCCATATCATTGGAAATGTCAACGTACAAGGGGGAATTTTTTGCAGGGTCCCATCCCACACAAGGAACTAACTACAATCAAATAGTGACTGCTGGAAGATGGAGAATTAGCCTCTCCCAAGAGTGAGCCTCCTTACATGTTGTCAGCCTTGAAACCATATATACCGCCAACATAAGCAGACTCAGCAGGTTATATTTATATAAGCTTGTGCATACACATACATACATACACACATATATGTATGCAACAACAATAATAAAAGAAAAAGCGGCTATCAACTTGAGAGTGGGGAGTATGGGAGGGTTTCTAGAGAGGAAAGTGATACAATGCTCTGACAATTAAAAATACGTTTTAAAAATTAAAAGGCAAAAATTAAAAAGCTATACAAATCAAGCATTCAATGATAAAATCATAAATAAATTTATTTTAAAACAATTCTTTAGGGGCTGGGAAGGTGGCCCAGTGGGTAAGAGCTCTTGCTCCACAAGCATTAGAACTGAGTTCAAATGCCCAGCACCCACAGAAAAAGCTGAATGTGGTTATAGGTGTAACCTATGAGAGGCTCCGCTGCAGGGAAATGGGTGAGGGCTCATAGAGCAGACCTTTGGCATTCTCTTCCAGCCTCTGTGCTCAGTGCGTACACTCATTCATGCACACACACACACACACACACACACAGAGAGAGAGAGAGAGAGAGAGAGAGAGAGAGGGATAGGGAGAGAGAGAGAGAGAGAGAGAGAGAGAGAGAGAGAGAGAGAGAACCCAGTAGATGTCTTTCCCAGGGCACTTCCAAATGAAAAAGAAATTAATCCCATCTCTGGGACCCTATTATTTGGAATTTGGTGTCACCCACATCCAAGCTCAGTCTTAACCCACCAACCTAGATCTGGCTTTAGCCTTTGTGCTGGGAATAGCACGTGAACCAAAACTTATCAAAAAGATATCTGAAACAGAAGGGCTTATAGCAGCAGTGGGGAAGGTGTCTGCTGAGTCCAGAGCTAAGGGTATTTTTATAGAGATATTGGAGGTAGGGAATGTGTTGTTGACGATGAACCTGTGATGCCTATGAGTAGATAAAACAGAGAGGGGAAACTTTGGGTGAGAGGCAGGTAGTGCAGGAGGAGATTGCCGTTCTGGAGGTCAGCTGTGATAGGGTGTGAGCCAAGGTCACAGTGCATTTACCGATGTGGGACAGTCTCTTTGGGGCTTATCTGATCGACTTTCCACCCTCTGTCCCTTTCATCTTCTAAGCCAGTGTAATTAAATGTAGAATATTCCAGAATTCTCCTTCTAATTCTCATCCTTTCTTCATTCTGTTCATAAAAACCTCCTACCGGGTCACAAGATGGCTCAGTGGGCTAAGGCACTTACCATGCAAGCCTGATGTCCAAAGTCCCATTCCTGGAACTCACAAAAAGGTGAAAAGAGAGAACTAATTTCACAGTTTTCCTTTGACCTCCACAGGCTCATGACATGCATGCCCCAACCCCAAATCATGCACACATCACATAAACATACAGGCATACACAATATGCATGTATGTGTGTATTGATGGAACAGATAAGTCAGTCTCTCGTGATTTCTCAGTTCCTTATACTACAGTGTGCAATTGTGGAGTACCTACCGCACACCAGGCCTTGCTGAGTGTTATATCTATTCCCTGCTTTAACATTCATGATAAGGAGCTGGAGATGGTGCCAAAAATAAGATTGTTGGGCTGGAGAGATGGCTCAGCGGTTAAGAGCACTGACTATTCTTCCAGAGGTCCTGAGTTCAATTCCCAGCAACCACAAGGCTCACAACTGCCTTGAATGAGATCTGGTGCCCTCTGCTGGCACACAGGCAGAAGACATAATAAATAAATAAAATCTTTAAAAAAATAAATAAATAAGATTGTTACACAAACATGAGGCCCTGAGTTCAGAACCCCAGCACTCAGGTAAAAAGTCAGGCATGGCCACCCGTGCTTGTGACTTCAGTGCTGGGCTTGGGTGTGGCCATACAAACAGGCTGACTGGGAAGGCTTGCTGGCCGGCCTAGCCCAACAGAAAAGCAACACACTCTGGGGCCAGTGGAAGATCTTGTCTCAAGGAAATAGAGAGTGACAGAGCAGGACATCCTCCTCTGGATGCTACATGCATGTTTGCAGACACACACACACATACACACACACACACACACACACACACACACACACACACACACAGACATAGACACACACGTGCATACACACAGACACACATGCACAAAGACATACACATACATACACACACATACACATAGACACACACACACATGCATAGACATAGACACACACTTGCATACACACAGATACACACAAAGACATACACATACATACACACATACACATAGACACACACACAGACAAGCACCCACAGACACACACATAGACACACAAAATATTCACGATGGCACTTGAGAAGGAACACCTTTAAAAATTCTCATCTTACAGATGGTGGAAGAAGTGATGTGATCACTCTTTCTCTTCGTGGCAGAAATGGCTTAGAACAGCCCTAAAGCCAGCCAACCATGTGGCTCCCAAGCCTCACAAACCCGGCCCTCACAACCATTTACACACCTTCTAATGCGACCTTCCCTCCACCACATTAGGAAGCCCAGAGGCCTCGTGTCTCTCCTCGGCCCCCAGAGACCTATCCAACCCAGTGCCAGTTCTACAGCCTCAAGTCCTCGCCTGGTCACCAGGTCCTTCCACCCAGGGCTCACCTGCCTCAGTATGCATGCACCACGCTCCCTCCTTCCTACTCTCAGACATCTCAGCCAACTGTCGCTCCACCCACAAGCCAGGCACAGCCTGCCGGCCCTCCCCCGGTTTCTGCCACAATATCTGCCTCACAAGAATTTGACTTTGGGACCCTGAGAGCCGGGAGTGTGGGTGACTCATCTTTTAACAGCGTGGAAAGCCGGGTCTTCCAGGACGGAGGGAGGCGGTGAACACAGACACTCAAGCATGTAAGGCAGTGGCATTTCTTCTAGTTGCCACTAGGTGGAAGCAGGTCCCCCAGAACATTTCCCTCTGGCCCCTGGGACCCTGGGTGGAATCCGTACCCTAAAATAAGCATTCAGAACGCCCAGGCCTGCTGCCAGGAAGGCAAAGAGGGCGAAGGAACTAAATCAGACCACTGCTGAGCCTCGAAGCACAGATGTGGACTCAGACGCCCGGGGTTCTGACGTGCTGGCTTAAGAGCTCTTGAACAAAGTTCCTAATCTTTCTGTGCCTGTGTTTCTTCATATGTGAGAGAGGGGACTCTAAAAGTGTTTACCCCAGAGGAAGGGCTCTGGGATGAGGGAGGGACAGCCGTGATGTGCAGCAAGCATGGTGTGTTTGTTGTGTCTGTGCTTGAAGATTCCCTGTGTAAGTCCATGTCTGTACAGAAGGTCCTGTAGACTGAATGACTGGTTAGAGCCCTGTGGTTACGGAGAGCTGGAGTGTTACAGATCTAAAGCCAGCACTATCTTGGGCTGTTTTCCATATGCTCTGTTAGCCATTTTTCACCCACCCCTCTTATCTGATCATAACTTGCTGCTACTACCAAGTGAAACCATTAGCTCCCAACAGCCCCAAATCTAAGAATGGCTTCAGCTAGCATTTGGAATCTAGGGTTTCCCATAACGTGCCTTGCCTGCTGTCCTCACCAATGTGTTTGCTAAGTGCCTTGATTTATTATTTTATTTTGTTGTCTGACTGTGAAAAATTCATTAGGACATGTGTGGTGATGGATTGTGTAATCCCAGCATTTGATAAGTAGAGGCAGGGGAATGAGGAGTTCAGGGCTAGCCTGGGCTACATGAGACCCTATCTCATAACTAAGCAAAGGAACAAACACTTCTCATAACCATTCCATAGTGAATAGTGTCATACACGCATATGTCTGTGTATGACATCAACCCATTACCAATACTGTTCATTCCTGTTTGGCTCAGAATAAATTATCTTATTTCTTCTGCTCTGCTTTGCACCCCCTGAGTCTGTAAGAGCCTGGGTGGGGGACTATGGAAGGGGCCTGGCTCATCCAGGTGACAGACCTGGTGGGGGGGCGGGGGCCTGCGGGTAGAAGGGAAGAAGGCCAGTGCCCTGGGCCACACCTGTTGACTGGTACAAGCAGATCCTGTGCCCTGCCAGCCTCTCTCTTGCAAGCCCCTAAGGGCCTTTGGGGAAGGAAAAGCCTGTGTGTAAACTGTATTTTTAGCTCCCTGTGCATCTCCTGGCCTCTGTGAGGCGCCTCCGTTGCCTTGGTCACTGGCTCAGGCTCCAGAGAATATCTGGGGAAAAGGTTGGCATGTTCAGTATGACAATGTCTGGGAAGGGTAGCCTCAGCCATGGGTGGTGAGTTTGTGAAAGCTCTGAAGAAAACCTGTGGGTCCCCCACCCCATCAGGGTTTCCCAGGTCTTGCCAACATCAGGTGACAGCCAGAGTGAAGACTTGGCCAAGGATATGTCTGAGCTGAGGGTGGGTGAACTCAGGCATAAGCCCTGAGCAGATCAAGGAGGAAAGAGGGAGAGATCCATGCTTCAGGGGCCAGAGTGCTCACACCCTTCCCCCACTGTGTCCTCAGTCCCAGGAAAGTCTGAAGGACTCATCTCTCGACCTTGGAAGAGAGGCCTGTTGGCTGCCCAAAGGCTGCTCAAATTCCCGGGTCACTATAAAAGTTTTGAGCCTTGAGTACGGCCCACTGGTACATAGCTGCCCAGTGGGCACTGACAGCCTGACCGTGGAAGCCCATCTTCCTCCCTAGACTGAGTTCCTGGCTGGCCTTGTCGGGTGTGATGTAGTCTGGACAAAAAAGTTAGATGAGTTTTAGCCTCCAGCCCACACCCACCTCCTGCCCCACTTGTGTGAGACTTGGTAGGTCCTCTACACCCTAGAAGCAGAGTCCAAGCAAGAGAGTGAGTGGCACACAGGTGTCTTTGGGGTCAATATAAAGTATTTGTACAGCTCTGGGTAGTGTTCACTGACCCTAGAAGCATTTAGGCAGCTGTCAGATAGTGACATTTAGTGGGAAATTGGATGTGAGTGTGTGAAGTTCTTTTTAGCATCTAGACACCATGGCCCTGTTATTCTAGATGTCTGCATCCCTAAATGTCTGTAAAACAAAAGGCTTTGGTACATGAGAACTTTTGTTCAGGAATCTTAATTAGCTTCACACTTGGGGATGCAAGGATGCAAAACACTCTGGGATTGGTGGAGAGTCGGGCTGACTGGGGAATTTAGCTTGTTCCACCTGTGTCTAGCAAACTCACTTGTGAGCATGTGTGACAAGAGCATATATAAATGAGGTTGTAGGGAGCTTTGCACACCAAGGTATCCTGGCTTCCTTGTGGTGGGTCTGCAGTCTCCTAGTCTGGCCAGGGTACAGCTATCACAGGTAGACTAGTGAAAGATCCCCAGACCCCTAAGGGCTTCAGGATCCTGAGGAGCCCCCGAGACTCAGAAACCAGACCAAGAGCTGCAAAAGCAAGAGAGTTTATTGAACGAATGTGCATTCAAGTGTCAGCAATATCGGGAAAGCTGCACACCCCAGCATGGGGTGCAAGCTCCTTATATAGGAAAAAATCGCAGATCAGCATACAGTCAAGGGGCACAAAGTGATTGATTACAAAGTATGATCTCATGTTAACGAGGTCTCCTAGGTATGACCTGGATTTTTACACAGGAAAAGAAAACATAGAATGTACTCTGGAAAGTCTTGATTGTCTGCTGGCCAGCCAGGTGTGACCCAAACAGGGTTGTCTTGGCGATACCCCTCATCTAAACCATAGGATGTTCCCGGCGTTGGGGCCAGCTTCCTTGAAATGGGCCAGGGCCTGTGGGAAACGTTTTCTCTCTGTGAACTAAAATCTTTCAAAACTTTTTCTCTCAGCAAACTAAAATCTT
Source organism: Cricetulus griseus (assembly GCF_003668045.3). Classification (NCBI taxonomy): domain Eukaryota; kingdom Metazoa; phylum Chordata; class Mammalia; order Rodentia; family Cricetidae; genus Cricetulus; species Cricetulus griseus. The sequence goes on along the minus strand of NC_048595.1, from coordinate 374,278,715 downwards.
TCACTAGCAAGCACCAAACAGAGGGGCTGGCCCCGGGTCTCCACAGCAACCGAAAGGGAGGCTCAGTTGTGGCAATGTGTGAGTACACACAGTTGCCCATTATACTGGCCAATTTTTGTGTGTCAGCTTGACCCAAGCTAGAGTCATCAGAGGATGAGCCACAGTTGAGGAAAAGCCTCGATGAGATCCAGCTGTAAGGCATTTTCTCATTTAGTGTTCAATGGGGGAGGGCCATACCCATGAAGACTGATGCCTGGGCTGTTGGTCCTGGGTTCTATAAGATGATGGGTTGAGCAAGCCAGGCCCCTCCATGGCCTCTGCGGCAGCTATTGCCTCTGGGATACTGCCCTGTTTGAGTTCCTCTCCTGACTGCCTCCAATGATGAATAGCAATGCTGAATTGTTTTGTTTTTGTTTTTGTTTCTTTGTTTTTTTGAGACAGGGTTTCTCTGTGTAGCTTTGGAGCCTATCCTGGTACTCCTCTGGAGACCAGGCTGGCCTCGAACTCACAGAGATCTGCCTGCCTCTGCCTCCCGAGTGCTGGGATTAAACGCCCGGCAAGCAATGCTGAATTGTAAGACTAATAAACCTGTTCCTCCCCAACTCACTTTTTGGTCATGGTGTTTGTTTTGTTGCAGCAATAGAAACCCTAATTAAGACAGCTATACTTCTCAGAGAGTTTATGGTAAAGCTTTAGTAGGCTAATCCCTCGGGTTGTTCTGCAGGGACACACAACAAAGTGCCAGTTCCTCACAGTGTCTCACAGATGGAAGATAGGACCTAGAGCTGCTGGTTCTAGCAGATATGTCAAGAAGGTGAGCCAGCGTGCTCCCCAGCCTGGGACAGTTGGTGTCTTTCCCTCTGCCTTTCTCTTCTGACGCCCTCAGTGACCAGAGATGTGGAGGTATGGAAGGTGCAGGGGGTCAGTTCCTCTAAAGCCAGCACCTAGTAGGCCCTCTGTCCCTGGCTATGGAACGAGTGAATAAACAGAGGGACAGATAATGATACACAGACTTTCACTCTGGAGCCCATGTCTTCCCTGCTTTGTTAGCTTGGGCCCTGGTGGCCAGAAGCCTAGGCAGGCACCAGGCATGAACAGGAATTCTTGCCTTTCCCTCCCTCCCAAGCGGTGGACATTCCGGAAGAACACTGTAACCTCTGGAAACAGTACATCAATGTTTTGTGAGTGGAGCTCCTTCTGGAAAAGGCCTTTGGAGAATCCACCCACCTGGTGGGACCTGTGGAGGCAACGGTACTGAGCTTCAGGCCTCTCAAACTTTCGCTATGCTTTTTCCTATGGTAATTCTTAGTTTTGCTTTGTCAGTTGTGATTGTGGCTGAGTTTACTGAGAACAAAAGCTGGTGATTTTTCTAAAGTTTCTACAAGGAAATTAAGCCTCTTTGTAATCTATCACTCTGGTTGGTTACCCCTGGTGGCCTTTGCAGTCACCCTGAGTAAGAATTCACTAAGGCTAATGATTCTTGCTTTCTTAACTGTTCCAAAAAGAAGATAACTATATTCCAAGAACTTGAGACATGGTTTCCTTTCTTTCTTTCTTTCTTTCTTTCTTTCTTTCTTTCTTTCTTTCTTTTTCTTTCCTTCTTTCTTTCTTTCTTTCTTTTTTTTTTTTTTTTTTGAGACAGGGTTTCTCTGTGTAGCCCTGGCTGTCCTGGAATGAACTTTGTAGACCAGGCTGACCTCGAACTCAGAAATCCACCTGCCTCTGCCTCCAGAGTACTGTGATTAAAGGTGTGTGCCACCACTGCCAGGCAGGAGACGGTTTCTTAAAAGATGACATTAAAATTTCCAGGGACAGCTAGGCGTTGGTGGCGAACGTCTTTAATCCCAGCACTCGGGAGGCAGAGGCAGGCGGATCTCTGTGAGTTTGAGATAAGCCTGGTCTACAAGAGCTAGTTCCAGGACAGCCTCCAAAGCCACAGAGAAACCCTGTCTCGAAAGAAAAAAAAAAATTTACAGGGACATGTAAGGAAAAGATAAAAAGGACCTGAAAGGTCAGATGTCTCTCCAGTGCCAGGGCATGAATGAATAGACATTTTTTTCAGTACCAAAATATCAACAAAGGAATCTAGAACTCCTAGTTCCCTTGGAAGTAGAAGTAGAAACTTGCAGGAAGAATAGAAACTTGGTCCCAGCAATTAAGAGTCAGGTATTAATTGTTACCATTCAGAGAGTAAAGAATAGGACTGCAGCTGTTGCTCACAGGAAAGGGATATGCAGACCATTTAGAAACTGACTTACACCTGAAAAAATATTCTAGGTATGCTATCATACTCCCAGCTGACTACAAAAATAGAAAAGCATCATTTTGTTAAGGACTGATCATAGGGCTTGAATATCTTTCATTTTTGTAACCACATGTTACAAGCATGGCCAGCCTGGGCACAGTACCAATAAGATGTGCCTGGCTAGTTATAATCATCTGGCTTGCAATATAAAATTAATGCTTAGATACTGGGTAAAGGTCAGTTAATGACGTCAAGGGAGGGGGAAGAAAAACACTAAAATGGGTAAATGCTAACAATTCTCAGAAAATGATTAAAGAGAAATGAATTGAAACTGCTCATGCTTGAATGCATTAGAACTTGTATTAAGATGGCTCGAGCTATTCCAGGTCATCTGTCTCAAAGACAACCAGTGGTTACACTCTTCATTTCTGCCGACTTCACACCTCCTTCCTGCCGCTCAGAACCCCTCTGGAGCAGGACTCTGGCAAACACAGAGTCATGCTGGAAGTGAAGGCTCATGGGAATTGACACCCCCCCCCCCGCCAGAGCCCTGAGGGAGGGTGTGGGACCCAGGGTGGCAAAGAGCCCTCTGCTCTGGCATTCTTCCCAGTTCTAGGCATGAGCTTCACACTTTTCCTGTTCTGTTTTCCCACTGCCTGTGGGACTCTAGCCACAGCCCTGTTCTGACTGGCAGAGCTCACAGCCCCAGCTGTTCATTCAGGTAGAGTCCTATTGCCAACCGCCCTGAGTCAGGTATCATCCCTGGCCCCATCAACCGTGACTGGTGGCTGGTTTGAGGGGATGGATCCTGTGGTCCCAGAATGTGGCTGCCCTCTGCCACCTCAGCAGGGTCCACTAGAACAGGTTCTCTAAACAGCGGTTTTCACTCTTCCAAATACTTCGACCCTTTAATTCAGTTCCTTATGTTGTAGTGACCCACAACCAGAAAGTGATTTTTGTTGCTACCTCATAACTGTAATTTTGCTACTGTTATGAATCATAATGTAAATGTCTGTTAGGCAGGATCTTTGCTATCACTTGACCCTATGGGGGTTGCAGCTCACAGGTTGAGAACCACTGCTCTAAAGTGCCATGCAGGTTGGGCAGTCACTGTTGGCATACCCAGGGTAGGCCCAGAATATCAGACTCGTGTGGCCTGTTCTTTCTGAGCTAGGCTATAAATGGGACAGTGCCCCCTTCCTCACTTGGTAATTGAATGACAATTGCCAGGCAGACACTTTAAACCCTGAAAAACCTCTGGGTGTGGTGTCACATGCCTTTAGTTCAAGCATTTGGGAGACAGATGCAGACAAAATGCTGTGAGTTTGAGGCCATCCTGGGCTACATAACAAGTTCCAAGCCAGTCAGGGCTGCATAGTGAGATCTTCTTCAAACAAAACAAGACAAAAACTGGAACACCTTTGTCTCCATTAAGGTTTCTATTGTTGTGATGAGGCACTATGACCACGGCAACTCTTATAAAGGAAGACATTTAATTGAGGTGGCAGCTTACAGTTTCAGAGGTTCAGTCCATGATCATTGTGACAGGGAGTATGGCAGCTAAGGAGCATGGCGCTATTAGGCAGACATGGTGCTGGATACATCTTGACCAGAAGGCAACAAGAAATAGACAGTGACAATGAGTGAAGCTTAAGCAAGAGACCTCAAAACCTGCCCCACAGTGACACACTTTCTTCAACAAAGCCACACCTCCTAATAGTGCCACTCCCTATGAGCTTATGGGGCCCAAGTACATTCAAATTGCCACAGCCCCAAACAAGCAAAACTGTCCATCACATCACTGAGCACTCTCCTCTAGAGTGCTGTGAATTTCTTGGCCACAGGATGTGCTTAATTTTGTTTTGTCAGCTTGTGACAGAGTTGCTGTCACATCATGTGTACTTTGTGACTGTTAACTAGATGGTAGGTAAGTGATGGATGGGTAGAGGGAGGGAGGGGGCATGAAGGGATGATGGATGATGGATGATAGATAGATAGATAGATAGATAGATAGATAGATAGATAGACAGACAGACAGATAGACAGACAGATAGATGATAATGGATAATTGATGAGTGGTGTATGAATGAAGGATGGGTAGTAGACGGATGATAAATAATGAATAAATTGTGGGTAGACGGATGGATAATGGATGAAGGATGATAGATGAATGACAAATGGGTTGATAGATGAGTAATAATTGCTTGGTGAATGATGTGTGGGGATAAATGGATAAACAGACGGACGGACGGACAGACGGACAGACAGATGGACAGATGGTTGGATGGATAATAGCTGGCTGCTGGCTAATGGACAGGTTGAAGGATGAATGACTAGATAGATGGAAACTCTGCTCAGCCTCTGTCTTCCTTATAAAGCCACCTATCTTTTATTCAACAGTATTTCTTCAGGTCAAATTTTATGCAGGGCCCAGTGTGGGGCTCAAAAGATACACAGATAAATAAAGCAGACCCTCTGACTGCCCCCACAAAATCCCAAATAATATTGTAAAATTTATTTTTTATATTTGTTGATTGTGTGTACACACACACACACACACAGAGAGAGAGAGAGAGAGAGGAGAGAGAGAGAGAGAGAGAGAGAGAGAGAGAATTCAGAGGACAACTTGCAGGAGTCTGTTTTTTTCTTCCACCATGCAGGTCTTGAGGATGGAACTCAGGCTTGGAGGCAAGTGCCTTTAACCACTGAACCATCATCTCTGCAGCTCCCAAATAAGGTTTTCAAGAGCATGGACTGTGGGATCCAGACTCACTAGGATCAAACACCAGCTGTGTTATTCATCCTGTGGCCCATATAAGTATTTATCCTGAGGGCTCCTGTGGGATTACCAGAGCTAGAGAAAGAGAAGAGGGCCTGGGCCTGGCAGATTCTGGGAGTGCTGGCAGCTACCACCTTGCTGGAAGTGCCCTGTGAGGCAGCAAGGGCAGATAGGAGATCACAAGTCAAGGGGAGGGGCTGAGGCTTCGTGGAGCATGGTAACACAACCTTTCACAGGGAGCAGGGAGCAGGCCCAGAGCCCTTTAGCTCAGAGACTTACCTGTGGTCCAGCAGAAAGTGCAGATCCATTGTGGCTCCTTTTACCACTTCTGGCTTGGTTTGGAGTATCAGGAAAGTCAGCGGAGGGCAGCATGGTGGCTCAGGAGTATGAGAGCTGGCCACCGAGGCCAAAGCTCCGAGTAAGACCTGAAGTCAACTCCTGAAAGTTGTATTCTGACCTCTACAAGCATGCCGTGGCCCACATGTACTCATGCACGCGTGTGTGCACACGCGCGTGCGCGTGCGTGCGTGCGTGCGCGCGCGCGCACACACACACACACACACACACACACACACACATTTAATAAAAGAGAAAAGCAATCAGAAAGTGAGAGGAGACTTCTGGGGGCCAGCTGGATGCCTGTGCCCAAGCTTAGAAACATGACAAGTCCCCTTGGGGCAGCAGACAGGGGGAGAATTGGGTTTCAGCTGCTGGCAGTGGCTTCGGTGCCCTTTCTGTGGGCTTGTGCAAGTCCAGACAGTGGCCTGGCTGGTTCCCACTCCCCACCCCCTATTGCCCCAAGCTGTCCTAGCTCCCCACAATGGCACTTGCCCCAAAATAGCTGCCCATGTGAGGGCCAGAGAAAGGCAGAGATTAGACCCCTGGGGGGTTGAGGAGGGTGGCAGTAGGAGCATGTGGCACCCAGTGATCCTGGCCAGACTAACACCCGGAAAGGTATAAAAGCCCTTCAGGGCCAGGTGGCCTCAAACCACAGCTGACAGCCGGCCCACACTCAGTCCTTTTGACTCATCCTTTGTCCTCTTCAGAAGCTGCCATGGGGCTCAGTGATGGGGAGTGGCAGAAGGTGCTGAATGTCTGGGGGAAGGTGGAGGCCGACCTTGCTGGCCATGGACAGGAAGTCCTCATCAGGTAAGAGGAAGAGACCCCCCATCCCTCCACTTGTCCCCTAAAGATTACCAGTGTATGGCTGCAAGGTGGAAGTTGGCAGGGTAGACCAGTTGGCTGCAAGGATGATTTGGGATTTCATTTGCTTCTAAGGGCTGGGGACTGGACCGAGGAAAGGAAAAGGGGACCCATCCATCCCAGCTGATGTCAGCAACTGGAATGAAGTTCAGCATGAAACAGTCCACCAGAAGGAGCTTATCATGGCAGGCAGCCAGAATATCGAGGGCTGTAAGAGGTCAGGTCCACTAGTGTGAACTGAGAGCTTGGAGTGTGTGGTTGCCTTCTGCTGCAAGGATCTCCTAAATCTGCCCAGAAAATTCACAATTCTGAGCCGGGGTAAGTGGAGGGTTCTGAGGCTTGTAACAGGGCCTCACTTCCCATGGCTCACTCAAATGCTGGGGCTTTTCCCTGGGCTCTGGGCTTAGCTGGCTCAGGAGCCTAGTGGGATATCCTTGAGTGATTATTTTTGGCTCTGGGAGGAGGTGGCCTTGTTGCTATCAGCCCCTGCAATGTCTTTGAAACTGTAGTTTGGAAATGAATTTCCCTGCTACTTATGATCCAGGGTAAGTCTCCCTCCTGATTGCAATGGTCTTACATACTCCCTTGGACTTTGTTCATTTCTAGCCCCTCTGCTTGGGAACAAGGTCATCTGAGGTCAGAACCCTTTTTATGTGGCCATACTAGACGGAGGCTGGGCATCTGCTGGAACAGCTAGTTCTTCCTGCCCATCTTTCTTCCCTAACTCATCCTCAGATGCTGGGCCTACAGGCCTGTCTAACTGAGCTAACCCCTACCCCAAGTTGGTATCAATTCTTAGGCAATAGATTTCCTGTGTCACCTTGTTTCCCCTCTCTAGGCCCTATTTCTGCTTTGGACTGTTTACCACAGCCTCTGAGATCCCTGCCCACTCTCTGTGCTCTGTTGCTGTGAACAGCAGGCTATTGTGTGTGGGGGGGGGGGATTGGCAGAACAGTGTCTTGCAAGATACTAAGGCTGCCAAGCCCTGGGCAGTGACTTAGGGCTTTGAAGGAAACTCAAGGTACTGTGTCATCAGAGAGGCATTCTTCCCTCCCCAGGGGAGCAACTGAGGCTCATCAGGAGCCAGGCCAGGTGGGACATGATGCCCAGGCAGCTGGCCCTGAAAAGCCTCAAGGGCATAACATCCCACCATGTCTCAGACTTGGGCCATGGGGCCACACCAGCTGTTCCTGCCTTCTCCTGTTGGCGGTGCAGGAAGGTGGCCTCCCAAGAAGTCATGCCAACTCTCAGGGTAGCAAGTGTCCCACGGACACTGGGCTCCTGTCCCAGACACCAACCCCAGCCTTGTCTATTGACCTCAGCAAGGTCATTTCTCCAAGTTACCTTAGCAGAACTCCAAGGCCTAGGCTGGTAATCACAGAGTTCTAGAACAAGGAGATCCAGCAGCTAGCAGAGCTGAGAACTCCAGGTGGAAGGGGGTGGCTCCCTTTGAGCCTCACCTCTTTTTCCCAGATCTTTTCAGGTTCATTTAAACCTGCATTTTTAAAATATTTACTTATTTTCTTTGTATTTTGCTTGCATATATGGATATGCATGACATACATGCAGTGCCCAAAAAAGCCAGAAGAGGGTGTTGAATCCCCGGACCTGGAGTTGCAGATGGTTGTGAGCCACCACATGGGTGCTGGGAATTGAACCTGGTTCCTCTGGGGAAGTAGCAAGTGCTCTTATCTGCTGGGCTGTGTCCCAAACCCCTATAATGACATTTTTGTTGGGGAAAGGATTTAGGAGCCAAGAAAGGGTTGGAAACCACTTCTGGGGATAGCAACTTCTCGAATAATGAGAGAAGTGACTCACAGTCTCAACCAACCGTGTCAGTGATGGGCCACCCCTAAGAATGACTCCTGGTCGTGATAGTGGTGGTGAAGGGGGGGATGAGGAGGAGGAAGTCTCACACAGCAAGCCCCTGTGTTATTAATACCATTATGAACTCACGTATTACATCTAATTGAGAGGTTTAGCAGCTTATCCCGAATTGCATAGCTAGTAAGAATACAGGGTACTTGGCTGTAGCCGATGCTCTTGGTAGCTTTTCTGTCTACCACCCCCATGTGCTCCTAGACTGGGCTCTGACTGGGCAGCTGTTCAGAGACCAGCAGAGGGGCAGCCTCACTTCTCTGACTAGCCTGACTGCCTGTTAGCTGAGCCTGGTCACCTGGCAATAGGATGAAGAAAGGGACCCTGAGAAAACATCCTTGGTCTCTCCCATAGGAGCCAAGTCAGGTGTGCTCAGGGAAATGCAAGGGCCTGGGCTCTGAGCCATCTGTGAGACTTGGGGTTCAGGGAGCCAAGTGCCTATATAGGGCCTGTACCTCTACTCCTGTGATGAGAGCAAGCCTCTTCTACTCTGCCTAGTGTTGGGGGAGGACAAGATTGGGGCAAGCTTTTGAGAAATCACCTAAACAACCATTTTGGCTTACATTCAATGAGCTAAGACCCAGAAAGGCTGAGTGGCTGTTTCAGCATCACACAGGACACTGGAGACTGAACCAGACCTAGAGTGTAGTGGCTCCAAAAGCCTGAAGCCTCAAGTCCCTGTTCTTGCCCCCTTCTTCCCCATCCAGCCTGGTGACCTTGGGCTCACCAGTGGGTGTCAGGCCTTCCATCTGTCAGCAGGAACTCAAGGATCATTGTCGCTAGATAATAATAGTCAGGAGCTCAGGGACCCTGGACCAGGTGCCAGAGACAAGTTGTCAGTGACGCATACGACTCTGGATGGGCTCCCAGACACAACCAAGGCTAGGGACAGATCCACCCAGTCTTCATGGCACCAGCTTGTGTGCATGGCTCTTCACAGGCATGAAGAACAGATGTGTGTGTGTGCGCACACTTGCACGAGTGTGCACAAGCGTGCACACTTCTGAGCACATGTGTGTATGTGGAGGGGGTAGGTTTGTATGTTATCATTTACAAAGGGGATGCCTTTGTAAATGTGACTGTGATAGGGCTCACAGAGAAGGGAAAGCCACGAGGTCTAGTTAAACCCCTACGGGACACTCAGGCTTCCTGTGCCTGTTTCTACAGCTGTCACATGGAGTCTGCTAACACCAAGCTCTCTCAGAAGTGTGCTACAGTGATGGCAAGAAGTAATTTGTGTAAAAAAACAAACAAGCAATTCATGGGTGATCCTGAGCCCATGCAGCTGGAATGGGCACATCAGGGGACCCTGTAGTCAACAGAACTGCTGACTGACACATAGTGGAGCACTTGAGTGGTGGGAAGGCCTGTCTGTGATGAATGACTGTGGGTGTGGAAGAGAGGCACAGATCGGCTGACCTCGGCAGCTACGTCAGGCACCCATCCACTAGTGTTATGGGACTATCCCCACTGTGGAATGTTGTGCCCTTATTGTCCAGTGATGTCTGGCCATGCACTGAGAGACAGGGGCCCTACACTCCTCTGCTGGCTTTGCCCTAGACCCCCCCCATTCCTCCTCTGTGACCTGACATAATGGCAGAATCTGCTTCAGGCGTGGGGATTCAGGAAATGTGCAGGTAAAAACCTACAAAGTGCTTTAAACACATATGTCTTTTGTGTTCAAACTCTGTAGGCAGTGCTCATGCTCTCACTCAAAACTCAGAAGCCACCTGTCCCCTACTGTGGGGTCCTAACCAGACTGGCAGGCCTGAAAGGGAGACTGGAACAGAGGAGGAACACCAGCCCCCCACCCCCAGCCTGCCCACACACACAGACACAGGCCCCATTGTCCCCACAGGGAGATGGGCACCTCAAGAGAAGAGTCGGGGGTATCAGCAGGTCACAAACTCAGGGGATCATGGAGAAGGTAACTCCAGCAGCTAGACCTAGCTCTTGGGTTGGATGAAGCAGCTTGGTGTTCTGGTCATAGGAGGTCCTCCTCATGGGACTGTGGGGCAGGGGCCGTGGGGTCCAGGCGCTTCCCACACAGCTTGGTGCACAAAGGGGAATGTCTGTGCTCATGGAGGTATTAAAAGGATAACGCAGAACCTGCGTAGCCAGGCTCACCTTGATAAACACATCAGGGTGGGGCTCTAGAGGCTCTGGTTCTCAGCTACCCACCTGCTGTGACCCAGGCAGGTCACTGCCCTGAATGATGTTTTATTTTTTATTTTTTAAAAAAGATTTCTTTATTTATTTTGTGTATAGTGTTCTGTGTGCACATATGCCTGCAGGACAGAAGAAGGCATCAGATCCTATTTAGGGATGGTTGTGAGCCACCACCTGGTTGCTGGGAATTGAACTCAGGACCTCTGGAAGAGCAGTCAGTGTTCCTAACCCCTGAGCCATCTCTCCAGCCCCAATGATGTTTTATTTACCTCCAAGTAGACCAGGGACTAGCCTCATCTGGGAAGAATGATGACCCTTGTAGCCCTTACCATCTTCCCAGAGCAGGGCTTGGGTCCCTGACAGTGTGAAACCAGAGCTCCCAGGGTGGCAGGCAGGAACAAATGTGGCCTTCGGTGGGTCCCTTTGCCATCACCATTGGAAAATGGGTGAAGTCTATGCTGGTGTAGAGGGGTCTCTCAGCAGCCACACCTAGCCAGGAGGTCTAGAATTTCAGGTAGAGGCCTTCAGGTGGCCTTCTGAGTCATCTAGATGCCAAGGCTGACTGGCTTTTCTGCACACTGGCCCTGAGATCCTGCTGGAGACATTCCATTTCAGAGTCCTGACCCTGTCTATAAAACAGGAAGAGTGTGGATAACATGGAAGATAGGTGTGAGCCCAGCGTAGAGCTGACAGCACACCCCACTCTCTGGATAACAGAGAACATGGGGGGAGGACACAGGGATGTCACTGCCCTTGCCCCTCTCAGTGACCAAGAGACTAGGAGGGTGATGGTATCAATGATAACAAAAGAACAGCAGGCATTTATCCCACAGGCTGTGCCAGACGACAGATGCGTTATCTCATTAGATCAGTTAGCCATCCCCATTCATAGAGAAGACTGAAGCATCGGGAGGTGTGGCGAATTGGCTCAGATCACACAGCTGGGAAGAAATACAGCTGGAGTCTGGTGGCCTTCAGACCATCCTTCAGACATCAGACATCTCACTCCATCCATCCTTGTCTCCTAGGCTGTTTAAGAACCACCCCGAAACTCTGGACAAGTTTGACAAGTTCAAGAACCTGAAGTCAGAAGATGAAATGAAGGCCTCAGAGGACCTAAAGAAGCATGGCTGCACTGTGCTCACAGCCCTGGGGGTCATCCTGAAGAAGAAGGGACAGCATGCTGCAGAGATCCAGCCTCTGGCCCAGTCACATGCCACCAAGCACAAGATCCCAGTCAAGTACCTGGAGGTAGGTGGCCGCTGTTAAATCCCAGCTCAGCCACTCTTGGTTCCTCCCCCCTCAAACCCACTTTCTCCTCTGCAACCAGCCCCAGCTCTGTTCCCCTCACAAGGGCACTGAGGACTCACACAGCTAGCATTTGATTCAGTGTCTGGCTCCCAATGCTGGGTCGAGCACCTCAATGTGACAAATGACTGACACATAACTTGCCTTCTCCACATCAGCAGGAGCCCTTATTGTACCCACTGGACAGACGGAAAAATGGAGGCACAGACTGCTCGTGCAAGTCACAGAGGCAGGATTCCCACTCAGGGTTCTGTTGGAGAGCTGTGGGAGCCAAGGGCACCTTCCATTTTCCAATGCATGCCCCACTCCATGATGGGGTGTGATGGTCCAGCTCTACTGTGGCCTGGAGAGAAGCCAGGCCAGGAGCCCCAGGGGGTCCTCTCAATCCCCATTTTGCAGCTGGAGTCACAGGGCAGAGCAAGGTCACTCCCCGAGGTTGGGCTTGGTACCACAGACCGAGGCCCCACCATCTTTGCTGTATCTGTGGATTGTGAGGCAAGCCCTGTGCCTTCTGGATGTATCACATGTGTCCCTTGGTGCCTCCTGCTGTGTCACTTGAGGGTCCAGTGAGAAAGATCAGAACAGCATCTGCACTCCTGAGCTAGCAGGGGCAGGTCCACAGTCCCTGGGACCAACCTCAGCTCTTATTCACTTGCTACATGACCTCAACCAGGCCACTTGTAGTCTCCTCCGTTAAATGCCACCACTTAGTACAGCAGCCAAGGCTGTATGGGACCAAAGCCCAAGTCACTGATGGTAAGCACTGAGACAGTTTCATCCAAGCCTTTGGATTCTGGGCGGTCCCACACAGATGCCCATCTCCATCTGGGCAATGGGGGTGCTTGATATCACCTGTCCCTTCCCTTGTCAGTACCTGTGACCACCTGCTTGGTGTGATCATAAGTCAACAGTCATCCTTAGTCCCGAATTCAGAGATGAAATGCACATGATGGTAAAGCCTCCTCCTGGGTGTCCTGGTTGATCACAGATCCCGGGTGGGCTAGCGTCCTGAGCAAGGTATCTTGTCTGCTACCTATGAGCTCTTGTGGGCTGGCCGTTGGTCATGCATCCTGCACTCAAAAGGGGGGGGGGGTCAAGAAACACATCCTGGGTTCAAGTACCCCTTCTTGGCTGTGTGACTTCAGCACACAGCTGAAGTCTTTGACACACCTCTCTGCCTCAGTTTCCCCATCAACAAAGCAGGGATGGTGATAGCGCCTGCCTCCTGGTGGTAGTGGCATTTAAAGGAATTGATTCACAATAATTGCATGGAATGCCACCTGGACATTGTAAGGGCCCAGGAAATGGTCCTGGAATAAAGAGGAGGGCAGTGGGTGGACATTCTTGGCTCCTGGCTTGCTCAGTACCATGACTTACAACCTCCTGTCCCCTTCTTGCAGTTTATCTCAGAAAGCATCATCGAGGTCCTGAAGAGCAGACATTCTGGGGACTTTGGAGATGACGCTCAGGGTGCCATGAGCAAAGCCCTGGAGCTGTTCCGGAATGACATTGCCGCCAAGTACAAGGAGTTGGGCTTCCAGGGCTAAGCCGCCTGCTCCCACTGCCCAGCCCACAAAGCTGGGACCCAGTGTCATGTAGCAAGTAGAGTGTGCAGTGTCTTAGGTTAGCAGAGAACAGAAGAGGGGAACGTAGCATGGCATTCAGCCATCTAACCCACACTCCTGGGGACAGGGCTCCAGGTGGCACCACCTGGAACCCAGAGGTGCAAAGTGACCTCTGCTTCCTCAGTTCTTTTGGGTCATGCTCAGTCCTCCTGTCACCTAAATCCCAAGCCCAACCCACTTCCTCCTGGTTTCTGAAAAAATCTCTCCTCCCACTGTCACATTTGATCCCAAATCCAAGTCACTGACCCTGACCTTTGACTGAGGTAGAGTGTTGCTTAGTGGGAATAGAAGAGGGAAAGGAGGCGGTGGGCATCTGGACATCTCCTGCTGCTCAAGTTCCCACTGGCCCACCGTGTTTCAATAAAATACCCTGAAATCCCTCATTTATTGTCTCTGCTTGGCATTTTTTATCCCTTTCAGCAAGGAAAACACCCACAAGCATCCCAGGAAGAAATAGGAAGGCATGGTCTAGGATTGCAGACAACAGAGAAGATGCTGGGCAAGCCCCTTTCCGCAGTCACCTCTCAATGGCAGGGACACACTGGGTTGGGTTCAGGGACAGGGAGGGAAGGGCCCCTGCCTGGGCTCTGATCAGTGTCATGGTGGTGGGAATGCAAGCAGGGCCAGCTGACCTTGGCAATATGAGGATCAGTGCCAGGTGCCCAGGCCAGGAGACAGGGAGAAGATGTCACTGTGGATCCAACAGCTGAGGCAATGTGAGAAGGTCACCCACCACTGAGATCCAAACAGTGGCCTAGAAGACAACAGGGACTCTGACCCCAGGACAGAGCCAGTGGCCAACAGCAGCAGTTGCTGACCTTTTGGCCATAGAGAGGACAGACAACTGGGAGATACTATCCAAACACAGGAGGGGAGAAGGAACCCACGTCTTGGGTGCAGACTGTACGATGAAGAGTGTGAGCCTCACCAACGACCCAGAGCAGGCCTGCTCCTGCAGCTGACACAGTCAGAGCTGAAATCAGCCAGGCTCAGCCACCAGTCCTCAGTAGGCCAATTAGACAGATAGTGACATGGAAAGGCAAAGAAAGGAGATTTATTCAGTGTGGCCACACCAGGAACAGAGAGGCCCAGTGACCCCCAAGTCCATCTTCAGGGTCCTAACATGAGATAAAGCTAAAATACAGGCCAGAGGTATGCGCGGCTGAGCAGTCCTGGTCGAGTGTGGTTGTCCATCATAGTCTCCTCTCCTCTATCCTGCAAGGGGGTCTGACAGTTGTCCATAGGGTGAGAAATTTCTTCCTGGGAGAAGAGAACCTCCTCTGGCTGCACCAAACTTCAACTTTTTCTTTCTTGACATGAGATCCCAAGTTGGGGGACTCCATTGTTTCAAAGCAAGGGATGTCTTTTCAAGCCTGGTGACCTGAAGACGGGAGATGGGAGAACATTGAACTCAATAAAGTGGTCCTCTGACCCCCACCACGGATGCATGTGTGCACATCTGTGTGTGTACACATGCACACACATATCCACACACATCAAGCATGCAAACACAATATTAATGACGATTAATAATAATAATAATAATAATAATAATAATAATAATGCTGTCTTCATTCCTATGTGGGGCTATGTCCTTGCCTTATAGAAATTCCGTTGACTTTCAGACAATGGGCTCTTCCTGACATGTGATCTTTCTGGGAGCTGCTGGAGCTGGCTCTTCCCCTGCTATTAGCCATCCATCAGCATTCCTGTCAGGGACACTTCTGGCTCCTGATCAGCAGGAAGAAATGCAGGCTGCAGAGGAATGCCAGGTATTTGTCATTTGCCCTGCATTCATCCAGCAAATCATGTCAAACCTGGAGGTAAAAATAGAAGTGAGTTAAGAGCTCCAGCATGCACACACAGGCCGCTTGCTTCTTTTGTCACGCTTGCTAGCTCAGTTGAGTGTTCCGCTGAGTCCTCATGGCGCCAGGGGCAGATATTTCAGTTCATTTGGGGTTTCTCTTCAGCCCCAGCAAAGCTTTGGCAGATCTCACATGCTGAGTCTTGGTATGTGAGTGTGGAGGTGGCAGTGTGACTGAAGCCAAGTCCCGGTATTGTCCTTGGGGCCACTGTACCCCCAGCTGCTCCAGAAGGCCCCTCCTGGAGTTGTGGCATAAATCTATACTCTGTCCTTGGACCCCACAGACCCATCTGGGTTTTGCTGTCTCCTCCAGTCCCCAACCAGGCAGATGCAGGAGTACATTCCACACGGTGCCTGTCCATGGCAGCTTCTAAGGTTTGAGCCTCTGCTATGGCCTCAGAGAGAATGTGTGTTTTCCTAATCCACATGGGGTGCTCTGTGATCTGGAGGTGACCCCAAGCAGAACCCTTTTCTCTGAGACCCACTGCAATCTTGGTTCTGTTCCATTCTGCATCCAGAGAGTTTCAGAGAGAGTTCCCAACTCCAAGTGGCAGGGGGTCCCATGACTTATTCCAGCCTTTGCCCTGCCTGAAACCTTCCTGGCTCTAGTGGGACCTATGCTTCCCATCTACACACCCAGGCAAAGACATGGCTTATTTCTTGTTTGTTTTCAGTGGCCACAGCCTTCGCTGAGGCACGGGCACAGAAACCTTATAGTCTGTTAAGACATGGGCCAAAGAAATGAAGGCAGTTCCTGGGAGCAACACCCACTAGTGTCCAAAACACACCATCTCACTGGGGCAAGTTAGCCCTATTTCAGTGTCCTGAGTCCTGGGATTAAATGTGTCTGCCACCACATCCAGCTGGGTTTTGTTTTGTTTTAAATCCGGAATTAGGAACTGGAGAGATGGATCAGTAGTTAAAGCACTGGCTGCTCTTCCAGAGGTCCTGAGTTCAATTTCCAGCAACCGCATAATGGCTCACAACCATCTGTAATGAGATCTGGTGCCATCTTCTGGCCTTCAGGCATGCATACAGGCAGAACACTGTATGTAGAACATATAAATAAATCTTTAAAAAATAATAATAAAATAAATCCAGAATTATTATAGTACTAAGAGTGGGATGGACTCAAAGGCCACCACTCTTCCCAAAACAGAAGTTGTGATTATTGGTGTCCCCTGTAGGACAGCGTGTTTTTGCTCCACATGCAGCCCATGGCACACCGGTCAGCTTGGAACAGTTGTGTGTGTACTAATGTGAGCATGCCTTGTAAACTGTGGGCATTTTAAAAATTGCATGCAGGAGGGACATGCTGACACATGAGAGGCACTTGAGAGGCAGAGGCAGGTGGATCTCTGGAGGCCAGCCTGGTCTACATAGGACAGCCAGAGCTACAAAGAGAGACATTGTCTCTAAAATAAAGCAAATAAAAATACATGCTTTAGCACTCGGAAGGCAGAGGCAGGTGGATCTCTGTGAGTTCGAGACCAGCCTGGTCTACAAGAGCTAGTTCCAGGACAGCCTCCAAAGCCACAGAGAAACCCAGTCTCGAGGAAAAAAAAAAAAAAATAGATGCTTCAGGAGGCTTCAGGGGGACCCTGGAAGCTCTGATTCTGAGCCCTGTGTCTGTGTGTCTGTCTGCCTGTCTGTGCCCATGCATATGTACTTGCTCAGGCATGCTCATATGAAATGTCCCGATGTATGTATGTCTGTCCAGCTCCACCTTGCTCCTCAACTCTCACCTGTGATCCCAGTTTCCTGCCCAAGCTGCTGTCCCCCTGCAGTGTCCGTGAATGTGCAGCACAGCACAGTGACCTCCTCAAGGACTGTTAACACCCAGATGTCTCCACTCAGCTTGGGCTGTGACAAGCTTGATGAGTTGGAATTGAAGACAACACAAAGAGGGACCATCTGGGCCAGCCTGGTGATAAACTGAGAGCAGTTCCTAAAAGCTGTGCCGGTGTACCAAAGAGATGGGACTCAGCCATGACGGGGCTGCACCTGTGCACACTCCTCAGGCCATCTTACTGGTGATTTAAACCATCTACATGTGTTTTTTATAGGGAAAGAAAATGGAATTTATGGAGTACATCACTAGGAGTGGCAAATGAAAGATATGACTTAAAACGACTCTGGAAACTTCGCCTTCAAGTGCTCCACAGTTAACTGGTCATTGTTGTCTGACCGTGCGGGTCACCCACAAATATAAAGCATGTTCCTAAGTTGGCATTTTGCAGAGAACTAGAAATAAACACCTGCCCTGTGTTGACCCCTTTGACAAGCAAGGTCAGATGTGCCAGCCTCCCTCATGCTTGGGTACTGTCCAGCAGGGGGAGTGCTGGAGTCCAGCTCCAAGAGTTCAGGTCCCTAAGAGGAGGCATGGAGTCGGTGAGGGGAAGAAGGAGACTGACACGATCTGAGTGCTAATCCGGATGGCTGCCGGTTTATTGAAAAAGGCCACACCTTTTATAGTCAATAGTTTAGCCACAGACAAGATTGAAAGCAGCTCAATAATTCAGGGGCTGAAAGCAGGCATTAACTTCATTACAGACCAAAGTCGTAAGTTCAGCAAGTACTTGAAAGCCTATTGTCCTCAAAGGTTCAGTAACCCCACCGGATGCCCTCCTACATCAATGGAAGGGCCACAAGTTCCTCCTGCCAGAGGTAAGGAGAAAGACTACTTTTAGCAAGCAGGAACTTCCCTCAAGTTTGGAATGGAGGCCCTTATCCAAACGTCTGGCCTAGGGGAAAGGACTGCTTCTGGGGACCAGACATTCTGCTACAATTTAAGAGCATTTTCATTCCTCACGGGGCATGATGCAGCGTTTGCACCATGTAGTGATCCCTAATTGCATTCCTTTGCGTCTTAATTTTACTACATGGGCCTGTTTCCTTCATACACCCAAAATAGAAGGTCCCGATGCCTCACTCTTCCATTATACCAGACCATTCGAATTACTCTATACTTACTAACTCAACTCTTGCCCTTAATGGCCTCAGGCTTTGCATCTAGACTGTAGGCATTTCATCGCTGGGATCAGGTGTGCCAGTTAGTAAATCCCTAACCTCCCTGTTGTTGGTGAAATTAGGACCGCACAATGGGATTCCTATGTGCAGAGTAATCATGCTACATCGTTCCACGGTGCCAGGGAAGTTTTCCAAAGAATAATTTTGTTTAAAGAGGTACCACTGTACACATCCTCACCCTGCATTGAAGCCCACAAAGTCAAAGGGTGCTGGAGGGCTGTGATCTTCAAAGTTAAAATGCTGGAACTTTGTCAAGCAGCAGTGGTTGGTTGCCATACGGTCCACACCAGAAACATGTGTGCCTGAACTGCCCACCACAGTCTTCCCATTACAACACTGCTGGGAGAAAAGGGCTGCCTGCCCCCACCCAAAAAAATCTGGAGGCGGTTGCTGTGGACCTAGTGGGTCATAACATGGGATTATCAGGAGCCTTCTGCACTGAGGACTGACCCACATGGGAGGGGGTGTGCATCCTGGCTCCACTGAGCAGTGATATGTCAACCAGTACCCTCGCTGAGGTTCTGTACTGGATTTCAAAATAAGCCAATTGAGTAGTCTACCAGAAAAGGTTAAACTGAGTGCCTGGCCGGTGTGTGTCAAGGGCAGGATTAAATTTTTCTGGGAGTGTTTTGTGGAATGATGGGGGAGGGAGAACCAGGTGTGAAGAGTTTCCTATGTACTAACCTAAGGGTTCTTCCGGTAGGTGGCTCTATGAGTGAAATATGACCATGTTCACATCACCACACATGGTATTTCTATGTGCCACCTTGGGCAGGCTATGGTGCCGGATATCGGAGTCAAACACCATTCTTGATGTTGCTGGGAAGAGGGATTTGACAATTAAATCAAGAGATGCTGCATAAGGCAGATGACCTGCATGCCGATGGTGAGCCTTGTCCCATATGCGGAAGGACTTAAAGAAGGAGGCAGAGCTTCCCCAGGAAGAAGGGAATTCTGTGCCCAGCGACTGTGTGACTCTCTCCCAGACCTCCAGTCCTGCAAATTTCACCTTCTGTGCCAGCCCCAGGTCCTTACCTAAAGCACTTTCTTTACACCCTTTTGGTTTGGGTCTCTGGAGAACATTAATGGTACAACTGCCTGCCATTCCTGGTTCACAGACAATGGTGACAGTACAGTTAAAGGGCCTGACCAATCACCCACCTGAGAAGAAGCAGAATAGGATTTGCACCCAGAACTTTAGCTTTCAGTGAGTGGTGGGCACGTCATGGCGTGGTTCCAGAGGGAAGGCTGCATGTGTGTGCACATGTGTGTGTGTATTGTGTGGTGTGTGTGTGTGTGTGTGTGTGTATACATACATATACATATATACATATATATATATATATATATATATATGAGCTTGTATGTTTGTACAGCCTGCCCCTCTGCTCTCAGCTCGCTGGGATATAGGAGGAACAGACATTCACCAGTGTTTGAAGCCCAGAGCTCACCAGTCTGCCAGCTGAGGCCAGACACCAAATCCTATGCTATGTGTTTGCAGGCAGACCAGGCTTGGGAGTCTAGGGAGGCATCCAGTCTTCCTGGGGTAGCTAGGTCCCAGGTCACTCACCTCTCCCCTGACTGAGGAATGTTTCCAGGAGGCAACTGGGTGACTCTCCTGAGCCATATGACTTCGGGTATGTTATTCCACCCCTCCATGCCTCCATCTCCCCTCCTGAAGTGTAATAATTTTATTACTCCAAAGTTCTCTAGGGATCAGTAGAGCTAATGCAGCTTGCAGGCCTAGAACATGCCTGGATTGCGCTCATTGTTACTGCCACCAGAACAGAGTTCAGACAGCATCCTGACCAGGGTAGTGGCAGGAGCTGGCTTCTCCCACTCTTCCTCTGTAGCCAAGTGCAAGGGTCACCAAGGGAGGGAGGAGACAGTCTAGTGAGTCACTATCCGTCAGGTCCCTAGATCTCCCAGAGCAGGTGTGGCACAGCCAGGTCTACTTCCCCTTGTCCAGGTCCAAGGGGACAGAGCATCAGATGAGAAGAAGAGCCCCGACCACTGCTCTCCACAGCCCTAAGTCAGGGAGCTGAGATCTCAATGTCTGCACCGCAGGGTTTGGGTGCATTTGGGGACTGCCTAGCTCTAACTGTATGGTTGAGGATACAGCTGTTCTCAGTCTGTCTCTCTGAGTGCCCCACCCCAAGGGTAAATATGTTGGCCTCTGAATTCCTAACTCTGCCTTCGTTTCTGGCTTCTCTCACCCTCCAGTCTCATAGTCTCCTGGATTCTGTAATGGTTGAACGTGTAGAGGTTCACAAGCGTGGAGTGGGCCTCAGAGGGCTGCAGGTCTGTGGCCACTACACAGTGAAGCCCAGCTCTTCAGGGTGCCAAGTGGCTCAAGGACAGATGCAAGGCCCAGCCAGACGATGACCCAGAACTAGCCAGTACCAGGGTAGGGCGTGCCCCAGTGAGAACACAGGGCCAGCTGAGGCCACTAAGAGACGTGCAGGGGTGCACCGCCCTGGGTGCCGGCCAGGCTCACCCTGGCACAGACTCCTGGTATTGGCAGTCATGGCCTCTTAAGAGACAGCCTTACCAGAATAACAGGTGAGGGGCAGAGGGGACAATGGTGCCATGGCCGAGCTGAGTCTTCCTTCATGGCCAAAGGCTGGAAGGGGGGGTCATCTGAGCGACACAGGACTATGCCCCCCCCACACCAGAGAAAACCTGGTCACAAGGCCTTCTCTACCCTCTCACCACATGTTCCTTTCTTCCCGTGACACTGAGGTCTGGTGGCACCACCCTCGAGGCCCTTTGCCCCTGCAACTCCTCCTTTGCACCACTACCCCAAATTCAGGCACCAAAGCTGCCCAGTAACTCTGGGCTCCAGGCCTAAGAAGGGTGTCCAGGGTCCTCAGAAGTCTCACCATCATCAACCCGACTTCAGTTTCTGAGCCTTGTAGGATCAGTCCACTACTTGATTACTCTGAGTCTCAGACCTCTCCTGGGAAGAGACAGGAGCTCTGTGTATCTCCATTTTAAATAAAGACCCAGGGGCCAATGTATCAGGGCCAAATTCAGGTCACAATGCCAGGCTAAGCAGCAGAGGAAATAGAGTAACTGGTGGGGGACAGGGAAGCCTGGGGCAGCCTGGGGCATCAGGGCTTAATCCTGGGTATAAGACACACTGAACTGACCACTGCCAGTGAGTGAGGTTCCCATGCTGAGCTGGGGCAGGGACTGGGCATAGCGTACTCATCTGGCAGGACAGAGACTCTGAGCTCCACCCTAATCACTGCCAGAAAGTAATGAAGGGTCTGGTATGGCCTTTATCCTTTGGAATCTGTGAGGAGAGGAAGCCCCTGTGTGTGCCCCACCCCAGGGACTTAGGGTCCCTTCTGCCTCCTCATGCTACCCACAGCCCCATGTCCTGTGTAAATTGCACAGGTGAGGTCAACACCTTGGTCTTTTTGTTTGTTTGTTTTTCGGGACAGGGTTTCTCTGTGACTTTTGGAGGCTAACCTGGAACTAGCTCTTGTAGACCAAGCTGGTCTCGAACTCACAGAGACCCGCCTGCCTCTGCCTCCCGAGTGCTGGGATTAAAGGCGTGCACACCAATGCCCGGCCTCAACACCTTGGTCTTAATACACTCCACTCGTGTGCTCAGTGAGGGAATTGAACTGCCTGTTGGATCCCATGAGGCCACAGCCACCTAGGCTCCAGAGCCTGGGACCCATGAGCACTTGTCTCTACTAAGCTCACCCATTCTTGGAGAGCAAGTACCATCATCACCCTTATGCTTTTCATATGAATTTTTCAGGCATAGAACAAGTAAGGAACTTGCATCAGGCAACAGAGAATGGGAGATAAAGCCAGGACCCAGCCCGAGGCTGCCCGTTCCAACTCTGAGAAGTTCAGCTTCTCCTATTAGGCCTTGAGCCCAGGTGCTATGAGAACCCAGAAACCTCTGGGAAGGCAAGGACAGCTTTGTAGACGAAAGTTTCTGTCCAGCCTGGTCCAGTCCCCATTTAGTCCTAAACAAACACACAAAAGCTTATATTGATTATAAACTGTTTAGCTGATGACTCAGGCTTCTTATTGGCTAGCTCTCTCTTAATTATTAACCCATTTCTATTAATCTGTGTATCTTCATGTAGTCTTGGTTTACCAGAGAATGCCAAACCTCTTGCTTGCTTAGAAACTACATGGCATCTCTCTGGCCATTCACTCTCTCTGTTCCTCTTCCCTGAATTCTCCTAGTGTGGTAGCTCCGCCTATACTTCCTGCCTGGCTATGTCCTGCTTGTCCATTGGCCAAAACAGCTTTATTCATCAACCAATAAGAGAAACATATTCACAACATACGGAAGGACATACCTAATGGGGAATGTACTGTGTATGTTTATCTTATTGATTGTTAAATAAAATACTGTTTGGCCAATGAGACAGCAAGTTAGACAGGACTAGGAGTCAAAGAGGATTCTGGGAAATGTAGAGAAGTGGTGATCCAGGCAGGAAATGACATAGCAAGGAGACTCATATTTAACCAAGGAGAAATAGGAAGTGGCTCTCTTTTCCCCTTCCTCCTCCAGTGGCAGGATGTGAGCCACCGGCAAGGAGGGATGCCAATAAGGCGTCCGATAAGATAAGTCTTATAAAATATATAGATTTATGATAATTAAGACTGAGCTAACAGATGAGGAATCCTAGTCATTGGCCAAGCAGCTTTGAATCTAATACAAGTTTCTGTGTATTCATTTGGGCCTAACTCGGGCAGTCGGCTGGCATAAAGCGCACCTGTGGCAGTGGGGCTCGGTGACTTTTGGCTGAAAGATTTATCATAACACATCCCCCATCACAGCTTGAGGTCTTCCCCTGCCATTGTCTTTGACACACACAACGGAGTCCTTACCTGTGTGCAAACAGTACCATGAGGTGCAGGACCTCAACACGGAGGGGTGTATGAGCTCAGTAGGTATGCAGGAAAGGCAGCAATGGTGGCCACCTGGGATCCTAGCTCCCACCCAGTGACTAGGCTCCATGGGGAGGACCTGCACAGAAGCCATCTCCCCACCCCCACCCCACCCCACCCCTGCACACCTAGACGGAGCATACCACAACATTTCCATGGGCTCCCAGCTACACTACTGCCAGCTCTGCTACCCACACTGGTGTTACTCCAGTGTCAGCCTCAGCCAGAATTAGAGGCTACAAGCAGCTTGTCCTAGCCCAAATGTCAGGTAGGGTCTTCCAGACAGTTGGCACAGCCCTATGGTCAGTAGAGGTCCAGGGCTGCAAGGGAGATGTCAGGGGTTCCTCAAGAACCGGTTCCCATCTCTGCATCTGTGAAATGGACACAGATGGTGGCCTCCTTGGAGAGCCTCTGTGATGGTCACTCAAAGACTCAGTGCAGGGCCAGCGGAGAATGGCTTGGTGATTAGCCCCAGCACCCATCCACCCACTCATCCCCTAACAAAATCCACCATCTAAGTTCCACATCCTAACCCAGCCGGCAGGGACACCAGTAGTCCTGGGGACTGGAAATCTGGAGATAAATGAGCTAGGTGGCTCTGGTCTCTCAGACCCTGAGCTAGGCCGTGGCATGAAGCTCCACTCCCATGCGACTCCTCCCAAGGCCAGCAGGCTTCTCACAAAGACTTCCACACAGGACACCACAAGACCCATTGCAGTACTACATGGGCTTCACCCAAGCTATCTGAGAAGCCACATAGACGCAGCAGAATCATTACAATCCGGCTCCAGAAGTCACAGTGACATTTTCTTACTATCCTGCGGGTAATCCTGCTGTGGAATATTATTTTAAGATGTGTTACATTTGTTTATGCTGCGGAACATTTATTTAATGATGCAAAGACGTGTTGCATTCTTTTATGTTGCATTTGTTTAACTCTGTGAAGCTGTGATTCTTTGCTTGTCTAAAACATCTGATTGGTCTAATAAAAAGATGAATGGCCAATAGCCAGGCAGGAGATAGGATAGGCAGGGCTGTCAGGCAGAGAAAAATAAATAGGACATCAAGGAACAAGAGAACAAGGAGGGGAAGGAGTGAGAAAAGAAGGGGTCAGCTACCCAGTAAGCCATGGAGTAATAAAGAGTGAAAGTAAGATTACAGAAGTAAGAAAAGGAAAACCCAGAGGCAAAAACTAGATGGCATAATTTAAGTTAAAAAAAAAAGCTGGCTAGAAACAAGCCAAGCTAAGGCTGGGCACTTATAAGTAATAACACGTCTCCTTGTGTATTTATTTGGGAGCTGGGTGGCAGGGTCCCTGAAAGAATAAAGAGCAAATAGCAAAAGGGAAAAGAATAGAAAACAACCAACAACATGATCTGGGCCCTATGCTCAGTACAAGGTGAGTACCAGGAGCCAGGATGCTGGGGATCCCCTGTCTGGCCAACAGTGTGGTGCTCCAGGGTTGAAACACCTCTGTGGATGGGACTTGAGGACCCCCAAGCTCTGTGTGACCCCACTTTATCACTGGTGTTTTACCACAGCATCAGAAAGGGAGCTCAACACAGGCTACATTCTTTATTTTGAGGGTGAGGGAAGGTTCAAGATAAGGTTTCTTTGTGTGGCCTTGGCTGTCCTAGAACTTGCTCCATAGACCAGGCTGGCCTTGTACTCACAGAGATTCACCTGCCTCTGCCTCCCGAATGCTGGGTTAAAGGCGTGCACCACCACCACTGGCCACACAGGCTATTTTCTTTTGAAGACAAGGCACTTCCCACAGCAACAGGAAACAAAACAGACATGACCTAAACCTTAGTCACCTAGGAAGAATGACCTCTGACCTCTCGTTTTTTTGCTCAGTGAATATTGAAGATTAGAGGTCAGGTAATTTGCCTAAAGTCACACAGCAAGGGAGGGGTCATGATTTTAGCCCCAGCACATGGGGACTCTACAATGAACACAATCAGCTAGACCTGTCTGTTTGCAGAGCTCATTGCTTTACAGCAGCTTCATCTTTTCAAAAACACGTATATTTAAACTGTGTGTGTATGTGTACATTTATGTACAGTTGCCTGCAGAGGCCAGAAGAGGGCATCAGGTCATCTGGAGCTGGAGTTACAGGCAGTTGGGAGTCCCCTGACCTCAGTGGAATTGAACTTGGGTCCTCTGGAAGAACAACAAGCTCTCTTAATCACTGAGCTGTCTTTCCAGCCCCAGAAGCTTCCTCTTAGCTTTGGTCTGGCTTCCTACTTCTCAGTTACCCATAACCAGAAATAAACCATTCCTAAGGTTTTTGGGTTTTTGTTTGTTTGGCTGATTGGTTTCTTCAATAAGAGGTCTCACTATGTAGCTCTGGCTGTCCTGGCACTCACTCTGTAGACCAGGCTCACCTCAAACTCACAGAGATCCTCCTGCCTCTGCCTCCTGAGTGCTGGAATTAAAAGCATGTGGTACTGTGTGCAACCAATTCCTAAACTAAAGAGACATGTTTCCCCTCCTCAACTAGGAAGCACAGACATTCTTAATAATATGATAAAAGTTTCTCACAATCCCTCCCAGTCTGGCCCAGTGTGGGGGACCAAAGTATTTCCGCTATGGAATATTTTGAAATCCAGCCTTTGGTCTCACTAAACATGGAGCACCAGAAAGCTCGGGCCTCACCATTGTATTGTTAATGCCCGTAAGGCTACTATTGTTTAACATGGCCTCAGGGTAATATGCCTCTTATTTGTATCTGTATGTGTCTAAGCATCTGAATAGGCCCACACCTAGGCGGAGGAGCGAGAGGTGTGTGAGTAACTTGTGAGGACGGAAGGTTAAGAGAGAGGGGTGAGTGACCAGAGGAGAGAGGAGAACAAAGAGGGATGGTTTCCTCGTAGTCATGGCAGGATGGTTAAGAAACACCAGAAAAGATGGCTAATAAAGAAATTACTCTATTTCCACAACATGGAACTGAGAGCTCTCTGAAGATGACAAGATGCCTGTGTTTGATCTTTATCGCGGTTGGGTTGCTGGGAGCTTCCAGGTCCACACACCCCCACTCAGGTCCACATACCCCCACTCAGGCCGAACCTCATGGCTGTTGTGGGTTAAAGCTCAGACAAGCCGGGTCATGACAGCCCAGGATGTGTCTCACTCTTCACGCTCACTCACTCCACATGGTATAGCTACCTGCCCTGTTGTCACTCAGTAGCCATTCTGGTTGTGAAACAGGCTTCTCACAATGTCATTGTACTTGTATTTGAGGAAGCCTTATTTTACTCACTATTGTCCCAAATACAAGATTAGTGATGGCAATGATTTATTATACTATATTATAATAACTAATCTATTTTATATTGGTGGTTGTTACTACTTTTTTAAGATTTATTTATTTATTTATCATGCATACAGTGCATGCCAGAAGAAGGCACCAGATCACATTACAGATGATTGTGAGCCACCATGTGGTTGCTGGGAATTGAACTTAGAACCTCTGGAAGAGCAGCAGTCAGTGCTCTTAACCCATGAGCCATATCTCCAGCCAGGTTTTTACTATTTTTATTGTGCCTAATTTATGCATTAAATTTTAAGCCAGGTGGTGATAGCACACACCTTTAGGAGGCAGAAGCAAGCGAATCTCTGAATTCGAAGCCAGCCAGGTCTCATGAGTTCCAGGACAGCCAAGGCTGCACAGAGAAAACAAAACAAAACTAAGATTTATCATAGGTTTGTATGTGTAGGAAAAAGCATATTATATATGGAATTTGGTCCTGTCCACGGTTCCAGGCACCCACAGGGGATCATGGGATGTATCTCCTCCATGTTTGAAATGTTTCTGTATCTTGCCCATTTCTTACAGCATGCTGTTTGTCTGCCTAGTTGGACAGTAGTGTCTGGTTCTGCTTGGCCTATGGCTCTTAAGCACACGTCAAGGGACAGCTACAGAGGACAAGCTAATTTTCAAAGTGAATGAATAATGTATAAAGCTCCTTGAGGGCAAGAGCCTTCATAACCATGAGATTTTTCCAGCTGTGGTTGTCCCCTAAGTATGATGGGATTTCTGTAGTCGAGTCTGTCCCAGAGGACAATGGGAGTATTCTGGCTATGGGTTCGTCTGTGGGGAAACATTGACCATCACCTCAGCTTTTGCCTGGTAATACAGCTTCAACCTGATCCCCAGCTGTTGGCTCTCCAGACCAAATCCTAAGGGATCTTTCCACACACACAGACTCCTCTGCCCTCATAAAGCCCTCACAGCCTTCCAGCTCAGATTCAGGGCAAGCCTCACCTCTTTGCAGGACCTTCAGTCACCCAGGTCTACCCTTGACTGGGCAGGGATGCTTCGACCAGGCCTTAGTTTCCTCTACTGAAACATCGGGAGATATTTTGTTCACTTTTGACTCACCTCCAGCCAGCTGCAGAGAAAATTAAGGCCTTCTGGAATGCTGGTTTCTCTATGTAACTGTCCTGCATGTCCTGGAACTTGCTTTTGTAGACCAGGCTGGCCTCAAACTCACTGAGATTACCCCTGCCTCTGCCTCCGAAGGGCTGGGATTAAAGGCATGCATCACCACTGCCTGGCCCACAGAAGGGTTTTCATAGCATAAGAGCCTTTAAACCCAGGTCCTGGCCCAGGGTGAACTTGTCAGCTTCCCTTACTAGTATAGCAGACTATGCCATGTTACAGGATATTTGATCAAACTGACACCTCAAGACTGTGCTAATAAAGTTAACATTGAATCAGAGGGTGGAGCCAGTGATTAGCTGACTGGAATTAGTCACAAAGAAGACAAGAATTATGGATAGAGAAGACACACAGGAAGGAGTAGGGAGGGACTTAAAGATTTCGAGGTCTCTTCAAGCTGGGAAGTGTGGAGAGAAGGTCAACTGGTTGCTCCTCCACCGCTTCTTTGATCTATCGGGTTTTCACACTGATACTTGACTCCAGAGTCTTTACTGGTAATAAGAACAACTTTGATAAACACATCAATGGCATGCACATAGGATGGCCAACTAGAGGCCACCAGGTCCAGATATTTGGATAAATATGCTACAGACCTCCACCAGGGTCCCAGGGTCTGAGTCTTGTAGATGAGGAGGTGGAATGGTTTAACGATATCTGTGTCAAAGCTGGGGCTTGGGTCAGAGCTTGATTTGATCCCTAGAAACCCATTTTCTCTGTTTCAGTTCACTTTAAAGGCTGGTCTCCTGTGTTAGACCACCGGAAAACTCAGGTATCCGGGGTCTCAGGCCACGACCGCGGTCACCCCAATCACCAGGCGGATTTGAGAGCTTGCTGCAAACTGCATGAGGCTTTATTGTAATTTAACAAGCTAGCCCCATGTTAGCTCGTGTCTTTCACCCACCCGCCATGGCGGATGGCTCGAGAAGACAAGACCTAGGGCCTCCCAAGAGATCTTGTAGGGCAGCGTAAGGGGAGTGTTTAGGGGTATGCACAGGCTCACTATTGGTGTGCCTCCAGGCTTGGAGGGTTTGCCCTGTGTTGATTGGCCAACTGGTTGTTATGGCCCATAGGCCCTCCCAGGGTGGTTGCTATGCTCTGCGTCATTGCTGTGTGCTTGTCCGTAAAGTACACCCAGGGTTATAAAGCATAGCGCCACCAGCTAACTTCTGATGGGTTCCTTGTCACGAGGCAGGCATCTGACTTTCTAGTGTCTAGGACAAGGTCAGACAAGCACGTGTTCGGCCGTTATGACTGCCGAAAGGGGAGCTGGTCCCTTCATCCTGGACATTGGTGGCGCACTTCTTTAGTCCCAGCACTCGGGAGGCAGAGGCAGGTGGATTTCTGTGAGTTCGAGACCAGCCTGGTCTACAAGAGCTAATTCCAGGACAGCCTCTAAAAGCCACAGAGAAACCCTGTCTCAAAAAAAAAAAAAAAAAAAAAAAAAAAAAAAAAAAAAGCAAACAAAGGCTGGCTGGTCTCCTGCAGTGGCAGAATAGAGGGGCTGGGCTATTGTAGCCAACTCAGAAATCCAGAGCTGCAATACCTCACCCCCACCCCACAGGAATTTTCCTACCTGCTTCTCCATCTGAGGGATGGTGATCTGAAGGGTGGTTTCCTTTCCTGCAACACTTTGAGGATTGATGATTGATTGATTGATTGATTGATTGATTGATTGATTGATTGATTGATTGCCTTGAGTGAGCTTTATCCCAGACAGGAGACTTCTGTTTGGCAGAACTGAGCCTTTTTCCCAAGGAAAAGACATCTCATCTTGAAGGGACCAGCTCCCCACTTCAGCAGCCATGACAGTAACACGTGCTTTCCATGACCTTGCCTTGGTCACTAAGAGGTCAAATTCCTGCCTCGTGGCAAGGAACCAATCAGAAGTTAGCTGGTGGCGCGATGCTTTACGCTATGGGTATGCTTTACGGACAAGTGCACAGCAATGACGCAGAGCATAGCAACCACCCCGGGAGGGCCTATGGGCCATAACAACCAGTTGACCAATCAACACAGGGCAAGCCCTCCAAGCCTGGAGGCACACCAATCCTGAGCCTGTGCATACCCCTAGACACTCCCCTTACGCTGCCCTACAAGATCTCTATGCAGACACTTGGAACTGTCTTTTCTAGCCATCCACCATGGTGGATGGATGAAAGACCCAAGCTAACATGGGGTTAACTCGTTAAACAACAATAAAGTCTCGTGCAGTTTGCATCAAGCTTTCAAATCCGCCTGGTGATTGGGGTGACCGAGGTCCTGGGCTGAGATCTCGGAGGCCTGAGCTTTCCGGGGGTCTTACAATCTATGTCTGGAGCAGCTGCAGCAAGTCTTTTGTGTCTTTCAAACAGGTGGCAGTGGCAGCGTCTGCCAGTAGATCATCTACATACTGGAGCAGAACTGTTACAGTGCTGGGTACACCCTGAGTCCTGTTATGTCTTTCATAATTCCTCCCCAAAGAATGTAGGGGAATTTCGAGCCCTTAGGGTAGCCATGTCCTGATTAGCTGGCTAGTGTAAGCATTGCAGCAGCTTGGATGGATGGGGATTCTGGTACTCTGGAGCCACAGAACACTGTGTGTTACAGCTCAGATGGAAAAGTATTCTGGCACTTGGGAGCCAAGGAATACCACAGGTCACAGTAAACATAGCAGTTTACAGCCTTGCTCCAGGCAAAGGCTTCCCCAGTGTAAAAGCTCTGCTCCAGCAGGGGATGGCTTCCCCAGTGAAGTTGTTACAGTTAGGCTCAGGTCCCCTGGAGAGTAACAACTCTGCTTCACTAGGGGAAGGTTTCCAGGCAAAAGTGTTACAGTCCTGCTCAGCTTGCTCAGCTCTACTCTGGCTGCGGCAAAAAGTTATTACTTCTCTCTTCCACTCCATCTGGCAAAGGAAGGTCTCACCCAAACCTCATTAAAGAGATTTATTGGGAGGGAAGAATGTCCAAGGTGGCAGAGGACAGCTGGACAGCCACAAACTGAACAGGCACAGGATTTATATAGGGCTTCTTAGAGACAGAGTTTTTCCAGAGAGATTTCCAGGGTGGGTGAAAGGTTCAGGCATTATGCTGGCCTGCCCCTGTTACCTGGTGGAATCCACTCAGGCAATACCCTGGTCAGCCCAAGGTTCCATGGGAAAGAAGTCTGCACGCAGATGCAGAGGACCCCTTTAAAAGATAGGCCCCTGCACCTTTACTCTCTCTGCCCCTTTACGCTCGCTCTCTCTCTCTCCCCCTGTCTCTCTCTCTCTGTGTGCTCTCCTGTCTCTGTCTATGGCGACCGGCTATGGCGGTCAGCCATTTAACCCTGGTCCTCTTCTTAGTCTCCCCATTCTACCGGCCCTTATAATAAACTTATAGTCAATATGTCTGTCTCACCAATTTCTCTTTTCTTCTTTTTAAACAAAACAATAACATTTTGGCGCCCGACTTGGTTTAGGCTCTCTCTGTAGACCCTCTCCCAAAGCTAACTGGTGGGATAGTTTTTCTTTCTTTGTAACTTTTCCTGCCAGGAGCACAGGAAATCTCGGAGATCCTAAAATCTGGACTCATAGCCCACTTCCATCTCCGCTTTTCCTGGTACTCCCTCCTGCCTGCAACAGCCTGAGATGCCGGAACTCAACTTGCCGCTTTTCCAACTAAGTATTTCTGGAACTCACTGATCTGCCTATTCGCTACAATCCGGTAAGAAACCCAAACCGTTCCTATGGGGCAGACCCAGCGCTGTTCACTCTGGGTCCATTTTTCGGTTTCGGGCCGGGTGCTCTCAGACAGGGCAATCTGTGCATTTTTTGGCCTTGCCCACGAGAAATACATTTTTACGGGATCTTTCGGTTACTGGCAGCGAATAGGTAAATGAGCGGAGTTCTGCCTCCCAGTGGGAACTTTCTTTCACCTGGGAATGTCCCTCATTGTTCTGTTTGTTCTTTCTCTGACTGTTTCTTCTTGGTTGGCAATGTCTGCTTGAGATGCTCTGAGAGTTTTGTTTGTCTGCTGGTTTTCATTTTTCCACATGAATGAGGTTTGAAACTTTTCTGGCAATTGAGAATGTGCTTACGGGGGTCGCCACCTCGACCTCGTGTGCTAACCTGGGGGCCGCCATCTTGGTCATAACCAGGTGACCTGGCTTAGGCCTACCCACTCAGTTCAATGACTTCCACCGGCAAGCACTGCCACCTGACATCTTGCTTTTTATTTCTTTCACTTGTTGGGTGCATTTCCTAAAGGTCAGGCATGGGATCCCGCTCCAGGAGCGGTGCTTTTTTGCTTTTTTCACTTCAGACCGCTGGGTCCTTTTTCGGTTTCGGGACAGCTGTGTCCCCTTCGGGGCCAGGCCCCTGGCAACTCCCACGGGCAGACGTGCATCCGTAGAGGAGCTTTTTGCCGGTTCTCCACCTGCCTCACCCATGGGAAATGCATAGAGGAACCTTTCTGGTTTCATCCAACAAGCAGGTAAACAGACAAAAGCGGCTTACGGTTGCTGCTGTTTTGGTCATGTGACCTACCTGTAGGCACACACAGCTTACCTGTCTACCAGATTTTTGATTTCTGCCAGATCTTTTTGCTTTTTATTTTATTTTTTGTCTATGATTTCTTCTTTCACCGACTCTGTTGTTCATGGCTTGTTTACTAAATACTGTGCCTTTCCAGGGCCCTCTGTTTAAATCTACTCTGTCCCTTTAAATCTCCTGTCTGTTTGCTACAATGTACGGATCAGAGATTACAATTTGACTCCCCCTTTACTGTTATCCAGTCCTGCTTATCTCTGTACCTGTAATTTAACTTTATACTTATCTAGCTCTATATACAACTTAAATTAAACTATTAAGTCTCATATTTCTAAATTGCTATATATCTTTAAATGATGATAAAAGTTTAAAATCATAAAGGTCTATTTCAAATTAACAAAATATTTATACCACTCAGTTTATCCTGTAAGCCATTTACAAAGGTACAGCTTTTATTACAAAAAGGAATTTTTCTCTAACTAAAGGCAAACTTAACTGCTAAGATACTAAACAGACAGCCCTCAAATGCTCAGAGATCTAGAGAATATGGCATTTAAAATGTTTTGTTAAAAAGCTTTTTGTAACAGAGAGATAGGCCAGCTGCTGGCCCCACCCCATTTCCTCCGAGAAGACTGACGGGCACTGAAGAAACTTCATCTCGGGTCAGTGACAAAGCTGGTCACTGAGCAACCCTGCCCTTCACCTCAACTGGTACAAAGTATTCCAGACCATGGACAAGAGGACGATGGAATCGACTTTCCCGGCGTTGCTTGGGCCAACGGTAGGCAAGTCTTCCCAAAGTCTGTAATCCACAGGTCACAAGTTATCAGCAAGAAGGCAGGTGTCCTGCAGCCCACTACAATGGATGGAGGACCTTGGGGATGGCTGTCCATACAGCTGCTGGCAAGTCTCTGTTATTCTTTAATCATTGATTCAGGTAAAATCTTATCCTTCTCAAGAACTCTGATGCTTTTGACGACTGGTAGTCTTGCCAGCTTAAAGCAAAACAGATTCCAGTAACAGGTATTTTAGGGTTTATCTATGTAAAGATAGGAAAGTCTAAAATGTATGAAGGTCTGAGAATGTAGTTACGAAGGCCTGAGGATATAAAGGCTTAAATGGTGAATAAAAAATGTTCCTGATTTCTCTATTTCTCATGCTACTGTTCATAGTAAAGTTCAACAATACCACTATATGATCATAACTACAAGGTCAAGATTAAGATGCTTTTCATTGTCCTAAAAAATCTGTCTGTTTTAAAATGGTAATGCTTTTAGCCAAGTTGCTTCTAACATGAATATGCTGCTAATGTGTCTAATACTTATGTTTCCACAAACTCTAAGGATTCTTGTAAGTTCCAGGGAGCCGAATCAGATCCAAACAGGTCAGATTCACTCCAAGTAATATTCAATCTTTCCCTGGTCCCAAATTCCCTTCACTCATCTTGGGACACCTCGGGAACCCCTCCCTCATCTTACAATCTTCCCCTCAAGTGACAGGACCTAAGAAAAAATTTTTTTCTAAACTCAACCTTGTTTTCTGCTCTGTCAACATCTTGCCAGGTCTAAGAGGCGCCAGGGAGTTCCATACAGCCTGGACTACAATGAAACAACCAGCTACCCCAGGATGTGGTAGCACCCCAACCTTCTCGGGTCCCCCAAAGATGGTCAACGCCCCCCACGTCAGCAGGAAGCAGTCTTAAGAATTCGACGCCCTTATTCCTTAACCTGCCATGTCTAAACACCCCACCTTTTTTTAATAATAAGTAGAGGTGGGAATGAAAGGTTCAGGCATTATGCTGGCCTGCCCCTGTTACCTGGTGGAATCCACTCAGGCAATACCCTGGTCAGCCCAAGGTTCCATGGGAAAGAAGTCTGCACGCAGGTGCAGAGGACCCCTTTAAAAGATAGGCCCCTGCACCTTTACTCTCTCTCTCTCTCTCTCTCTCTCTCTCTCTCTCTCTCTCTCTCTCTCCCTCTCTCCCTCTCTCTCTCTCCCGTCTCTCTCTCTCTCTCTGTGTGCTCTCTGTTTCCCCCGCTCTGTCTCTCTATGGCGACCGGCCATGGCGGTCAGCCATTACCCTGTTCCTCTTCTTAGTCTACCCATTCTACCGGGCCTTATAATAAACTTATAGTCAATATGTCTGTCTCAGCAATTTCTCTTTTCTTCTTTTTAAACAAAACAATAACAGTGGGGATTGGTCAGATTTCAATCCCGGAGCTCAGAATGGCTAGATCTCATGCTCAGTGATTGGTTGGTTTTTTGCTCAGGTTCAGGGTCAGATTTGGCTCTGATTTCAGGGACAAAGTGTGTTTCTTTCACTGGCTCTGATTCCAGGGACAAAGTGTGTTTCTTTGACACTGGTATCAGGGTCAGGGTACATTTCTTTGATTCTGGTTGCAGGTCCAAAATATGTTTCTTTGGCTCTGCTCAGGGTGTGTTTCTTTGGCTGGCCCCTTTTCCCTACACTCATCTCTGCAAAGCCTTTTAGCTTTTGGAGGTTTGTTGTTGTTGTTGTTTTTGTTTTCTTCGGATATTTGGAGCTGAGTGAGTGACAAAAGCCAAATTTAATGCCCTAGCGTTTCCTGGAGCCAGTGGATCAAAGAGATGTAAATCCTAGTAGCTTCTTGTAATTGTGAGAAATGCTCCAGGAGACTCTTCTGGGCCCTGAAGGACCCGCAGTAGTCTTAGACATATTTGTGGGGTTTTGAGCTGCACTCAAATTCTAGTCATAAGGTACCCGTGAAGTGTCCAGGACCTGGGAATCTGTGTAAGTATTGGGGTTCCAATCATGGTGGTTGGATGGGAAAACTACTTCAAAAGTAATTTTTCCGCATTCATACCAGTGGCTGAGGCCAAAAAAGCCTTTATTGCCTCTGCTACCACAATGTTGTTTCCTCTGAAGTGTAGAGTTGCTAGCAATCATCCCAGGCTAGCAATCATCCCAGTGTTTAGGACCGATCGGAGGAAGGGGGTAAGTCTGAGTCCTCCAATTATGCAAATCTGAAGTAGATCGGGAAAGAGTGACCCCCTGCCTCTAAGACCTTGCCACCCCCCCCACCCCCGCCGCCGCTCCAAGAGGAGGTGGAGCATCTTGTGACACAAAAACCGAGGCTGGGACCTGAGTCCAGGGCATGGCTGGTTGTAGGAAGTGTGGGAGGTTGGGGAAACTGGCTATATCCATCCATCAGGGGATATAGAAGTAGTCACAGAGGGGAAGGAAGCAAAGATCCAGAAGGGGACGTTGGTGAAGTAGGGATGGCTTCGGTCGCGGAGGTGGATAGAGTGCGGTGGGACAGGATAGAGGAAGAATCTGAAAGAGGTGGGGAACACGGGGGACATGGGCTGCACACAGAGGGAAAGCAGCCAAGTAAGAAGATCCTTAGCCTCGGAAGGCAGCAGAACAAGCACAAGCGGCGGGAGGCTGGTGACAGGGCCCGCACACCAGCACCTGGAAGCCCAGTGGTCAGCTCCCGACTGCAAGGAGCCGGGAGTTGTATCTCCCTCCCCTCCAGCGCTTCCGCAGGTCCTCCATCAAGCCGCCCCCACCCCACCCCCGCCCCGCCCCAGGAGCAGGAGTTCCGCACCCCGGATGGAGCTGGGCCTGGGACGACAGCGAGCACAGCCTGTTTAGGTCCCGGGGACCTTTCCGGGTGAAGCAGGCCCGGGCTGGGGGTCCGGCCACGGCCCGAGAACGACCCCTCCACTGTGGATCCCCAGGCCAGAGGCGCTGGGGGAAGGGCCAGGGGTGTGGTTCATCCTGGAGTGGAATGGAGCGGAAAGGAGACATTCCTAGCAGACAAAAAGACTGCTAACAACGACATACAGAGAGTGCCACCTACTGGCAGAATCTGGAAAAAACAGCAGAATTTCAGTCCTCTCCCCTGGTGGGGGCGCGCGGGGGACGAGACAAAACAGAAACACAAGCAACAAAATCAAGAAATCAAATAAACAACTAACTCCCTAAGCCAAACTTGCGTGTCAAGCACTTATTCATTCAAGCAAAACTGAAAGCTGAAACCGTATCTCCCTACTGAGAGGCAGAACCAGGATACAGGGTCCCCCACTATTGGAGTGCCATAGTGTAGGAGTGGGGAAGAATTTCCAGTCAGAAATTTTCTTCCCAACCAGGAAGAGGCTCCCCCAAAAAAGGACCTCCCTAATCTCAAGCAGAAGAAGGCTCCACTGGGGCTCAGCCAGTTGGGCTCGTCCTTCTCAACCAGAACCAGAGCAGCAATCATTCTGGACCTCTCCGGACTGGGTGGGAGGAGAGGGGCCCTGAATGTTTGTCAGGGGACATCGCCCCTGTGACCTCTCCCTGGCCAGGAAGGTGGGAGCTAGGCTGATGTGGGAAGCTGTCTTTGCAGGGCTGCAGCCCAAGCTAGCTGGGCAGCCCATGGTTCATACCTAAGAGGGAGAGTGTGACCTAAAGAAAGGCTAGCTAAAGGTGTTAAAGGAAAAGAGGGAGACAGAGAATAGTTGTCAGGAGGGCAGATTTAGTTAATACTGAATGCACCCCGAGTTTATTTTTCACCAGTCTTATATACCTTAACCAAAAAGGGGAACATGGTATCATGCATACAGAACACTTTTCTTCCTCCTTTCTCCAAGGGTTCAGTAACTACACTTCTAGTTACTTGGCCTTGAGGGTCAGGAGTAACCACACCTCAGACCAGGTCTGTAGTTATTTAGATAAGACACCCAAGGCCAAGATCAAACATCCTACTGTAGCCACACCTTTGACCTTTGACCTTTAGATCTTATGACTTACTGAGGACAGTTTTTGAACTCTCTGCCCTTGAGCCAAGTTGGAATGGAGCCATCTTTGTGGGTACCGACAGGCTGAGTCCCTCAGAGAATGGGCAATCTTATTGGGGACTTCTAAGTGAAATGAGCCCCGCTAGATAGTTGCTGAGAATCACGGTGATTAAGCCAATTAAAAGTTCTGAGTCGAGCCGGGCGTTGGTGGTGCACGCCTTTAATCCCAGCACTCAGGAGGCAGTGGCAGGTGGATTTCTGTGAGTTCGAGGCCAGCCTGGCCTACAGTGTGAGTGCCAGGATAGGCTCCAAAGCTACACAAAGAAACCCTGTCTCTTCTACCACAAGATCCAGCAATTCCACTCTTAGGCATATACCCAAAAGAAGAAATCCTGTCTCGAGAATGGCCAGACTGAAAGGTTCAGGCAGATACCTAGGCAGCTTAAAGGGCCCTGTGTTGTGTGGCCACTGTTAGGCCTACGTCACTCATTATGGGGCTGCATAGGGACCCATTGGGCATGCGCGAGCTCCCCCTTGTAAACCAGAAGCATTATTTTCCTCTCTCTTCTCTCTCACTCTCTGCTCTGCTCTGTTCTTCCATTTCTCTCTCGGGCCCCCTCTCGCCTATAATAAACTGGTTAATGTGCTCTCTATAGTCTCATCTCTCTCAAATTTCTAATTTAAGCAAAAGAATAACACAGACCAAGAGCAGGCTCGTCTCTCTGGTGAGATTCTTGATGCCCAAGTTCAGGTGTATAGTGTTTTTGTTTTTTGTTTTTTGTTTGATTTTTCCGAGACAGGGTTTCTCTGTGGCTTTGGAGGCTGCCCTGGGACTAGCTCTTGTAGACCAGGCTGGTCTCGAACTCACAGAGATCCGCCTCTGCCTCTGCCTCCCGAGTGCTGGGATTAAAGGCGTGCGCCACCAATGCCTGCCTAGGAGTACAGTGTTTTTAAAGACAAAACCGAATTTACATCAGCTGGAGGTGGGGAATACATGAGTGAGGATTAAGAATGGTCTGGTTGCATCTGCTCTTATTGTAAGGCTCAGCAGCATAGCATATGTTTAGACTGTGATCAAGGTCATGGACTGTCCAGGAAGCCTCACAAAAGTAAATGTGGCTGTTGGGGATGGACAGTTGAACAGTGACCAGGCAGGTACAAGAGGACACTGGAACTGGGTGGATTTAGCTTAGTCATTTCACAGACTGCCCCTTACCATGCTTCCATCAGTGCTGATGGGGGTCTTCATCTGATTCTAGGGTAGGTCTGGGATAGAAATCATCCTCAGACGGCAGGTATGGTGCTGAGAACAGTCACATGTGGACAGTGACTAAGCAGCTTGGTCGGATTGTGCACAGATTGCCTAGTACCCTGGTGGTGCACACCTTTAATCCCAGCACTCCAGAGGCAGAGGCAGGTGGATCTCTGTGAGTTCGAGACCAGCTTGGTCTACAAGAGCTAGTTCTAGGACAGCCTCCAAAGCCACAGAGAAAAACCTGTCTCAAAAAACAAAACAAACAAACAAAAAAAATCTGACCCTTTCACACAGACTTACTTTGAGGGCACAACACCAATGCACATAAAAGTAAATAACTTAGAAAAAGAAAGCAGTATTGAAAGTCTCGCCATTTTGACAGATGCATCATGATTTTATCAACTGTAATAATGAGTATATCACAAAATTCCTCGCAAATGGATCCTACTTAGTAAACCAAATTCTGCTCCTCAGTTTCCACCATGACTGTAAGTACAGCTGTGAGTGTTGCAATCACCACCATCTTTTTCTGACCTCTGGTAATATACACACTGTGCCTCCCGTATTTCATTTTAATGGCTCTCAAACCACAGTTCTTCATACACCGGCCCGCTCTTGCTCTGAACCACCTACTTGCTGGAAATATATGCTGCTTGCTCCAGAGCAGTGGTGGTGCACACCTTGAATCCCAGAACTCAGAAAGCAGAGGCTGGCGGCTTTGAGTTTGAGGCTAGCCTGTTCTACATAAGTAAGTTCCAGGGCAGCCAGGGCTACACAGAGAAACCTATCTAGAAAAAACGAACGAACACACACACACACACACACACACACACACACACACACACACGCACACACACTGCTTGCAAGCAGACATTCTGAGGCATGTATTTCTTGCAGTACTGGAATTACATCATTTATATTACACTGGATCCTTTCATGGATCAATCACATGTTCTTTCTAAATAAAAAGAAGGGAAGGGGAAGAAAGGAAGGAAGGAAATTCTTTGTTATTCCACCAGAGGGCACCATGACAATTTTCACTTTCAAAACAAACTTCAATTGGCCAGCTTAAAAAAAAAATCCAAAACTGGAATAATAAATGTACATAAAGCAGCAATACCCTGACCAAGATTGATTCAGTTATGACTTTAAAATCCCTATAGAATGATTCATTTCGCTAAGGATATATTCATCTCTGAGAGACACAAAAATTTTGGTAAATCAAAAAAATGTAATAATTTATATGACCAATGGGTAACAACCATACATTGAGACTGTCCCTCAAATCTCAATCTAAATTCTTTTGCAGAAGTTCCTAAATGATGGCAGTTTATTAGAGATCAGAACTTCCAAAAGAATGATAACAGGATGCCCTACAGGAGCCCTGTCCACGGTTGTTGGTGCAGGGATGACATGGCACACAGGGAATGCCAGAGTTCTGGTGCTCATTCATTCATTCGTTCGTTCGTTCATTCATTCACCACAGCTTTTTGTTTTGTTTTTCGTTTTTTAAGACAGGGTTTCTTTTGTTGTTGTTGTTTGTTGTCGTTGTCGTTTTTTCGAGACAGGGTTTCTCTGTGGCTTTGGGGGCTGTCCTGGAACTAGCTCTTGTAGACCAGACTGGTCTCAAACAGAGATTCACCTGCCTCTGCCTGCTGAGCGCTGGGACTAAAGATGTGGGCCACCACTGCCTGGCAAGACAGTTTTTCTGTGTTGCTTTGGAGCCTGTCCTGGAACTAGCTAGCTCTTGTAGACCAGGCTAGTCTAGAACTCACAGAGATCCATCTGCTTCTGCCTCCCCAAGGCGTGCAACACCACTGCCCAGCTTACCACAGCTTTTTTGTTTTTGTTTTTTTGTTTTTCGAGACAGGGTTTCTCTGTGGCTTTGGAGGCTGCCCTAGAACTAGCTCTTGTAGACCAGGCTGGCCTCGAACTCACAAAGATCCACCTGCCTCTGCCTCCTGAGTGCTGGGATTTAAATTTGTGCTTTTAAGCATCACACACACACACACACACACACACACACACACACACACACACACACACACACACACAGAGTAGCTACAGACTACTTTCCCAGGATCCAGGGTAGTGGTTTTTAACCTTCCTAATGCTGTGACCCTCTAATACAGTTCTGCACGTTGTGGTGAACCCCAACCATTAAATTATTTTCGTTGGTACTTCATAATGGTAATTTTGCTACTGCTTATGAATCATGATGTAAATATTTTTGAAGATAGAGGTTTGTCAAGGGGGTGTCCACCCACAGGCTGAGAAACACTAATCTAGGGTCATTGTGGTGAGAGAAATGTTGGGTTTTACCTTCATGGTGTTTGACATATAAAAAAGACCTAAGCAGTCAAATAAAACCATACACATTTTCTGATTGAGAAATCAGTGGGAAGATAATAAAAAAGGTATTACGGAAGAAAATGATGGGGAACTTACTGATCAGTTTATTTAAAAAAAAAAAAAAAAAAAGCCCTGTGTGGGTGACACGAGACAGGAAGAAGAACCTGCAGTGTGATGACAGGAAGACAAGAGCAGCGTGACTGAAGGTGCCTAGGCTGGAGAGAGCATTCTGCTCCAGGGACACAGCAGATGCCACTGGGTGTGAAGCAGTGTACTGGGCCAGCTGCGCGCAAAGTCAACCTGAGCTGAACCGTGCTGAAAAACCTCAAATTTTATCCTTAGTGTAACTTTTAAGCAGATGGCACGGTCCAAAGAATTGACTTGAAAAAAAAAAAAAAAAAAAAGAATTGACTTGACATTGACTTGACAGGGAAAAGACAAAGTTAGGGAAGAGATGGTACAAGACACCAGAGAAATGAATCAAAAGATTACAGTGGCTCAGGAGGAAATGGTGACTAGGGGGTCTGACATAAACAACCTGGATTAAAGTATCAGAAATGGCGTTGAGGTGTTGTGTGATGAGAAAGTTAAGACAAAAATGACTTGCCAGTTTTTAGCTGGAACAACTGGATGTGCTGTTGAGTAAGCTTGAGAAAGAGGTGGCTTCCAGTGTATACATCAGGGGGCTGTGAGCCATCCCAGGGAAACCTGTTCACTCTCAGCACTCAAGACACAAGCTTCATTTATACCACAATCGTCCCTCTTGCTAATGTGCACAGAGATGTCCCCTGGGTGATGTTTTCAAGGTCTGTAGTAAAGGGCAGGGGGCCCTTTGCCCTTTCTGCACATCCCACTAACCTATCTGATACGGCTTACGATGTTCTTTTCTGTGACCAAAGTATTTACTCTCTGTCCCTCAGAATGTCTCCAAATTATTATTTCCAGAGAATCTATAGTGCCACCGACCATGGGTTTGAGCTAAGATGCCCAAGCTGTTTCTTCTTACTAGCTGTGTAACCTGAGGGACATCTTTTAACTTATGGAGGCCTTGAAGGTATTTCTGAAGACAATATCAGTGAGTATATGTAACCCATTTTGTAAACTGTAAGCAGTTACATAAATAGATGTTTTTATCATCTCAGCAGCCACCACTGCTACAAACAACCTGCTGTTCATTTGCCCATCTCTTCACTCTTCTTGCCTGCTTCTTCTACCTCCCGTGCTTATGCCAGACAAATTTCCTTTCCTACAAAAGGCTGAGACATCATCACCAGCCAATCAAAGTTCAGCATTCATTCTGTCTGATAAGCCAATCAGATGTAAGCTCCAACTTCTCTTCTGTGTTGCTAGGGCTTCAGGTCTACTTCTAAAAGCTGGCTTGCCTTCTATTGGCTCATCTGTTCCTCTCCTCCCCCTCCCTTCCCCTCCTCCCCCCTTCCTTTCCCTTCTCCCCTCTTTTGGGTTTGGAGCAATTCCAAATGCATAAGGCTGCTAGAAATTTGGGTTATTATGAATAAGCAAGATTTAAACAGTGCATTTTTCCCCTTGAGAAACAGAAGACAGCTATTCCATATTCAATGTTTAAAGCATGTGTTTTAGCAGCTTAATGTCTCTTGGCTCCATAAAACAAAATTTAGTTGTGTTTAAAGAAAAAAGATTTTGGTGCACTGACTTTTACTCAGAAGACTAGAATATAAGCTGGCATTAAATTTGGCAGTGAAATGTCCTATCACTTAGACCTCATTGGGCTCA
Source organism: Cricetulus griseus (assembly GCF_003668045.3). Lineage (NCBI taxonomy): Eukaryota > Metazoa > Chordata > Mammalia > Rodentia > Cricetidae > Cricetulus > Cricetulus griseus. The sequence goes on along the minus strand of NC_048595.1, from coordinate 374,236,625 downwards.
AAAGAATGAATTCTAAGTATTTCAAAGCTCTTCCCATTTTAACTAATGATAGATAATAACTTCTAATAGTATTGAAGTTATTACATTCTGTCTTATACTTTCAGTGCTGGGATTCCTGGGGGAAACAACTCTTCAGCAGTGTTGGGGACTCTGATGTATTGCTAAGTGGAAATTCCTTCCTTCACACCTGGCTCCTTTATGGACCATGGGTCCTTTTAGATGCTCTCTAGAGGGGCATGTGACGATGCCCTAAACACAAACCTTAGGGCAATGCCAAACTCTTTACCTTTTCTGTGTACTTAAGGACTGGAACGGTACAAGGATTTGCAGTATGAAACGACCAAAGGCAAGTAGCAAAAAAAACCCAAACCAACCAACTAAAAAAAAAAAACCTAATGATTGACACAGGGGTTGCTGTCTTCAGGCTCTGACCTTTAGAAATACCCAGCTGGCCAGGGGGTGGTGGTGATGCATGCCTTGAATCCCAGCACTCAGGCAGAGAAACCCTGAGGAGGAGGAGCAGGAGAAGGAAGAGGACAGGAGGAGAAGGAAGAGGAAGAGGAAGAAGAAGAAGAAGCAGCCCAGCTGTCTTTATTAGGGTTTCTATTGCTGTAAGAGACATGGTGCTGGGGGAGGGAGGTAGCTGAGAGTTCTACATCTGGGTTCACAGGCAGCAGGAACTCACAGTGACAAACTGGCCAGGCTTGAGCCCACCCCTAGTGACACACCTCCTCCAACGAAACCACACTTACTCTAACAAGGCCACACTTCCTAATAGTGCCACTCCCTAAGAAGCTGTTTTTATCCAAACCACCATGCCAGCTTTACCCTTTCATTTATGCTCCTTCAAGGCATTTGTATAAAGGGAAAAGGTATGCCCTAACCATCTATCCACCCAAAAAGAAAGAAGACCCAGGTGGTGGTAGTGCAGGCCTTTAATCCCAGCACTCGAGAGGCAGAGGAAAATGAATCTGAGTTCAAGGCCAGTCTACAGTTCCAGGGCATCCAGGGCTACACAGAGAAAACCTGTGTCAAAGAAAAAAAAGGAAGGAAAGAAGGAGGAGGAGGAGGAAGAAAAACATCCCTATTCATCCCAGTGTCCTCTGAGCCAGGCTCACACAGAGGGAAGGCAAAATTGCACTGGAGGCTTTGCATCTATGCCCAGATTGGGCTCTTCTGATCTCTGAGTCACCTTTACAGCGATAAGAATCCTTACAAAACTCAAGACTGTCTAGGTTGCATGGTTTGGTAAATGAAAATAGTGAGACTCATCCAACACAAAAACAAAAACAAAAACAAAAACCTCTTCCGTTGTTTTGCGCAGGCCTATAATTCCAGCACTCAAGAGGCAGAAGCAGGCAGATCTCTAAATTGGAGGTCAGCTTGGTCTACAGGGTTCCTGGACATCCAGAGCTGTTACACAGAGAAACCCTGTCACAAAAAAACTAAACAAAACAATTTCTTTTCCCATGCGCTCTTTTCTGTGCTGTTCAAGACATACGGAAGAGCATGGTGGCACACATCCTTTAATCCCAGCACTCTGGGGTTAGAGGCAGGTAGATTTCTGTGAGTTCCAGGACAGCCAGAGCTACACAAAGAAACCGGGGGTGGGGAGTGGGCAGAACAAAGCACTTTGTTAGGACCAGGCATGGGCAATAGGGACAGACAGATCAGACATATGATGCAGACAAGGCCAGTAATAACAGACACAGGGAGAGAAGAGGAGAATTAAAATTTGGGCTCACTCTTGGTCAAGCTAATCCAAGAAGAAATTGCTTCATTTTCATCAACACATCTGACTCATTTTGGTGCCTTCTAATGCATTGTGTTATTAACATGAGATCTTGGAGATAAACAAGAGGAAAAGTTATTTGGCACTGATGCTTGTGTGTCAAGCTGACAAGGAGTCAATTATTGGCTAGTTTGTCAACTTAACACAAGCCAGGATTATCTGGGGAAAAGTAACTTCAATGGGAAAAAAATGCCTCCACCAGATCTGCCTATAGGCAAGTCTGTGGGGACATTTTCTTGATTAATGGTTGAGGTGGAATGCCCAGCCCACTGCCACCATGGCCAGTTTGAGTTCTAGCCTCCAGTTCTTGACTTGGCTTCTCTCAGTGGTGGACAGTGATCAGGACATATAAGACAAATAAACTCTTTCCTCTCCAAGTTGCCTTTGGTGAGTAGTTTTTGTTTTGTTTTTGGAGACAGGGTTTCTGTCTGTAACAGCTCTGGCTGTCCTGGAACTAGCTCTATAGACCAGGCTGGCCTCAAACTCACAGAGATCTGCCTGCCAGTGCTAGGATTAAAGGCATGGGCCACCACCGCCTGGCTTTTTATTCTTTTATATCAGTAATTTCAAGTTGAGAATGAAGCAAAGGTCTTGCTTGATTACAGCTTTACTTAGGAGCATTGAGGCCATTTCCCTCTGTACTGGCCTCCCTCTTTGTAAATGTGGACTAGTAAGAGTCCATCCAGTGGGGTCTCCATGGTATCTGAACAAAAGAACAGATGATAGCCAGGTAGGTGGTGGTGGCGGCACATGCCTTTAATCCCAGCACTCGGGAGACAGGCAGACAGCTCTCTTTTGAGGCCAGCCTGGTCTACACAGAGAAACCCTGTCTCAGAAAACAAGGGGTGGTGGTGGTGGTGGTGGTGGTGGTGGTGGTGGTGGTGCACACCTTTAATCCCAGCACTCGGGAAGCAGAGGCAAGCGATCTCTGTGAGTTCGAGGCCGGCCTGGTCTACAGTGCGAGTTCCAGGACAGGTTCCAAGGCAATACAGAGAAACCCTAACTCTAAAAAAATAAACAAACAAAAAACTAATGAGTGTTTTTTAATAAATTAATTTTTTCCCGCCCAATCATATCCCTTCCCTTTCTCCTTTCCTTCTAGTCCCTCCCCTCAGTCTCCCCTCTTCTCCCTTACCCCCAGTTCTCTTCCATTTCTCTTCAGAAAAAGGTAGGCCTCCCATGTATATCAGCCAGCCACAATATCAAGTTGTAATAGACTAGGCACCTCCTCTCTTATTAAGGCTGGACGAGGCAACCCAGTAGGAGGAAAGACAGGGACATATTTTTTTAAATAAATATTCACAATAACCCTAACCTCAGAACCAGACCAGAGCCCCTAACCCTCAGCTAACCTTAACACCTTAACCCATCTAGTCCTCCAACCATAACCCAAACTCTAAACCCTAACACACTAATACTGTCTCCTAAACCTACGATAACACTAAGTATTGAATACATAGTGTTGGAAAAAGAGAGAAATCAAGAATGACATAGGTTTCTGGCCTAATAACCAACTAGACAAGGCAGTGAATATCACTGACTAAAAAGGAAAGGGAGACCCAGGGCCTAATTAGGTATTCTGCAACATTCTGAGTTTGAACTGCTCACAGAATATTCATACAGAAAATGTTGAATACAGCTGGACTCCAGATTATATCTAGTCTGGGATTTGACTTTGGGCAACACCAGATTACATTGGTGTGAACACCTGAAAATCTCAACTCAGTATAGCAGAGGGTTCAGTACCCATAAAGAGGCAGTGTGTGGGCTGGCAAAATGGCTTAGTGAGTAAAGGCAACTGCCACCAAATCTAGAGGCTGAGATTAATCCTTGAGAGGTTAAACCTCTGACCTACACACATGTGCCTAGCATGCTCATACACACACATACACACTCACACAAATAAATAAAGGTTTTTTTTTAAAAAAAGACACAAGTCTGCTAAAACACAGTTCAAGTTAAAGCATGCAGCTCAAGAACAAATGATGGCCTGATGGAGGCCACACTGGCTCTCTGAAGATGACAACCTCCTCAGAAAAAGAGACAACATGGACAAAGACCTAAACCCTGACATCAGAGCTGTACCAAGTAAAGGCAGTCCCTGCCCCACCTAACTCCATCCACCATAGACATCACAAGCTTCCATTCATCACCTATTTTTTTAAAAAAATAAAAACATATTTATTAGGTTGATCCTTTCAAAAGTACACAGATTCTTCAGTTCCTTACCACCAACAGTTATTCCCAGAGACTGGAGCACAATTCCTGCAATCCACTCAACACTCAGGCTTAGCACAGAGGAGTTCCCAAAGCACCTCTCTTCTGACAGGAGGAACATTTCCTTGAGAAGTTCAAGGACAGTCTCACCCGGGGCAGCAGTTTCATGTCCACAAACCAATTAGAGACAAAGCAATCCTACTTCTGCCAAAAGAGTTCATAGAAAGACCCCTATATTCAAGACAAATGGTCACACCACCCTGGAGGAGGATGACTAGTCCAGAATGTAGGAGAATCTAAAAGAAATTGAACCGAAATTCTTCATCAGGAAAGTCCACAGTGGCCTTGGTTCTTCCTGTTGGACGAGGCCTACAGACCCTTCCACTCTTCTTTCTGGCAGTCTCTCCTACAAGCTGTACTCGGGCTGAATGGGTAGCTGTAGGAAGGTGGAGCGAAGAGTCAGAACTGAGTAACAGTTAACAATATCCATGCAGTTATGATTGCCCCCACAATGTTCCTATAATGATGATATTGTCATTCCCTGATGAGATTCAGAGACCCAGTAACTAGCTAAACTGTTAAGATCTAAATAACAGATCCAGGATTTGAACCCATGGTACCTGGCTTTGTGGTCAGTGGAGTGAACCAAGGCCTAGACAGGTGAGCTGGGTTTTCCCACCCCAAAAACAGAACAAGGTGAGGACCAGGGTTCTCCTGATTCCAGGAGCCCAGAAAGGTATATACATTCTTCCTGCTTAGGGTTTTCCCTGTGCCCATTTCCTCCAGCACCAACCTTGCTGAGCTGAGCTTCTCCCTACCTCTTTGAAGTACATAAACTGAATCAATCACTTCCCGGTTCCTCACCAGTCCTTAGAGCCCTCAGGGCTTCCTGCCATTCGGCATCCATTTGAGCCCTGTAGTCCCCAAACAAGGATCGCATCAGCTGTCTCTTCCGGGGCAGGGGGGTTTTTTCACTGCGCAAGGTTCGGATTGCCCCAACAGCCTGCTCTTCTGCAGATAAAAATAAGGAGCTGGTAACTTCATACATACTCCCTACAAAAGCAACAATTCCATCCCCTGGCAATACCATCAGGCTACAGCACTATCACCATTTACATTTCCCTAACTATAAAGAAGGGGCTCTCACTCTGCTTCGGGGTGGGTTTCTGCGTCTTGAGTCCCAGCTCTAGCTGTTCCACACACCAGGCCAGCTCCCTCGCCAGTTGCTCCGCCTGGGGTGGAAAGAAGGTCATGGCTGTCATAGGCATCAGGACTCGGCAGACCCCAGCCAGTCCCATCCCTTCAGTGCCTTAATTCCGCACAACTAGACCACACTCTCAGGAGGACTAGCTAGCACCCAGAAAGCTCACAGGGAATCCCACCCTTACCTGGGCTTCAGCACTGGGGGGAGCTTCGTCTAGGACAGGTTTCTCGGAGATCTTTCCGTCTCCATTTGTCCCAGAGACCCTGTTCGGGATTTTCTTCTTCTTTTGCTTCATCGACACAGTGTTGCCTGTGGGATGTGCTCTGGTGGCAGAGTCACAAGCAGGTTGCACTAAACTGACAAGGGGCGGATCTGCGGCACCGCAAGCAGGACGGGGGAGCCGAGGTCTGCGCGCAGCGCGTTGAGTTCTCCGGCTTGAGGCTGCTGGTGCCTCCCGAGCAGGACGCCCTAACGCCTGAAAAACGTGGAACAGGAGGAAATTCACAGGGGCCCCACACCCAGGGCCTCGCCACGCAAACGCCTTCTTCCAAAGCTCACCGCCATGCGCCGTAGCGGTGACCGGAAGTCCTGACTAAAACAGTGAACTCAGTCCTCCGGAAATGCGTCTATGGCCCGGAGTTCCGCAGAAGGCGCCGCGGACCCTGCAGGCGGAGTAGCAGGGGCAAGCGCTCCGGGAGGGGCGGGGAGCACTCCGTGGATCTGGGCCTGCAACTCTGAGAGGATCCGGACAGAAAGAGCGCAGGAACAAACGTGGAGGCTTCGGAGAACCCAGCAGAGTGCATCGCTGAGAAACCAGACGAATGCGCGGCGAGATAGGGATGGAACAACCCTCCCTCCCCGCGGGGCGGGGCAGAAAGCCCAGAGGTGGGGCGGGGCGCACGCGCGCGTGGGTGTACACACATACACACAAAACATAAGTACTAAAAAATAGACATTAAAGGGGGAGGGGCTGGAGTGTTGGCTCAGTGGTTAAAAGCACTTCTTGTTACATAGGACCTGGGTTCCATTCCCAGCACCCACATGGAGGCTTACTACCTCCAAGGGCACCAGGCCCGAATGTGATGCGCTGACGTACATGCACGCAAAACAGTCATATACATAAAATAATAAAAATAAATCCAATAAAACAAAGAAGCTTTGTGTGCAGACTGATTTACAGTACTACAGTAATATGGAGATACTGGAATGCTGAAGGTCTAGTGGCTAATCACCTTATCTTGGACTACTTCTAGAACAGCTACTCCTTGCCCATCTCTGTCAGAACTAACATCTTGCTGTGAATAATAGATAAAAGACCTTTTAGAATCTGTTTACTTAGCAGACCACTAACTTCCACTAACCCCAAAGCTTCAGTAACATCTTGGGCCTATAGAAATGTTTCCCCATCTCATTGTAACTTTCTGGTGTATCCACCAGTGTAAATTTGCCTTGATTTATGACTTTCATTGTTCTGTAAAACTAAAGCCTTGTGAAACCTGTTTCCACCTTAGAACATGGATTTTAGGACAACCTAAACCTGTGTTCCTGGGCCATGGTCACTCAAAATGGCTCCAGAACAAACCTTGTCTTAGTCCCTTTTAGCACTGTGAGCTTATCTTCTACAAGTACCAAATTATTGGTACATTTCTTTTCAAATCTTGAGGAACACCCCATAATTACTGTTGTATGGTATTTTCCTCAGAATCCCTGACGGGATGGAATGAGGAAGTTTGTGAGGTTCTGGAGGAAAACAAAAGGTCTGTGAAAACAGAAAGGTCCTTGCCAGCTGTATAAAAAGGAGTGACAACCCCATGTGAAGAGGGTTCTCAGTCTTTGAAACTGCCTACAGGCTATCCAGAGAGCTCCAGGGCTTCACTTCCCCCAGTAGGATTTTCCAATGGCGCAGTAGTTTTTGAGTCATCCCTGCTCCTTGTAAGTAACCCTTCACTCATACTCCTGTTAGTAACCCCAACAAAAACTCATTAGTTCACCAAGTTGGTGCAGTCGTAACTTCGGTCTGTCATGGATTCCCTTTCTGGGGTGAGTAGCTCTTTGTGTGTGTGTAGAACTGAGGTCATTCTCAGGTATCATTCCTCAGAAGGGATCCACTTCGTTTATGTTTTAATATATAACTATGTCTTAGTTAGGGTTTTTTATTGCTGTGAAGAGACACCATGACCATGGCAACTCTTATAAAGAAAACATTTAATTGAGGTAGCTCGCTTACAGTTCCAGAGGTTCAGTCCATTATCATCATGACAGGGAGCATGGCAGCGTGCAGACAGCTGTGATACTGGAACTGAGAGGCTATGTCTTTCAGGCAACAGGAAGTTGGCTGACTCACACTGAGGGAAGCTTGAGCAAAAGAGACTGTCCTCACAGTGACACACTTCCTCCTGAAAAGTTCAGGCATTATGCTGGCCTGGCCCTGTTACCTGGCAGAAGCCACTCAGGCAGTACCCTGGTCAGCCCAGGGTTCCATGGGAACTAAGTCTGCCCGCAGATGTAAAGGACCCTTTAAAAGACAGACCCCTGCCACTTACTCTCTCTTCTCCTACTCTCAAGCCCTCTTCTCTTTGCTCTCTTTCTCACCTCTTTCCTGCCTTCCTCTCTCTACCGCTCTCCCCCTCCCCCACTGGAATAAAACTCTATGGTTAATGTATCTCTGGTTCTCACGTCTCATCTTGCACCCTTTTTATATTTTTAAACTTAAACAAAATAACAACACCTCCAACAACGCCACATCTCCTAATATTGCCACTACTTTTGGGGGCCATTTTCTTTCAAACTATCGCAAACTACGGTTTTACTCTTTTTAAAATTACATTCCTCATTACATTATTTAATTTGTGAGTGTATCTGCCGGGCGTTGGTGGCACACGCCTTTAATCCCAGCACTCAGGAGGCAGAAGCAGGCTGATCTCTGTGAGTTCGAGGCCAGGCTGGTCTTGATCGTGAGTGCCAGGATAGGCTCCAAAGCTACACAGAGAAACCCTGTCTCAAAAAACAAACAAACAAACAAAAATTTGTGAGTGTATGTGTGAATGTGTGCATGTATACTCATATATACCATGGCACACATGTAAAAGTCACAGGAAGATATTTAGGGAGTCAGTTCTCGACAACACGTGGATTCCAGTGTTCAATTTGAGTCCTCTGACATGGTGGAAGGTGCCTTCACCCACTGAGCATCTCACACTACCCACCTTGTTTTTCGATGCAGAGTTTCTCACTGGGATGTAGGCTAACCAATTAGGCTAGGTTGGCTTGCCAGCAAGCCTCAGGTGCACTAGTCTCCTGGCACTGAGATTACAAGCATGTCACTAAACCCCACTTTTACAAGGATTCTGGGGATCCACCTCAGGTCATCATGTCTGCACTTTACCTACAAAGTTCGACAGCCTCTGACTGATTGATATGAAATAGGGTCTTGTGTCCTAGGCTGGCCTTAAACTCACCATATGGCTAAGGATAGCCTTGAACATCTGATCCTTTTATGATCCTCCTGCCTCCACTTCTTTGAGGCTAGGATTATAGGTGAGTTTATGAATTGCTGGGGATCTAACCAAGAGAAAGCTTTGTGCCTGTTGAGCAAGCATTCTAACAACTGAGCCTCATCCAAAGCACAATGCACATATACACACCCGAGTACATGCCCTGAGAGTGTCTCCATGTGTATTTGTTTGTTGTTAGTCAAAAAATACTAGCTTAGGGTAAATACATTTGTCTTCATAAACAAAAATAATTTTCTCTTGAGTACACATTTGAGAATGAGGTATTTCCTTTTGTTTGGTTTGTTTGTTTTTGAGACAGGGTTTCCAGGATTTCTTTGTGTAACAGCCCCTGACTTGTCTGGATCTCACTCTGTAGACCAGACTGCCTCAAATTCAGAGAGATCCACTTGCTTCTAACTCCTGAGTGCTGGAGTGAGCCACCACACCCACCAGCCTAAGTGTTTGTTTATTTATTTATTTATTTATGTTTTTTTTTTTCTCGAGACAGGGTTTCTCTGTGGCTTTGGAGGCTGTCCTGGAACTAGCTCTTATAGACAAGGCTGGTCTCAAACTCAGAGATCCGCCTGCCTCTGCCTCCCAAAGTGTTTACTTTTTTAATTGTTTTTTTTTAATTTTATGTGCATGGGTGTTTTGTATACACACACACACACACACACACACACACACACACATATATATAATATATATATATATATATAAATGTTTAGGACTTGGTTTGCCTGGTGCCCAGGGAGGCCAGAGGGCTGCACCTCTACTGGGAATGGATTTACAGACAGTTGTGAACAGTCATCTGGATGCTAGGAATTAAACCCCCAGTGCCCTGGAAGAGCGGCCAGTGCCCTTAACTGCTGAGCCATTCTCCAGCACCCTGTTTACTTTTTCTCACTTTATAGTCTGTGATTTTCCAGGTAATTTTTATAAGGTTATCTACCCAGTATTTCTGGAACTACAACAGGGCTTTTTGTGTGAACATTTTGTATAGTAACAATTTTTGTCTAATATGCCTATTTAAAAAAAAAACAGCATAGCTGGGCAGTGGTGGCGCACACCTTTAATCCCAGCACTCGGGAGGCAGAGGCAGATCTCTGTGAGTTTGAGACCAGCCTGGTCGACAAGAGCTAGTTCCAGGACAGCCTCCAAAGCCACAGAGAAACCTTGTCTTGAAAACACACACACACACAAAGGATAGGTTCTAAAGCTACACAGAGAAACCCTGTCTTGAAAAACAAAACAAAAAAAAAGCATACAATTAACTTTTGTAAACGTTCTATGAACACCCCTACAAAAAATAAACTACCTGTTTAAGGAATTTGGTGTTTGTTTGTTTGTTTTCACTCACCTGTCAAATTGTTCATTCGTTTTTATGTGTTTATTTTTCATTTACCAGTGTGAGACATGGGTGGAGACATGGAAGGTAGCCTGGCACACACTAGGCAATCTCTTGGCCAGTGAACTACATCCCATCCGTGTTACTTTTTAAACCAAGCTACAACCTGCTCTAATTCTTGGAGTCTTTAAATTAAAATCTCCCCTTATCCCGGTATATTTAGTTCTTGCCATGCTTTTGGTCGTATTCTCTTACTATGTTGAAACTTCGTGTGTGCTCTGGATCCTTAAAACCGCCTACACCAGCAAGGGGACAGCTTTGAACCATCGAGTCGCCAGAATTTTCTTGGGCCTAGAGCGGCCTTGCGGAGGGGCATGAGGCGGGGCCGAGAGCCGGAAGTCGGGCGGGACTTGGCGGGCTGGTTGCGGTTGATTTGGGCTAACACGGTGGCCAACGCGACTCCCACGGTGAGTTCACTCGAGAATCCTCCGCTTGGGGACCGTCATCTGGTGTCCCCAGCGTGGCGGCGGCGGGGATGCGCACTCAGCCGCACAGAGCAGGGCAGGTTCGAACTGAGGCAGGGGCGGCGTGGGAGGGTCTGTGAGGAGGTGTGTGAGGGATTGTGATGGAGCTGGGACCAGGAGGGCCTGAGAGGACTGCGGTGAAGGTGCTCCGGACTTGGGAACTCAGTTGACGTTAGAGAAGAACACAGCCCGGGTTTAGCCCACTCCGGTCTTCTGTCCTTGATACCCAACGGCGGTGGATCTGTGGAGCCGGTTCCAAGAAAGAATTTTGTAGCTATTACGGGGCTTCTAGAAGAGGGAGGGCGGGAGTCCTGCTAAGGTAGTGTGATAGTAGTGGGTCTTTCAGTTAGCTCAGCCTTTAACCAGGAAATTTTGTTTCTAAGTTTATTCAAGCCATTGGCAAGATGGATTGCCTCGTGGCTGCTATAGAGGTTTGTATTTATTTGCTGCGTAATTCCTGGAGGTTCCTAATGTGACTGCACATCTGGGCACTAACACTGACTTAGGGCCTTTACACGTTGGTTGCTGTGATTAGATTGGACCCATAAAGGTCATCCTGTCATTAATCCTAATTCTTTCCACAAAGTGTCTCACACCTGGTGATGTAGTGTATCTACGGGTCCCAGGGATTAAGACATGGCCGACCACAGATTAAGTATGTGACCGCTGGAGGAGATGATTAAAACAAGTGCACACTTTGGTATACTTGATAACAAAAAGGACCAAAAAGTGTATATTTGCTTGAGTAAGTCTAGAGTGATCTAGACGGATACACCAGAAACTAGGAAGGGGAATTGTATTCATATCTTTTCTGTTGTGGTGATAACATACCATAACCAAAGCAATTTATATGAGAAGGAATTTATCTTGGTTTACAGTTCCAGAGAAATAAAGAGTCCATCATGTCAGGGAGGCATAGCAGCCAGTGTCAGGCATGGCAACTGCAACGCGAGGCGGAGAATTTGAATCTTCAAATGCAATCACAAAGCAAAGGGAGTGAACCAAATGTGGAATGAAAATGTATAGTCTCAAAGCTATCCCCAGTAATGTACCTCTTCCAGCAAGGCTACACTACCTAACCCTCCCCAAACAGGACCACCAAAAACCGAGTGTTCACAAACCAAGTCTATGGGGGACATTTCTCATTTAAACCGTCACAAGAGGCTTCGTTTTGCTTCTCCTGGTAAAGAAATATGAACTGTGACTTATTTCATCAGGCAGTGAAGGCCTCTTTGAGTCTCCCTCTGAGTGCTGTCTGACCTCACTCCGACAGCTGGTTGTTGGTTCCTGACCTTAGTCCAGCAGTTGTCAGCCCTTCGTCCCTCTCAGAGCATCCCACCATTGCTCCCTGTACCATCCTCCTGCCACCCTTCTTGAGAGAAGCCATTGCTCAGTTCCTTTCTAGATCATCTTCACCATGCTTCACCCCACAGATGACACAGGTGGTACCTCCTGATAGCCTCCTCAGCTTTCTCTCATCCTCAGCCGAACAAAGCATCCCTCCTGGGGGAAGCAGAAAGAAGAGCCCACTGACCAAAGACACTGCTTTTGAGCAGCTTGTCCTAAGCAGGGTGTGTGCAGGGTGGAGTATACCTGTGTTGCCCTCCACTCACCTTCAGCCCTCGTAGACCTGTGCTGCAGAGCCTGCATCAGAATGCAGGCCTGTGGGACCTAGTATAATGCCTCTAGGGTGTGCTCTACTTCCTGGTTTTTCTGTCCACCCTGATCATCTCACTGCTTCTGGAACTTAACTTGCATGCCTCTGCACTCCCCACTTCCGTCACTCCTATCCCTCTTTCCCTTCATCATCTTAGGTCACCTGTTCTTTAAGACCTGCCTTACTACCTAGTTAAAATGCCCTTTCTACCACTCCTGGTTTAAAATGCTCCTTCTACCACTCCTGGTTTAAAATGCCCCTTCTACCACTCCTGGTTTAAAATGCCCCTTCTACCACTCCTGCTTTAAAATTCCCCTTCTACCACTCCTGGTTTAAAATGCCCCTTCTACCATTCCTGATTTAAAATGCCCCTTCTACCACTCCTGGTTTGAAATGCCCCTTCTACCACTCCTGGTTTGAAATGCCCCTTCTACCACTCCTGTTTTAAAGTACCCCTTCTGTGACACCTCTGCTGCCCTGTCTCACTTATGCATTTACTATGATTTTTTTATCCCAGTGAAAGGGCAGTGTTCCCTGCTCTGTCACCCCATGAAACAAGCCATAGAGTTGGTATGCAGGAAACACATTTATTTATTTATTTATTTATTGGCACACACAATACCCCAGACAGGGTTTCTTCTTTTTTAAATAAGTGAATCTATTTTTTTAAAGATTTATTTATTTATTATATATACAGTGTTCTGTGTACACTTACTGTGTCCGCTCTGGTCTTCAGGTCCCAGCCTCAGAGTGTACCCCAAGGAGGCAGAGGGGTGAAGCCCTCGGCTCCAGGACCATCTCCTTGAATTCCTGCAGCACAAGCCCATATGAGTGACACTCCTGCTGTGAATCTTCTGTCTGTGGGCCCCCTCTGCTGTCAGTTGTTGAGCTGAAAGCCATCCTCCATCACCATCAGGAGGCCAGGTACTGGGAATTGGTTCAGCACCTTTGCTTTACCCTGCAGGCCTGACCCCATGAGTAGGCTGGCAACAGCTTTGTGCCTTGTGACTGTCTTACCTTCTCCTGGTTACGTGCACCTCACCCTGTTGTCCCCACTCAGAGCCCTTCCCAGGTCGCCTGTGTAAGCAGTAAGCAGGGTGGCTCCTCAGCATTAACTTCCCTTGCTCTAGTCAGGTAGCAGATGGTTTCTTAAGGGAACACTGTTGTGGGGTATTCACCAGGGAAGACGGCTCAGACATGAATTTAAGCCAATAGGAAGTCTTTATTAGCCAGCCAGTGACTACACTGGGAATTTGGGATCCCAGTGTAGCCCAGTCCTTTCTCAGGGGGAGCTTTTAAGTGCAAAAACAATGTTCTGGGTTGAAATACTTCAGTTAACAAGAACAGTTTACCAGAAGCAGAACTACAGAAGCTAAAAAGCAATGTTATTACTTTCAAGACTTTTCTAGAACTACATGGACTTTGATTGGATTAGGCCTTTGTTTTAGTTATAGCAGATGGTCTCTCTCTACGTGCTGAGTTTTACAGTCTGAGTGGGACTTCTGTCATGGAGTCAGTCGTGCTAAGGTTTGGGGCCATGTACAAACACCCAATCCAGAACCAATGCAAAAAAGGATGGTTAGTTAGGCTAAGGGTAGAGATGGTGCAGACCATGCAGCATAGGCTAAACAGACTTCGTCTTAAATGGGGGAAGTGGTGGGGAGACGATATGAGAAGGTCCCAGAGTGGCTCTGAGAGCAAACCTGCTGACCTCACTGTGTAGAGGCCAGGTGTTAAGTCGGTTGCCAAGAGGTCCTTGCTGAGAGTGTTAAGCAAAGAAGGATAAGAAATACAACACCCATCTGGGCAGTGGTGGTGAGGCGAGTAAATCCCTCTGAGTTCAAGGCCAGCCTGATCTGATCTACACAGTAAGTTCTAGGACAGCCAAGGCTACACAGAAAAACCTTACCCCCCCCAAAAAAAAAAAAGAAATACAACATGATTCTGGAGTGGGATTGGGGGCCTTTACTGATAGAGATTCATATTGTTTTGGTTTTGTTTCTGTTTTTGCTTTGACACACATTCTAAAAGCCACTTTTGGCTCAGCACTTAATAACACTTTCTGTTCTTGCAGAGGACTTGGTTTCAATTCCCAGCACTCACATGGTGGCTCACAACCATCCATAACTCCAGTTCCAGGTATCCAAAGCCCTCTTCCAACTTCCACAGGCACTACTTGTACAAAAACAAAAACAGACAAACAAAACATACTATCAAAGGAGTGCCCCTGGGCAGAGCTAATTTACAAACCAGGAAAGTTTTGTATTACTTTGGTTCTTGATATTTAAGGAAATCTGGGTTGAAACAGTAGCTGAGTCGTGCAGTGGTAGTGTTTATCTATACATGTAAGTTACTAGGTTCGATGCCTAGAAAATGCAGAAACAGAAAAAAAATCTGCCCACAATGTCTGAGGATGATACTTGTGGCCACATAATATACCTGATGAGGAATAGCCCTTGTAAAAATAATTTGGGCAAATAAACTATGGTAGTCTTCCACAAGCAAGGACAAGTAAAGTAAACCTTGCCAGGATTAATGTTGAACACCTTCAGTCCAGGCACTCAGGTCTCTGTGAGTTCGAGGCCAGGTCAGCCAAGACTGTACAGTGAGACCCTGTCTCCAAAAAACAAAAACAAACACTAACCTTGAAAGAGGAGACTTATTGGCAGAATTGCAACATCATACTGTACAAAAATCTAATTATTAGCAATTCAAAGGCAAAAAAATAAAAACCCTATGAAATGTCCTTGAGAAAACCTAGATATTAGACTTAGTAAATAGAGACTTTAAGCAACTACCTTAAATGCATTCAAAGAAATAAATGAAACCATGAGCAGAGATTAAAGGAACCAAGAGAAAAATTGTTAATGAAAAAAGACTATGAGTAAAGAGGAACATTTTTTTTAAATGAACCTAGTATAAAATCTAATACCAAAAAGCACAATAAAATGAAATGAAAATTCACTAGAGCATTTCAACAGTGGTTGAGCAGGGAGGAGAAAGAATGAGGAAATTCCAAGTTCAGATGGTACATTGTCCACTCTGAGAAACAAGAGAAAAGTTCAAAAAGTGACCAGAGTTTATTGGACCTGTAGGGCACCATCAGGTACACGAGCATGTATTCTGTGGACCCAAGAAAGAGAAGAGAGAGAGGTAAAAATATGTATAGTAAGGGTTGAAAATATCCCAAATTAGATGAAATACCTCAGTTTATAGGTCCAGGCCCAACAAACTCAGTAGGATAAATTTAAAGAAATTCACACAAAGTTCCATTATAATTAAATTGATGGAAGGCAAAGAATTTGAACTTGATGAGAAAGTAATTAGCAATTACCACATTGTAGTGGGACATGGTGACTTGCATCTATAATCCCAGCAGGTGAGGGGCTAGAGGATCCTGCAAGTTTGAGGTCCAACTAGGCTACAAAGGGACACCAATATCTCAGAAAGAGGTAAATTGATTAACAGCCAAATATTTAATAATCAAAAGACCATACTAGTAAGACATATTTAAAGTGTCAATAGCCTTGTCACCCTAGAAATCTGTTAACAACCAAGGCACAGAGTGAAGGAGAGGTTAAGACAGTCCCAGATAAACAGTATTTTATGGAGCGATTGTCATGAATACACCTTTCCTCTAAGAAATTGCTGAAGGGGGTTGAGTTGACAGGATTTTGTTAAGTACTATTTTGGTTTATGAGTTCACTTTTTGTTGTTTTGAGATATGATCTCACATTATAGCCCAAGATGGCCTCAAACTCATGATCTTACCTCCACTTCCAAATTACAGACATGTACTACTTACTCTCTTGGATTTGTGAATCCACTTTTATTTCCCACAACAAATAAATATGTTAATACATACATACGTACATACATACAAACATATTAGTGCTGAGGATAGAACCTGGCGCTTTATACATACTGAGTATGTATGTACTCTTGCACTGATCTAAACCTCTAGCTTAATAAACCTATTGAGTCAAGTATAGAAATATAGAATTTGTGATAACAAATTATAAGAATAACAGCTATATAAAGAAGAGTTTTTGGCATCAGTTGTTTTAGGATGTTTGTTATAATTCCATGGTAAGTATTAAGTAAACATCCAATAAATTCACACAAAAGAGGAAAAAATCAAAATGACACTTTATTAAAAAATAAATAGTTGAATATAAAAAAATGTGGGGGAGAGGGAGGGAGGAAGAGAGAGAAGAAAAGAGAAAACTAGCTAGTTGGTGGTTGCACAACATGGAATGTACTCAATGCCACTGGAGTGTCTTCTCTAGAATGATTAATATGTGAATTTCACCCAAGTAAATCATTAAATAAAAATGAAACAAGTCAGCCAGGTGGTGGTGGCACACATAGTTAATCCCAGCACTCGGGAGGCAGGTGGATCTCTGTGAGTTCGAGGACAGGCTCCAAAACTACACAGAGAAACCCTGTCTCTAAAAACCTAGATAGATAGATAGATAGATAGATAGATAGATAGATAGATATAAAAATAGCCAAGAAATATAGGAGACAGTAGAGATGGGTGAGGAAAGTCCAGAGCTATTGTGTATGTGCAGCAATTAGGGGAGTACTCCCCAGCGAGACCAGTAGGGGAGCCTTCAGCTCCAGTGTAGCCCTATCACCTAGCAGCTCTCCTAGTCCTTCCATGCCTTCCCTGCTCTGTTGCTCTCTCCATATATGTGAGGCCATTAGTTCTGTAGATGTGTTTTCCTGTGCCAGCCACAGTCCCTCCTTTGACTTAGTATTTATTGTTTCAGATGGCAGTACTGAGAAGTTTTATCCCAAGGAGCACATTTCTGACCATTTGGAATCACAGGCAGTAATACCAGACAATTGTGCTGGTGACGTTTCTCGGTCTTCAAAGTTTGGAGGGCTCTGTGATGAAATAGTAGGAAGAAACCGGAATGTCTTTGAAGGTGAGAGCCTGGTACAGCCCCTCTACTGGGAGGGAAATGTCACACTAGTGACCATGTTCCTTAAGGGCCCCTTAGGGGAGAAAGGTCTGATTTGTAATGGTTTTGACAAAAACTTCAGTTTGAGCCCGAGTCCATTAGTGTGTCAGGGAATCTCTACAGAAGAGAGGCCTCATCCATGCTGCTCTCCAGAGAACTTTCAGCACAGTTCAGACCTAACTGGCCAGGAGGGGCTTCCTGCACTTGAAAGCTCATTCATATGTACTGGGTGTGGGACAACATTCAGAGGAAACCTTGACCTTGTTCAGCATCAGAGAGCCAACGTTGGAGAAAAGTCTTTTATGTGTTCTGAATGCGGAAAAGCCATTAGCCAGAACTCTGTTCTTAAAAAACACTGGCAATCTTACCAAAATGTGAAACCCTGCCAGCGTGGCAAGTGTGTGAAAGTCTTTCAGGGGCATAAAGACTTTGCAAGGGATCAGGTTCACCATGACAATGAGTCTTATGTGTGTAAGGAATGTGGGAAAGCCTTCAGCCATAACTCAAGCCTTAAAAAACACCAGAAGTCTCACATGGTTGAAAAGCCTTATGAATGCAGTGAATGTGGAAAGGCTTTTAGGCGGAGCTCAAACCTCGTCCAACATCAAAGAATCCATTCTGAAGAAAAACCATATATATGCAACCGGTGTGGGAAAGCCTTCAGGCGGAATTCAAACCTCATTAAACACCACAGGGTTCACACAGGTGAGAAGCCTTTCGAGTGCAATGACTGTGGTAAAGCCTTTAGTCAGAGTGCACACCTCCAGAAGCATCAGAGGATTCATACTGGAGAGAAACCGTATGAGTGTAATGATTGTGGCAGGTCGTTCAGTCGAATCTCAAACCTCGTTAAGCATCACAGGGTTCATACTGGAGAGAAACCTTACCAGTGCAATGACTGTGGGAAAGCATTTAGCCAGAGTTCTAGTCTTCTTCAGCATCGGAGAATTCACACTGGAGAGAAGCCTCATGTGTGCAGTGTGTGTGGGAAAGCCTTTAGTTACAGCTCTGTGCTCAGGAAGCACCAAATAATTCACACGGGAGAGAAGCCATACAGGTGCAGTATCTGTGGGAAGGCCTTCAGCCACAGTTCAGCCCTCCTCCAGCATCAAGGTGTGCACACTGGAGACAAGCCCTATAAGTGCCACGAATGTGGAAAGACCTTCAGTCGAAGTTCCAACCTCATCCTTCACCATCGAGTCCACACTGGAGAAAAACCTTATGAATGTACTGAGTGTGGGAAAACCTTCAGCCAGAGTTCAACGCTCATTCAGCACCGGAGGATTCACAATGGGTTAAAACCTCATGAATGTGGCCAATGTGGCAAAGCCTTCAACCGAAGTTCAAATCTTATCCACCACCAGAAAGTTCACACTGGGGAGAAGCCCTACACATGTGTCGAATGTGGTAAGGGCTTCAGCCAGAGCTCACATCTCATTCAACATCAAATAATCCACACTGGAGAGAGGCCCTATCAGTGCAGTGAGTGTGGAAAAGCCTTTAATCAGCGCTCAGTGCTCATCCAGCACCAAAGGACTCACACTGGTGTGAAGCCCTATGACTGCTCTACTTGTGGGAAAGCTTTCAGCCAGCGGTCAAAGTTGGTTAAGCACCAGTTAATTCACACAAAGGAGTAGCCTGGAGTCTGGGAAGAGTAGAGCTGGGCCACGGTTCCTCTCAGACTCTTCTGGCCCTTGTCTCAGCCTTCCCCTTCCTAGACTTGAAGCCAGGCTCACTGTGTTTATACCCAGCTGCCACAAGGCCTAGAGCCCTCCTTTAAACAACCTTTGAGGCTCTCTTCTGCTGTCGCTGCTGACTCATGTGACCTCTTATTTGCATTTTGTTGATTTGATGGTTTGAAACATACTCAGGTTGGTTAGAAGGAAAAGATGACAAAGGTTTCATGTTCACAGTTTGTTATTGTAATCAAAAGGTACAAAAAGGTAGTGTGACCTTTAGCTGAAAATAACCTCAGTAATTTTTTCATTTAGCAATTAGTCATAGAGAGTGACCTCTGATTTAGTGTTTATTAATGATATTTTGTTTACATAAGACCAACATGAGGGTTTTTCAAGTCCAGTTGCCATCTTCCCTGGAGATATTACTCCGCTTCCTTTCCCTCCCGCCCTGTATCTTACACCAGATCTTCCTGTTGTCCTGTTTTTATTCATATCTTTAGTCAGGTTAGCTTCTTCATCCTTATTGCTCTGCTGTGCCTCAAGCCCAATCCCCCAGCTTTTGTTGGTCTTGGAGCAGGACCTCAGAAGCCACTTTTTTCATAGCTTTCTTTTTTTCTTTTGTTTTGTTTTTCGAGACAGAGTTTCTCTGTGTAACAGTCCTGGCTGTCCTGGAACTTGCTTTGTAGACCAGATTGGCCTCAAACTCAGAGATCCGCCTGCCACCATTGCAGGCTTCAAAGCTTTCTTGATCTCTTCACACATGTGTTCAGTATCATTTTGGAGTACTTTCTGTTCAGTCTTAGGCAACCAGATGTCCAGAAATGAGCTCACACTGGATTATAGAACTTCTGCTGGTTAGATAAAAGCTAACATTCCTTAGGAACTTGTGAAACCATTTCCCATCTGCTACAAGGAGTCATTTCCCTTACCTCTGGCAGGAAGAACATATGTCTTGAAATTGGCATGTACCTGTGGCTGCATATCAAAGCCCATGCCACCTCCCGGGTCCCTCAGTCCCTACTCAGCAAGTAGTTGTGAGACATTTCAAAGCCCAGCTCTCTAATTCTCCTGACTCCTGGCATTCTCATTATTCCCTGTCCTCCCTATGCTCTATTCTCTCTCTTGCTACCTCCCTGTCTCCACCATTCTCTCCCGCTCTCCCACTTCCCTACACTGGCCATGTCCAGGCTGCTCTCTCTCTCTCATTTCTCAACTCCTCCAGATGTCTCTGAATATTTTGTATCTTACGCACAATAAAATCCCTACGCCTAATAATGGAGCTGTCACATTGGCAGGTTCTTTATTGTGCCCCCTTGCATACATCTGATACTGAAACCCTTCGAAAACTGGACTATAGGATGGTTTCTGGATATTTGGACTGCCTGAGACCCAACACTTTCTGGTACTCACACACACACACACACACACACACACACACACACAGGATACTAGCTCACTAACCTCTTCAGTTTCCCAGAGGAAAATTGTGCCTCTATGCTCTGAGCAGGGAGAAAGCTCAAGCACAAACATATCTGTCCCCAGAGAGGTCATAAGTATCAGCTACTAGCTAGACAGAGTGTCACAGGACACACCCACAACCAGACCAAATCCATCCTCTTTATCGGGACACACCGATGCCCATTTGCTTACAAATGTCCAGCAGCTTTTGCATGACAGAATTGAGTGTTGTCATAGATACCATATGCCCCACAAAAGCTAAAGTTTTCACTTTCTGAACCTTTTCAGAAAGTTAGCCTGCTTTGCCATAAGACAATGGATGCCTTGTTATCACAGGGGGCTCTCAAGGTCAGGCTTTGAAGAGAGGCTCAACGTTCTTGCAGGAAGGAATTGAAATATTTTGTGACTAGAAATCTAATCAATATGTGGTGTATTTGCCTGAGAACGATGAGACTCTGTCCTTGTTAGGGTTACTCTTGCTGTGATGAAACACCATGACCAAAAGCAAGTTGGGAAGAAACGGGTTTATTTGGCTTTACTTCCACATCCATCATTGAAGTCGATCACTGTAGGAAGTGAGGGCAGGAACTCAAACATGGCAGAAACCTGGAGGTAGGAGGTGATGCAGAGGCCATGGAGGAGTGCTGCTTACTGGTTCAGCCTGCTTGCTTGCTTTCTGTCTTTCTTTCCCATATCATTCACTAAGATAATGCCCTTCAGGCTTGTCTAACTTCCAAGTTTCTCCACTGTGAAGTTATTATTTTCCTTTTTAACTACCATAGACAATGTTTCTCATCAATATCTACCTTATTTGTATCTCATCATGATTCTTCTAATTCTATTACCAAAGAAAGAGTTTCACCTTCTCCATGTATTTATCAGTTTATTCAGTATGGGTTCATTAATTCCTATTTGTTTAGTGAGTATGTAATTCTCATTATGTATTGTGATACTCAGATGGTCCCAGATTTGACCAGTAGAAACTTGTTCTTCATACTACTTCAGAGTCCTGTACATATCTTGTTATCTTTTGGCCTTTCCTTTGCTTTCTGGCATGGCAAGCTATTCCAAGTTCATCCTGTATGCTCCTTTCCCCATGTGCAGTGAGTCCTTTTCCCCTGGACTTCCTCATCCCTGTTGTGAACAAGGTATTTTAGAAAGCAAGATCTAAGTGCTTGTTAGAAAGTTTCTAGGATCTCACAACAGACCACTCATCGGAGAGCTAGGAATTAGATGAGTGTGCATGAATGCCATCTTTTTTTTTTTTTTAAAGGTTTATTTATTATGTATACAGTATTCTGCTTGCATGTATCTCTTCAGGCCAGAAGAGGGTACCAGATCTCATTATAAATGGCTGTGAGCCACCATGTGGTTGCTGGGAATTGAACTCAGAATCTCTGAAAGAGCAGGCAGTGCTCTTAACCTCTGAGCCATCTCTCCAGCCCCATAAATGGCAACTCTCTTACCAGTCAGTATATCAGAAGACAACAGTCCAACACCAAAGCTCACTCCACTCTTCCTATTTTCTATATTAGTTTTTTAAATATTTATTTATTTTATGTATATGAGTGATCTGTCTTCATGCACACCAAAAGAGTGAATCAGATCCCATTACAGTTGGTATGAGCCACCATGTGGTTGCTGAGAATTGAACTCAGAACCTCTAGAAGAGCAGCCATTGCTCTTAATCAATGATCCGTTTCTCCAGCCCTTTTTTCCTTCTTTCTATATTTGTAACTGCATTCTCATTTTAACAGAAATACATTCTTAGTATCTTCAGTATATTGACTTAAGTCTTTGCATGTAACTTCAGAATTACTGATCTATTATCCCTGTTTTGATTTAAAAAACAAAAACAAAAAAAAAATTGGTTGTTCAGTATTTGTCTACAGGTCTTCCAACTGGTTTGAGAATTGTGATAATATTTTTCCCCTTGGGGAGAAATAACACTTTCCTGCTCCCCACAAAGTCCCAATGACATCTGGGTGGTGGTGCACGCCTTTAATCCCAGCACTCAGAAGGCAGAGGCAGGTGGATCTCTGAGTTTGAGTCCAGCCTCATCTACAGAGTGAGTTCTAGGACAGCCAAGGCTAATTCAGTGAAATCCTGCTTAAAAGAAAAAAAAAAGAAGAAAAAAAAAAAGCCCAATGACAAACAAAACTATGATTCCACTAAAATTAATCCAAGGTGGTGAGTTACTGGGCTCACTTATAGAGCATGGGTGAAGGGTTGTTGGAAGGAGCATGGGTGACTCTATAGGAGTCACACTACCAATCAATCTTCATCCATCGTAGAGGATAGCTTCCCTACAACTGCATAGATAGAACCCCTTTTCAATTGCCTCCCCCTATATATTGTAGCACTTCTGCTGAAGATAGTGGCTGTTTTGCTCCAAGGAATGCATTCCACAGTGATACACTGTGAAAATACTGTATTTGTGACTTGCATGGATCTTTTTCTACTTTCATAGTAGCTATGTAGTTAATTTGTAACAATTAGGTTTGTTTGTTTCTATTGGGTTCCCTGTTAGTTGCTTCCCTTTTCCGTGTTAGGTAGGAGACCTCCACTTTTTTGTATTGTTTTCTTTGTTTTTCGAGACAGGGTTTCTCTGTGTAACAGTCTGTGCTGTCCTGGAACTCGCTTTGTAGACCAGGCTGGCCTCGAACTTACAGAGATCAGCCTGCCCCTGCCTCCCAAGTGCTGGGATTAAAGGCACGTGCCACCACCGCCTGGGAAGACCCCAGAATTTTTTTTTTAAAGATTTTATTTATTATGTATACAGTGTTCTACTTGCACATTTGCCTGCATGTCAGAAGGGGGAAGAGGGCACCACATTTCATTATAGATGGTTGTGAGCCACCATGTGGTTGCTGGGAATTGAACTCATGACCTCTGGAAGAGCAGCCAGTGCTCTTAACCTCTGAGCCATCTCTCCAGCCCAGACTCCAGAATTTTAAACCGTAAAATTCTTTAAATGGAAAATGGAGACATGAATAGTAACAACTCTTCTGTTTGATTATAGACCCACTATGTGGAAGCTGAAAGTTCTGAATTTTTTATGGATTCAGTTTAGCTCCCATGTAAATCCAAGTGAAAAACTGACTTGTGTTCAAATTATGCTAATGGCACAATAATGCAGGACTCCCCCTCCCCCTGCCCTGCCGTACTTGCGGACTGCCCAGAGAGCACCTTGAGATGCTCAGTGAACTGAATGGACAGCACAGCTCAGCAAGAAGTGGCTGTTTTCCTCTCCTTGAGTGGGACATTTCTGGTCAACCACACACAAAAGTGATCACATCTGGCCAAACTCAAGGACATCATCTTAGTACTGGAATCCTTAGCCTGCAAATATCCCTATCTGCATACTTCCTAAGACTTGCCCTTTGGTTGTGAAGAACTCTAGGGATGTCTTACTGCACAGTGGCTCAGGACCACAGTGTCAAGACTACAAATGATGCTTCAACATTAAGCATCCCCATCGTGTCCTGAACTCCAAACACTACTGATAGTGAACAAAGCATTCTATTCGTTTCTCTCACATATATATATATATATATGTTTTGCCTTCATGTATGTGTGTGTACCACATGCATGTCTGGTGCCCACAGAGGCCAGAAGTGGGTGTCAGACCACTTGGAATTTGAGTTACAGACAGTTGTGAGCCACAATGTGGGTGCTGGAAATAAACCTGAGTCCTCTGGAAGAGCAGCTAGTTCTCTTAACCACTGAGCCATCTCCCCAGCCCCAATATTCACTTCTCAGAATATGTAATCTGGGACACTTTTCACAAATTCAAATTCAGTTAAGTGAAATAGAATGGGTCAGTTGAATATCAGTGAATTCTAATGAAGATTATGGCTCAAGCGGTGTGTGTGTGTGTGTGTGTGTGTGTGTGCGCGCGTGCCCGCGCTCGCAGATATGTGCACATGAGTACAGATGCCCACAGATAGAAAAGTTGGATGCCCCTGGAATTGAAGGTTAAGTTACAGGCAGTTGTGAAGTGCCTGACATGAGTACGAGGACTCAAACTCAGATCCTCTGGAAGAGATGCACATGCTCTTAATGCTGAGCCATCTCTCCATCTAGACTCTAATTTATTATTATTATTATTTATTAATTATTATTTTATCATTACTATTTTATGTGTATGGGCATTTTGCCTGCATGTATGTGTATATACCACTTGCATGCAATACCCACAGAGGTCAGAAGAGGGTGTCAGAACCCTTGGGACTGGAGTCACAGGAGGTTGTGAGCTGACACGTTAGTGCTGGGATCTGAACTCTGTTCCTTTGGAAGAACAGCCAGTGCTCTTAACCACTGAGCCATCTCTCCAGCGTCCCTGAAGACGGCATTAGCCTCAGACTACCTCTTCTTTGTGCATCTACATAAAGATCAGCTGATAAAGAAGCCTGGGTGCTTCTCCTTTTTCCTTAGGAATTAAGCCCAAACCTCTGTGTAGTCTTAGAAACAGTGGTGCTGATGCCATGTGCATTAGTTAACTGTCACTGCTTTGACAAATACCTGAGAAAAGAAACCTAAAGAGCCAGGCGGTAGTGGAGCACTCCTTTAATCCCAGCACTTTGTAGGCAGAGGCAGGTGGATGTCTGTGGTTTCGAAGCCCACCTGGTCTACAGATTGAGTTCCAAGACAGCCTCCAAAACTACACAGAGAAATCCTGTCTCAGGAAAAAAAAAGAAAAGAAATGTAAAGAAGGTGTTTACTGTGACTGGAAGGTCGAGTACAGTCCATCATGGTGGGCAGGTGCATGGTGTAAGTTTGAGGTAGCTGGTCACATTGCATCTGTGGTCAAGGGAAGAGGGTGATGCATGCTGGTACTCAGTTCACTCCTCTTCAATCAGTCAAGAATTCTGACTCATGGAATGGGACTGCCCACCTTTAGGGCAGGTCTGCCCACCTCAATGAACCTATGCAGACACTCCCTTATAAACATGCCATTTGGTTTCCAAGGTGACTCTACACCCATGAAGCTGAAAAGATGAGCCATCACACCACTTCTTTTTTCTTTTGAGCAATTTTGGACCTGTGTAGAGACATGTCTGACTCCAGAGAGCTCAACTATAGCAATAATAAATGTGTTCATATCCTCAAAAATATCTCCAGGGTCCCCACACCTTCCCTTCTGCATCATCATTCATGGACATCAACTTCTCTGAATGTTCCCTTCAGCTTATTGTCCTGATTTAAAACTGGCTGCCCCTGGGGCTGAAGAGACAGCTCAGCAATTAAGAGTATACATTACTCTTGGGGCTGGAAAGATGGCTCAGCAGTTAAAAGCACTGACTGCTCTTCCAGAGGACCTGGGTTCAATTCCCAGCAACCACATGGCAGCTCACAACTGTCTGTAACTCCTGTTCCTGAGGACCCAATACTCATGACAAAGCACAAGTGCACATAAAATGTAAAAAGTATATACTACTCTCGCAGAGGACCAAAATTTGACTCTCAGCACCCACTTCTGGCAGCTTAAAACCACCTATAATTACATCTGCAGGAGATTCCATGCCCTCATCCACAGATAGTGCACTCAAGTGTGCAAAAAACATTTTAAAATAGAGTGAAACACACTTAAAAATTCAATGGCTGGGGCTGGAGAGATGGCTCAGCGGTTAAGAGCACTGACTCTTCTTCCAGAGGTCCTGAGTTCAGTTCCCAGCAACCACATGGTGGCTCACAACCACCTTGAATGAGACCTGGTGCCCTCTGCTAGCATGCAAGCAGAAGACATAATTAATAAATAAAATCTTTAAAAAAAAATTCAATGGCTGCTCCATCACACAAATTCCAACCTGGTCCACAAGATTCTTGTTCCTTATCTCCATTTCCAGACAGTAATCCCATCTCCAGCCCCAAACCACCGTTCTTTAAAGAACAAAAGAACACAATGTGTGTGGTGGTGGATCTCAGAGAGTTCAAGTAAGTTCTAGGACAGCCAACTGTTACACAGAGAAACCCTGTCTGTAAAGCCACAAAACAACAACAAAAACCCACATCTAATAACCAGTTGAAAATAGTAATAGACCCTTCCTAAGTGGCTTTTGTTAGGTATTCTGTCACAACAGAAGACAAGTAACTAACACAATTAAAGAAATAGAGGGGTGGGACCCAGTGCTACTCCCTGGGAGACCATATGTTTAACATACAAGAGTCCCTGGGTTAAATTTTCAGCAGAGAGTGTGTGTGCATATGGAGGCTAGAGGTCCATTTTAGGCGCCATCCACCTTGATGGGTTTTGTTTTTTGAAAAGACTCACCAGAACTTGACTCTTGCCAGTTAGACTAGTCTGGCTGGCCAGAGGCCTGGGGAATCTGTCTTGTCTCAGGTTTCCCTGTGTTGGGATTACAAGCACTATCACACCCAGCCATTTTTACATGGGTAATAGCGATCAAACTCAGATCCTCAGGCGTGTGCAGCACTGACTGCTGCACCTCGCTAGCCCTAGAATAACTCATTTTTCAAAGACTGCTTATACCAAGTGTGGGCAAATACAAGCAGCAATTGGAACAGTCGTACACTGCTGAGTTTAAGGATGTGCCGATGAAGAAACATGACAAAGGCTGGCGGTTCCTTAAGCACTTGAACATATTACTGGACCATAAACCCAAGCAGCCCGTGTTAGCCTAGTGGGTTCCGGAGCGAGCTGTCCTGGCTGCCTGACCGCCAGGGAAATCGCTAGAAGGCAAGCAGGAGCTTGGCGGAAGTGACCGAAGCCCCCTCGAGCAGAGGGGCCGCAGGGAGGGGGCGAGGCGGGGCGGCTCTCCTCTTTGGAGGGACTGGGCTCCCGCTTCCGCCGCCGCCGCCGCCTCAAAGAGCAGGCGCGGTCTCTCTAGGCGGCGTGGAGGCTTAGGCTCTCAGTGGCCCCGCGGCGCAGGCCAGGGGTCCTGGACCAAGAAAAGCCAGAGGCGAGGCGGGGACGATCCGAGCCTCCCGCGTCGGGTCCAGGGCTAGGGGGTGGAGACAGGGGCGGGGCCCCCTGGGATTGACGACTGCGCAGACCCGGCGGGACGGCCCCTTTGTTTTAGGGAGCTGAGGCAGCCGCCGCAGGGCGAAGGGTTGCGGCCGATGGTGAGTGGCGTTCTGTCGGATGCGCGGGACCCTCTCCTCCATCCGCACCCAAGCTCCGCGTCCTCCTCACGTGCGCCAGCCCCTCCCCCGATGGATGGCTGCCGCCTGCATGCTGACCCCAGGCCGCACCCTCCGTCCCGGTCCCTCGGACCCTCGCACCCTCCAGGCCCCCTCTCCCCTGGACCCTCACGGTCGCTCCCGCTAGCCTGGGTCGGGATGGACGGTTCTGAAGTGCAGAAGGTTTCTTAGTGGCTAATTAATTTGCTTTATAGCCTGGGATGTGGATGAGGTTTTGTTTGGTAAAATAACCGCGTCCCAGACTGCCCTGGAAGTCCTGGGTTCTTAAGGTCCTTCACCATAACCCGGACTACCGTCAGGGCCACCATACAGGGTTTTAAGTCGCTTGCACGGTCTTGGCGGTCGCGCACAGACCCTTGCAGCATCCTCCACAATTGAAGCTGTTTCCTGTCAAAGTGAAGGTGCCCTGTTCCACATAACCCAGCTTCTCTGCTGATGCTCTCTTATTGTTACTTTGCAAAAGCCCCTTTTAATGGGTGACAACTTCTCTAACGCGGCATTTCCTTGTTTAATTTTTATTTTATGTGTATTTATGTGTATCTGTATAGTACGCGCATGCCTGGTGCCAACGGAAGCTGGAAGCTAGAAGAGGGCACCGGGTCTCCTGGAACTGGCTGTGAGCAGCCACGTAGGTGCTGGGAATCGAATATGGGTCCTCTGGAAAAATAACATGTGTTCTTAACCAAGAAGCCATCTTTCTGGTTCCCGCATTTAAATTTTCTCAGAAAGTGATATGGTTAACAGAAAGGGCGAGGATGGTTCAGTTGAACACCTGAATCCGGATCACCAGAATTCACTTTTTAAAAAACGAATGCTGTTATCCCTAGCTCCCTGGAGGAGACAGCAGATCCCTGGAGCTCACTAACTTACATGAGTTCCAGCCTAATAAGAGACCCTGTTGCCCCCCAGAAGGGGAAAGGCTTCTGTTGAATGACACCCAAGGTTGTCCTCTGGCCTCCCTCCAAGTGCTTGCCGGTGTGTGGGTACACACAGAGGGAAAATATAGACAATAATTCCCTTGTATGTGGAAGGTGAAGAATTCTCTAAGGCCAGAGGACATTGGATGTAGAGCGCACTGAGCTGTCTCCCCAGCCCAGAAGAATTCTTTTAAATGTCTGCAGTGCCCTGTCAGTGAATGCGCGATGACAGCGGAAGCGGTTTCCTGTGTGTCTTCCTAAAATAATTGGAAGCAGGTACTACTGCTGGTGCATGTCCGCACTTTTTTATTATTAATAGAAAAGGAAAGCTCCGGGGCTGGAGAGATGGCTCGGAGGTTAAGAGCACTGGTTGCTCTTCCAGAGGACCTGAGTTCAATACCACGTGGTGGCTCACAAACCATCTGTAATGAGATCTGGTGCCCTCTTCTGGCCTGCAGGCCTGCATACAGAGCACTCATACATAATATAAATAAATAAAAGGAAAGGAAAGCTCCACTGTGCTCTACCACCTGCTAGATAGGCGTTTCTTTAAAGCTGTGTGGACATCAGTTCTGTCACTTTGCACACTGGGAATTTTCTTGTGGGGGACACAGAGAAGCAGAATGTGGTTACTAGGAAGCCACCTTGCCACCATATGTGGAGCCAGTCAGTTCCTGGGGCATTCTTGACATAAAGATGTTTCCATTTCCATTCCCAATTATTACTGGTGAGGGAAAAACCTCTGCATTTGTCTTTTAGCTGTTTGTATTCCCATTCAGATTAACCAGCAGGTGTTCTGTTTTGTTTTTTGTTTGTTTTTGTTTCGAGACAGGGTTTCTCTGTGTATCTTAGGAGCCTGTCTGGAATTCGATCTGTAGACCAGGTTGGCCTTGAACTCTCTGGGATCCTCCTGCCTCTGCCTCTGCCTCCCTAGTGCTGGATTTAAAGGCGTGCACCACCAACAACCAGATGTTGTTTTTGTTTTATGGGCAAATAATTTCCATTAAAGTATTTTGGCTTTTTGCTATGTTTTAAAGGGCTTCCTTATTTCAAGATTATTTTTTAGATAATCTGGTTTTCTCCGGTACTCTTTTTAAAATAATGTATTTATTTTTATGTGCATTGGTGTTTTGTCTGCATGTATGTCTGTGTGAGGGTGTTGATCTCCTGGAATTGGAGATACAGACAGTTGTGAGCTGCCATGTGGATGCTGGGAATTGACCCAGATCTTCTGGAAGAGCAGCCAGTGCTTTTAACCACTGAGCCACCTCTTCAGTCCCTTGTCTGGTAATTGTAAAACATTGTTTCTATGTGGAATTTACTTAGATAGGGGGTGAAGTTAGAATATAGCTTCAATTTTCCCCCTAAATCATAACCATTGCTAACAGTGTCCACTATATCAAATAATTTATCTTTCGGTTTACTTGAAAATGCACCTGTGTCATATATTAAATTCTTCCCTATGTTTCGGGCTATTTGGAGAGGGTTGTTGTTAGATTTATTTTATTTTGTGTGTATGGGTGTTTTGTCTGAATGCATGTGTATAGTGCCTGAGGAGGGCAGAAGAGGGCATCAGGTCCCCTAGAACTGGAGTTACAGATGGTTGTGAGCCTCCATGTGGGTGCTGGGATTTGAAGAGTAGCCATCTCCTCAATCCCTCTTTTGAGTCTTTGGGGGTGATTTTGATGTGCATAAGGTTTCTTGCTAGTTGATTAATTCTGGTTTGACTTGGTGTGTGGATGAGCTTTTGTTTGGTAAAATAAACTCAATCTTTAGAACAAAAACAAGTTTGTTTAACACACTGTTATAGTCCGTTGTTATTTACTCTTAGCTCTTTGGCTCTTTTGTTCTTTGGGGGACCTGCCACCCAACTCCCAAATGAATCACACATGGAGGCTTATTCTTAATTATAAACGCTGGGCCTTAGCTGCCTTGTTTCTGCCCAGTTTTTTTTTTGGGGGGGGGGAGGGGGGTTCGAGACAGGGTTTCTCTGTGACTTTGGAGGCTTTCCTGGAACTAGCTCTTGTAGACCAGGCTGGTCTCCTGGCCTCAAACTCACAGAGATCCATCTGCCTCTGCCTCTTAAGTTCTGGGATTAAAGGCATGCGCCACCAACGCCCAGCTAGCCAGCTTTTAACTTAAATTATGACCACCCCCTTTGCCTCTGGGCTTTTACCTTTCTTTATCTTACTTTCACTCTTACTCTGGGTGGCAGGCCCCTGAAGTCCTCCTCTTCTTGTTCTGTTTGTTCCTTCCCTTCTTCCCACATTTCTCCTCCGGTTTATTCTCTCTGCTTGCCCCTCCCCCCACCCCCCATCCTTTCTCCTGCCTCACTATTGGCCATTTAGCTCTTTATTAGACCATAAGGTGTTTCAGACAGGCAAAAAATCACAGCTTCACAGAGTTAAACAAATGCAACATAAACAAAAGCAACACATTTTTACATCATTAAACAACTATTCTACAGCATAAACAAATGTAACACATCTGAAAACAATATTCCACAACACACTGCAAAGCACGGGTAAGCATGGCAGGAAAGGAACTGCTGGAATATACTGGCAGACTGTGAACAGCTAGATTGGTCAGTGATGGTCCTGGCTGGTTAGAATGAGTCACATTGTAATTTCTCACTGTGCAAATAAGGACAATCTGGGATAGAATTGCAGGTAATGTCATTTGGCTATTGTTCCATCCTTTGGCAGAATGGAGCCGTGGCTTTCAGGTTTGAGGATGTTTTCTGGTTCAGGCTTTTACTGAAAATGTTCCTGTTCTCTCACTCGACTTTCCCTCACAGTGTTTGTTTGGTTTTCATTTGAGACACGATCCCTGTGTAGCCCCAGCTGGCCCAGAACTCTTCACATCCCCCTGCCTCAGCCTCCTCAGTGCTGGGATTACAGGTCTCCACCTCCATTACAGTTTGATGTGTTTTCTTTTAAATTTTTTTTAAATCTCTTGTCTTCGCCCAATTTGTGATAGTTTGTTGAAGAGTGTATGAAAATTTAATTTTAATTTTTACCAAAACACTTATTAGTTAATCATCCTTTTTTCCAGAAATTTGAGTCTCTCCTCCAAACTGTTCTCTGCTGTTTCTGTTTCTGAGCTGTTTATTCTTCCCCTACCTACCCTATTTCCTGTGTTTTGTTTTGTTTGAGACAGTTGTGCTATGTAGCATATATAACAGCTTATATAGAGAACATATAGAACTAACTCACTAGGTAGCCTCATGTTAGCAGTCTGCCCAGCTCAGCTTTCCAAGGGCTAGGATCACAGGTGTGTGCCAACACACCTGGCTGTATCTAAGCTGTCCATTCTTGCCTGGGCCCATGTAACTCTTATTAACTTGTTTGGCCCTGTGGCTTGGTGACACTCCTTTCCTAGTGCCTCTGAGATGTCCCTGTGTTTGTTGAGTCTTCCAAATGAATATGAAAGCATTTAGTTCTGAGACCCTGTACCCCTATAATCCTCCACAAAAATGTTGATTGATGTTGTCAATAAAGTGTACAAATTAGCATTACTGTGAGTTGTGGTGTCTGTTCTTTCATGTCTTGGACCAAGTGTCACTTGGTGTGTAGGAAAGCTATAGATAGATAGATACATAGATAGATAGATAGATAGATAGATAGATAGATAGATAGATAGATCTGTATAATCATTTACTTAGGGAAAATTGCAAGTATTGTGTTTTTGTACTCACAGGTAGCTTTTTATGCAGAAGCTGCTTCTGCCCTAGAAAGCCTATTATGAATTTGAAAAGAAAGCGGTTTTATAAAAGTTGAATAAGGGGTTTTGCCAGGCGTTGGTGGCACATGCCTTTAATCCCAGCACTCGGGAGGCAGAGGCAGATGGATTTCTGAGTTCAAGACCAGCCTGGTCTACAGAGCAATTTCCAGAAGAGCGAGGACTACCCTGTCTCCAAAAACAATAACAAACAAACAAAAAAAGATAAACCTAAATTCTAAATTCTTCATGCATGATGAGAGCAGTTCCCCTCAAACATACTTGGCAAAATGTATCTCAATATATTATGGCTTGTACCAATTTTCATTAAGTGATTTTTGCTTCTGAGATCATTGACCTCTTATTTCTCTTTTGTGTTATTCCTTTGGAATGGTTTAAAAAAAAAAAGATTGCTTCATGCTGACATCTTTTTGACTGATGGCTTTGTGGGGTCTTTACTCAGTCAGGGTGAGTACTGTTAACACCCAATAGTGCTGTTTATGTTTGCCAGAGTGTTAATAGTGGCATGGCCACAACTCGGATCCTCAGACACCTTTTTGTTTTTGCTTTTTGGGTTTTTTTTGAGGCAGGGTCTCTCTCTGGCTTTGGAGGCTGTCCCGGAACTAGCTCTTTATAAACCAGACTGGTCTCGAACTCACAGAGATCTTCCTGCCTCTGCCTCCCGAGTGCTGGAACTAAAGGCGTGCACCACCTGGCTACCATTTCCAAATTCTATGGTAGTGATTCCATCTCTGTCCTAGTCCCAGCACCTTTACAGGGTTTGTTTTGAGCTATTCTTTGAATTTTAGAAAAATATCCATATCGCTGGAGAGATGGTTCAGCCTTTAAGAGCACTGGCTGTTCTTCCAGAGGTTCTGAGTTCAATTCCCAACAACCACATGATGGCTCACAACTATCTGTAGTGAGATCTAGTGAGGTCTCTGGTCTGCAGGCATACATTCAGACAGAACACTGTATACATAATAAATAAATAAATCTTTTTTAAAAATGTCCATATTATTCTCTTTTCTGTCTGAATTCCTGTGTCTTACAGAACAAAGCAGGGAGTTTTGTAGACCTCAGGATCTTGGAGAGAATGGGAAGCTAATTAAAAACTAGTTTCTAGTATCCCAGATAACTCTGCATTCTTGCTTTATAAGCATGAAAGCTGTAGGTTGAGGCCACAGTCTTTATCTGTTTTTGCAAAGGAGACCAGATTTTTGTCTTCTGAAGTGGAAGTAAGGGAAAATTTAAAAATAGATGGTGCTACTTTTGAAGTTCATTTTGTTCAAATTTAGCACACTATAACCATATTTTGTGGTGTTCTTTGTAGGTGGAAGTTTCTGTCTGGCCAGCAGCTCCCAAATAAACAGACTGAGGCTTATATTAATTACAAATGCTCAGTCAATAGCTCAGGCTTGTTACTAGTTAACTCTTACATTTTAAATTAGCCCATATTTCTTATCTATGCTCTGTCACATGGTTTGGTACCTTTTCTCAGTACAGTATACTTATCTTGTTTCTCCCTGCATCTGCTGGCAATGACTCTGACACTGCCCTTCTTCCTGGCATCCTTAGTTTGGCTTTCCCGCCTAGCCTTATCCTGTTCAGCCATTGACCAGTCAGTTTCTTTATTAAACCAATCACAGCCACAAATCTTCACAGTGTGCAAAAGGATTATTCCACAGAGGTTCTTTTTACTGGACAGTATGCAGAGGGCATTCCTAGCTAGAGATGTGATGTCACCTTTGGATTTTGACGTGTTCTAAGGCCTATGCCAGCTGGCAGTCTGTTCTTTTCCTCTTCTTGTCACAGACACACACACACACAGACACACACACACACACACACACACACACACACAGAGAGAGAGAGAGAGAGAGAGAGAGAGAGAGAGAGAGAGAGAGAGAGAGAGAGAGAGCCTAGTGTCCTGCAGTTTTCCCAGTATGTGAATCTAATCAGCTTGAGTAATAACACCTTGTCCAGCAGTAGCAAATCTGTGCTAGGCCTGTGCAGAGTGCTCTCTTCTTCATGCCATCTCTGTGAGACCCTCAGTGGAATGTGTTACCTTGAACCCAGACTTACAGGTAAAGCCTTATTGCCATCAACCCAGGGAAAGGCAAACAAGTTGATATGCACACCCTTCTAGGGCTTTGAGTCATGGTTTAGAAAATAGGAGCATCTTAGTCTGTTGTCTGCATTCATGTGCACTGTCTGGTGGCCTAGCACAGCATAAATCTTTCTCTGGCAGATGTGTGACTTGCATGTGGAATAGTCATGTTGACATTTGCTGTGGCACTGTCCTTGAATCTGTGTCCACACCTGATTTGGTCTCTGTAGGTCATTCACTGTCTAAAGGCCTACCTGATTTGCTTTCATGTTGGATAGCCTTCTTCGGAAAGCAAGTGAAAAACGCCATGACCCCATCCCTGCAAACAGAGGGTGTTGGCTCTTGGTTTGTTGTACCGAAGGGTTTGAAGTGTGATTGTCACTGTCACTTTAATTTTACCCATTTATTCTGCAAGTGTTCTACAACTGTTGGTTCTTCTGGGCCTCCCTGTTGGTCTGCTGGTGCAGCAGCAGGGTATTTTTAGGAGATAGAGAGAACAGAGGCCTCCCTTTGGGGTGAAGAAAGTATGAGCCAATGAGTTAGGGCCTGTTAGTTCCTGAAGGTCACAGAAGTTGCAACAGCCAGTTTCCAGGTCAATCCTAAGAGCCTGGGGACCTGTCACAAGGTCTGAATACAGCTTCTCTGTGTTTTCATCATTTGATACCCACCCAGGTGTTGTCAGGACTATAGGCCAAATAACAGTCACTTTGTCAGGCTTTCAGGGAGCCAGTGCTGTTCATTCAGTGAAGGTCAATTCCTCAGGTGGGTGAGGATGGAAATATCACCCAAGCAAATGAAGAGGTTAGTGATGGAGGGAGGCACTCTGAGAAGGCCTCGCTGAGGGAGAGCAGTACCCAATAGACTGGCAGTGTGTCTGCTGCCTGCAGGAGACAATGACAAGCCCTCTCTATGTAGCTTAACCTGGTCTTTTACTGAGGATCCTTCTACCTTCACCTTTCTTGAATAGCTTGAGTTACAGGTGAGAGGAGCCATGCTTAGCTTCCATTTCACTATCAGAGAGCCAGATACCTGGAAGGATATATTGTAATCTTGTTCCTTATTCTTCTTGGTACCATCTGCTATTTGCTGCAGGCTTGGCTCTGTCTCGCTGTTGTAGATACCCCCTACACGTCAAAGGCTGAGCCCATCTGCTACAGGAGATCTCTCAGACCCCATCTTTCCCCAGCCATTTAGTTGTCTTAAACATCCGTTTATCCTGGTGTGTCTCCAGCACCTACCCACCACCAAGTGTCCTCTTCTCATTTGAGACATCTTTCAAGTCTCAGACCCTCTGTTACTCTAGACTCTGTTCACCCACGGTAACCACGGCTCAGACTTGTGTTGCCAATGTATAGGTTAAGACTTTGTTTCATCAGATCACCAGAAGATATCTAAGACTAAGCTCCTGAGCCTGGGGTTTTTCACAGAAGTGTGGGTCTCAAGTAGCTGATCCACTTCCCACTTTGGAGGGGGTACTTCTTGGGAGACAGTGTGGCTTAATGCCTACAGGTCCCATATGAGCCATATGAATGCTTTGAGTATAGAACGTGTAGGGCCCTGCAGAACTACTGTCCTTGTGAACAAGCAAGACCATAGGCCAGAGCCAAGGTGAGCCAGCCAGCAAGAAGAGCCTTCAAAGGCTCCCCACATAGATATGATCAGCCAACCATGGGACCCCAGTGGTCTAGGGAGTGAAGGATTGGATCTTTAAGCCCTTGGGAAACAATGGGTAGATGCTTAGAAATCCTTATCATTTTTAAGAAATTATTTATTGGGCTGGAGAGATGGCTCAGAGGTTAAGAGCACTGACTGCTCTTCCAGAGGTCCTGAGTTCAATTCCCAGCAACCACATGGTGGCTCACAACTATCCATTATGAGATCTGCTGCCTTCTTCTGGTGTGCAGATATTCATGGAAGCAGAATGTTGCATACTAATAAATAAAAAATCTTTTAAAAAAAGATATTATTTATTTTCATGTGTATGTGTATGGTCTTCTTGTTTTTTTTGGGGGGGGGAGGAGCTGAGACAGGGTTTCTCTGTGGCTTTGGAGGCTATCCTGGAACTAGCTCTTGTAGACCAGTCTGGTCTTGAACTCTGCCTGACTGCCTCTGCCTCCCTAGTGCTGTGACTAAAGGCATGCGCCACCACTGCCTGGCGTATCTGTATGTTCTTATATGAGCGCATCTGTACCATGTGTAACAGCCCATAGAGGGCAGAAGAAAGCATCTGATCCCCTA
Source organism: Cricetulus griseus (assembly GCF_003668045.3). Lineage (NCBI taxonomy): Eukaryota > Metazoa > Chordata > Mammalia > Rodentia > Cricetidae > Cricetulus > Cricetulus griseus. The sequence continues at coordinate 374,200,133 of NC_048595.1, read as the reverse complement.
GAACTAGAGTTGAGCACAAACCTGGGTCCTGTGCAAAAGTAGGGTTTCTCTGTTTAGCTTTGGAGCCTATCCTGGCACTCGCTCTGGAGACCAGGCTGGCCTCGAACTCACAGAGATCCACCTGCCTCTGCCTCCCGAGTGCTGGGATTAAAGGCGTGCGCCACCAACGCCTGGCTAGTCCTACTTATCTCAAAGAAAAAAAAAAAGTGGGGGGATGTGAATGTGAAGCCCTGCTGTAGCAGGCTTTCTCTTGAGCCACCAACCAGCTCCCAAATTATGACATAGAGATTTATTACTAGTTATGAATGCTCAGCCTTGCTAGCTCTTATAACTTAACCTGTTTCTCTTTATCTACATTTTGCCTCGGGGCTTTTTACCTTTCTTTCTTTCTGTATGTCTTACTCTCTAGATGTTGCTATTGCTGGCTGGCTGGCTGGCAGGCAGCTGCCTAGTTTCTGGTTCCAGTCATATCCTGGTTTCAGGATATGACTGGAACCAGAAACTAAGACCTGCTCTTACTTTCACTGAAGACATTACTTTCTCCCTCATTCTCTTCTCCTTTGCCTAGATTTCTCCTCCTTATTTTCTCTGCCCACCAGCCCCACCTATCCTTTCTCTGCCTAGCTATTGACCATTCAGTTCTTTATTAGATCAATCAGGTGCCTTGGACAAGCAAGGTGAAACAAATGCAACACATCTTTACGTAATTAAACAAATGCAGAAGAAACAAATGGAACACACCTTCACATAGTTAAAGTGATATTCCTCAACATAAATAAATCTTTACATAGTTAAAATAATATTCTACAACAATGTAGACCAGCCTGGCCTCGAACCCACAAAGATATAACAGCCTCTGGCTCCTCTTATTATTTTTCAAGTGGGACTTTGCTTGACAAAGCCTACTAGATGGGACCAGCCCAGGAACCATATGTTTGCTCAGGATTCTGCCTTAGAGAATACCAGTGTGAGCATGGGGAGACAGGACAAAGCAGGACCACAGCAAATCCTTGGATCTTTCACTTCAGCATGCTTTTCACTGATTTTATCTGACAGGGGACCCCCCCCCCCAGGGATGTCAGGGTCTGTAGAACTGGACTCTCATGTGTTTGCTCTCCTTTCTCAGCCCCACAGAATCCTCTGATTCCTCTTGTCCTCACAGACCCAAGAAACCAAGATGGCAGCAGCTGGACTTATGCCACTGCCAGCAGGACCTCAGGTGAGTGGTCCCAAAAGCTTATTCAGTGGCTTAGCTAAAGCTCCTCTAGTTCCATCTGTGCCCAAGCAGTCCAAATATCACTGCATCTCCTGAACTCTATCACTTCTTCCTACTGAGGTCTTGTGACTCTAAGGGGCCGCCACCAGTCTCCGGAGTCACTTGTACCACCTGTCAGATGTGGAGTTACTCAAAACCCGGTCGTTCCAGGTCAAGGTGACCTTCGAGGACGTGGCTGTTCTGCTGTCTCAGGAGGAGTGGGCCCGCTTGGGCCCTGCTCAGCGGGGCCTCTACAGAAATGTGATGATGGAGACCTACGGCAATGTAGTCTCACTGGGTAAGACTCCTTGAGGGCTCCATCTGTGTGAATTTGTGCCCTGGACTGCGTGTGTGTGGGGGGGGTTCCCAGGGGAGGAAGCTGCTGGGTAGAGGGAGACTCGAGGCAAACTGATCCTGAGGCTTGGCACCTCCCAAGTGTTCAGCTCCAATAGGATGGAAGACTTGTCCTTTTCTTGTGCCTGCACTGAGCATGGATTAAGGGAGTATTTTAGCAAATAGTTTATAATCCAGAGACTTCCCCCTCGTGAGCAGGACTCCCAGGATCCAAGCCTGTTGTGATCTCCCAGCTGGAGCGAGGAGAAGATCCATGGGTCCTGGATGGGCAGGAAACTGAGCAGTGCCTGGGAAGTGGCCACTCAGGTGAGTAAGGAGACCTGCTCTTACTTTCACTAAAGACATCTAGTTCAGATGGAGTCACTGATGGAAGAAGCTTTCATTGGTCAGGGGAGGGTTCTGTCATTTTTCTCCCGACACAATGTCCACAGACCAGGAGGTCCTGGGCCAAGCAGTAGTCCATAGAAGTAAGTGTATGTAGAGTAGAGACATGGGATGGTGAACCGTGTGACAAAGGAGAAAGCAGAGTTTAGCTGAGCTGTGGAAAGGCAAGGGATTTTGCCGCTGCTCTGAAAGACCATAGTTGGCTACCCAAGTAATACTGGGATATTTAGGCTCTGAGGGTTACTTGGTTGATTTAGAACAAGGCTCTTAGTATAGAAGGGAAATTTCTCAACCTGATACTAGTGGTGAAGGACTGAAAGTTTGTGCTCAGTTATGAAAGAGTCCACAGTCCCCTGACTTGGGAAATATTGTACTGAGGCCCCTTGTATGATATAAAGCAAAGTTTAAAAAAAAAAAAAAACAGAATTGGGAGAGAAAAATATTGAAGTTTATGTGATTTTTAACTTGGAAAAAGAGATTGGTATTCATAAGAGACTTTAGCTATATTGTTGGATAATAAAAATCATTTGAGCCGGGTGATAGTGGTGCATGCCTTTAATCCCAGCAGAGGCAGAGGCAGAGGCAGGCGAATCTCTGTGAGTTCGAGGCCAGCCCAGTCTACAGAGTGAGTTCCAGGACAGGCTCCAAAGCAATACAGAGAAACCTTGTCTGGAAAACAAAACAAAACAATCATTTGTATGTTATCAGTAATAAACAAAGGTATAAATATTAAAACTATAACATTTATAATAGCATCATAAAGTTACTTGAGGGGGGGGTCTGGAGAAATGGCTTAGTGGTTAAGAGCACTTGCTGCTCTTCCAGAGGACCCGAGTTCAATTCCCTGCACCTACACGGTGGCTCACAAGCACCTGTAACTCCAGTTTCAGTGGATCTTATACCCCCTACTGGCTTCCACAAGCACCAGGCACACAAGAGGTGCATAGACTTACATGCAGGAAGAGAACACTCATACACATAAAGTAAATAAAAAAAATTTAATAAAAGCTCATGATTTTATTTTCCTCATAACAAAATCACCTTAGAACCTTTCTCCTCTTATCGCCTCTCAGTTGACACTCTTGCCTCTCTTACAGTCAGCATCCTCTTAGATCTGCAGTTGGGCTCAACATGGTCTTCTTTGTAGTTTTAGCCTGTGTTTCATAAAGTAGTCTTCGTCTGCCCACCATAGCCACTCTGTTTCCTGTTATAATGTGCTTTCCCTGGGCCTACAAAGAACCCTTGTCCTTGTACTGTGTCACCTTGTGGGGCTGGTGCTTACCAAATTTCTTGCAGAGTGTCGGGCAGGTCTTAGGAATGTTCACCATGTTGGCAGGAACAATATCAGCACAGAAGGAAAGAGGCAAGGCCAGCTAGCATTACTTGGGAAAAATTATAAACAGCGAAGATGGTATGATGTGGCTAGGTCCAACCTGGAAGTCTGTGTTTACAGTTGCATTAGATGAAGAATCTCTGACTTCGAGTAACATCAGGGTCTCAAGAAAGCCACAGCCAACCTGCCCTTCCTGGATGCGCCCCTCAAAGTGGGAAGGGCTAACGTACCAACAGCTATCCTGGCTGAGTGGCTTCAGTGTTTCAGTGTGGCCATTTTCCCCTTAAGAATTATCCCTTCTTTCTAGAGTGGTGTGGGCAGAGATGTTAACAGTTTTCCTCTCATTGGCCTGATAATCAGATCTCCTCTGAGGAATAGTGATGTGACAGCCTCAAAGGAGACTGACTTTCCAGGACCACAAACATGGGGACACAGTATTACACCATAGAAATCTTACAAAGAACTCAAGTGATCTTCCTGCCTAACCCTTCTGAGTAGCTAGGACTACAAGTGTGATTGACTTTGCACAGGAAGCCACTGCCTGCAGCCATAGGAGACTGGAGGGGGGGGCATTTTCAAATACTGCCAAAGCTGTTCTTGGAGGCCAGCCATTGGGGATTGACTCCTCTTGGAGTTTCATGCTCTCGGAAAACAAACAAACAAACAGATTCTCTAGGATACAGAAGCACCTAGTTACTCTGTGGCATAGGCCACAGTAGAGGGTGACACTGAGCACATGCTGGGGCTGGGGCTGGAGAGATGGCTCAGCAGTTAAGAGCACTGGCTACTGCAGGGCAGTGGTGGCGCATGCCTTTAATCCCAGCACTGGGAGGCAGAGGGCACGCAGATCTCTGAGTTCAAGGCCAGTGGTCTACAGAGTGAGTTCCAGAACAGCCAGGGCTATACAGAGAAACTTTGTCAAAGGAAAAAAAAAAAAAAAAATATATATATATATATATATATATATATATATATATATATATACATTGAAAGGCCCTAGACCCCTAAAGGCCGCAGGATCCCTAGGAGCCCCCAAGACTCAGAAACCAGACCAAGAGCTGCAAAAGCAAGAGGGTTTATTAAACGAATGTGCATTCGGGTGTCAGCAATATCGGGAAAGCTGCACACCCCTGCATGGGATGCAAGCTCCTTTTATAGGAAAAAAACGCAGATCAGCATACGGGCAAGGGACACAAAGTGATTGATTACAAAGTATGATCTCATGTTAGAGTGGTCACCCAGGTGTGACCTGCTTTTCTACAAAGGAAAAACCATAGAATGTACCCTGAAAAGTCCCTGATTGTCTGTTGGCCAGCCAGGTGTGACCCAAAGAGGGTTGCTTTGGCGATCGCCCCCATCAAAACCATAGGATGTGTCCTGGGTTGGGGCGAACTTCCTTGTAATGGGCCAAGGCCTGTGGAAACTTTTCTCTTTGTGAACTAAAATCTTTATATATATATCGCCCTTCGACACCCATACATGCAGGCAAAACATCAATGCATATGAAATAAAAATAAGAGCTAGAGAGATAGCTAAGAGGTTAAGAACACTGGCTTCCCTTCAAGAGGTCCTGAGTTCAATTCCCAGCAACCACATGGTGGCTCCAACCATTTATAATGAGATCTGGTGCCCTCTTGTGGCCTACAAGCATACATGTAGGCCGAACACTATATATAATAAATAAATAAATAAATAAATAAATAAATAAATCTTTAAAAAATAAGAAAATCTTTTTTTCTTTTCTTTTTTTTCTTTTCTTTTTCTTTTTCTTTCTTTCTTTCTTTTTTTTTTTTTTTTGGTTTTTCAAGACAGGGTTTCTCTGTGTAGCTTTGGAGCCTATCCTGGCACTCGCTCTGGAGACCAGGCTGGCCTCAAACTCAGAGATCCGCTTGCCTCTGCCTCCCGAGTGCTGGGATTAAAGGCGTGAGCCACCAACGCCCGGCTTAAAGTTCAGTATTTTTATTTATTTATTTATTTATTTTTTTGGTTTTCAAGACAGGGTTTTTTTTTCTTTTTTTGGGGGGGGGGATTTCGAGACAGGGTTTCTCTGTGTAGCTTTGGAGCCTATCCTGGCACTTGCTCTGGAGACCAGGCTGGCCTGGAACTCACAGAGATCTGCCTGCCTCTGCCTCCCGAGTGCTGGGATTAAAGGCATGTGCCACCAACGCCTGGCAAGTAAATCATTTTTAAAAGAAGAAGTGAAGGACTGCCGTAGCCTCCCTCATATCGGGGACCGATGCATGGCACACCAGTTCACTCTCAAGGCGTGAAAATACCTAGTTTTTGCTGTACCAACATAGAGGGGAATGGCAGAGGAAGCGCTGATGCTGTCCTTGCCTGTGATCCTGGCCTCTGGGTCAGAGCTCACTAAATCTGTACTTAGTCCCCAAGTTGTTGATCCCACTGGTACTTGCCAGAGACCCTTCTATGTCCTTCCACAAGAGTGAGATGGCAATGCAAGCCTGGCAGCTTGAGCTCAATTCCCAGAATATACATAAAGGTTGAAAGGAGAGAACTAAGTCTAAAAAGTTGGTCCTCTGACCTCCATGTGCACACAGTGCATCTGTCACCCTACACTGGCTGCTCTCTTCAAGAGGTCCTGAATTCAATTCCCAGCAACCACATGGTTCAATTCCCCCTACCCCCACCCCTGGGCACACTTTAAATTTACATCTTTCTCTGCTGTGGGGCTTCCTTTCCTAGGCCGTCCATCAAGTATGACAACTCATTCAGGGAAGGCCACAGCCGAGACCCTGGAAAAGTGGTTAAGGCCTGAGGGTATACTAGCATCCTGAGCCTGAGGATTAGATTGTGCCCTTTGGGAGGCTACAGGATGCACAGAAGCCTCTGGCCTCCATTCTCTGCAGCAGGAAAGGATAATGGACCTTTTTTCATCTGAGGAAACCTGAAGGGACTAACCCCCGCTGCCATGAAGATTGGCCTCTTGCCACCCTGCTAGACATGTGACAGAAGGACCTCTCTTTACCTCTCCACAGGTGGCCCAGTGTAGCTAGCTCCACATGAAGTCTTTTTTTTTCTTTTTTTTTCCTTTTCTTTCTTTTTCTTTTTCTTTTTTTTTTTTTTTTTTTTGAGACAGGGTTTCTCTGTGTAACAGCCTCAACTGTCGTGGAACTTGCTCTGTAGACCAGGTTGGCCTCCAACTCACAGAAATCTGCCTGCCTCTGCCTCCTGAGTATTGGGATTAAAGATGTGCTTCACCCACCCAGCTCCACATGAAGTCTTCATGTGACATCTTTAAACTCAAGACATTAAACAGGGTTATTCTCAATACTCGTATACATAGCATGGTCTCCCTGTGGAGCCTGTCTCTTAGTTCCAGAACACTTCTCTATTGAACCTTCCTTCCTGTCTACACTGCTGCTCTTACCAGCCCGTCTCCAACCTGAAATGTGACACTAGATTCCTATTATCTGTCTCAGTATCCATGTATTCTCCACATTGTTTTCCACAAAGGTGACCATCAGCATCACACCATGAATGAATCCCTTGGCCCCAGGATGGCCTCTGACCTGCTCATGTGGTGTCAGGCTTCATTGGTCATTTGCTGCTGCCTAACTCACACAGACCTAATGGTCCTGCACTCACCACCACCACTCCCATGGCCCAGGAAGCTCAGCCATCTGACTCCAGGGAGAACACTAGGACGTGCTCCCACTATTACGTGCATTCTGCACAGGGCAGACAAGTTGAAACCTTCCCCTTTCATCCCCATTAATAGTTTAGTTTTGTTGAGAGATGTTCCCTTTCGATCTCACATCAGAGACTACATAGCAAAGTTGGCTTTAGGATTGCATCCTACAATTTTGTGTAGTGTTAACCTTTTGTTGTTTTTATTCTGGTTTGGGTTATTGTTTTTTAAAGCAGCCCTTGTAGGTAGTAGCCTAGACTGGTACTGAATTCAGTCCTCTTGCCTTAACCGCTCAAGTGCTGTGATTATAGGCGTGTACCACCCACTACCCCCACTAGTGTTAACCTTTTCATTTTGTGTTTGTTGTTTCAGAATGGAAAACCAAGGAAGAAAACCAAAACACAAACTTGAACTTACAGCCATTGATCTCAGATGAAAAAACAGTGATTCTGGGGGAAACACCGTTGAAGAAGGCCAATGAAGAACATTACAAAACGGAGCAGAACTTCAACCCAAGTCCAAGCCCTGTTGGCTCCCATACTGTGCAGGTATCAAATCCTAGTGTACCAATTGCTCGACACCAGGTGGCTCCTAGCGGAGAGAGACCATACATGTGCATGGAGTGTGGGAAGTGCTTCGGTAGGAGCTCTCACCTCCTTCAGCATCAGCGAATACACACTGGTGAGAAGCCCTATGTATGCCATGTGTGTGGGAAGGCCTTCAGCCAGAGTTCTGTCCTTAGTAAGCACAGGCGGATCCACACAGGTGAAAAGCCCTATGAGTGTAATGAATGTGGGAAAGCCTTTCGAGTGAGCTCAGACCTTGCCCAGCACCACAAAATACACACAGGAGAGAAGCCTCACGAATGTCTAGAATGTGGGAAGGCATTCACTCAGCTCTCACACCTCATCCAGCACCAGCGGATCCACACAGGGGAGAGGCCATATGTGTGTCCCTTGTGTGGGAAAGCCTTCAACCATAGCACTGTCCTGCGGAGCCACCAGAGAGTGCACACTGGAGAGAAGCCTCATGGGTGCAGTGAGTGTGGGAAGACGTTCAGTGTGAAGAGGACATTGCTGCAGCACCAGCGGGTCCACACTGGGGAGAAACCCTACACATGCAGTGAGTGTGGCAAGGCCTTCAGTGACCGCTCTGTGCTCATCCAGCATCACAATGTGCACACCGGGGAAAAGCCGTACGAGTGCAGTGAATGCGGCAAGACCTTTAGCCACCGCTCCACCCTGATGAACCACGAGAGGATTCACACTGAGGAGAAGCCCTACGCATGCTATGAGTGCGGCAAGGCCTTTGTCCAGCACTCGCACCTCATCCAGCACCAGAGAGTCCACACCGGAGAGAAACCCTATGTGTGCGGTGAATGTGGACATGCTTTTAGTGCACGCAGGTCTCTGATCCAGCACGAGAGAATCCACACAGGCGAGAAGCCCTTTCAGTGCACAGAGTGTGGCAAAGCCTTCAGCCTGAAAGCAACTCTCATCGTGCACCTGAGGACCCACACGGGAGAGAAACCCTATGAGTGCAACAGCTGTGGCAAGGCCTTCAGCCAGTACTCAGTGCTCATCCAGCACCAGAGGATCCACACAGGAGAGAAACCCTACGAGTGTGGGGAGTGTGGACGAGCCTTCAATCAGCACGGGCACCTGATCCAGCATCAGAAAGTACACAGGAAGCTGTGATCCATGGCTGTCAGAAGCCCAACTTAGAACATAGGCAATACGTGACCAGCCTTCCTCCTGGAAGTTCAGTTACATCTGAGGACCTTTCCCTGGTGACTCATCACAATTCCCTTTCCTTCCTAGCGAAAACATTCCTCTACAAATGTTACTTTTATTTTCCTCAACATATTGAAATTACATTGGAGAATATCCTACAATTGTGGATATTGGTTAAAAAAAAACAAAACAAAAAAAGCCATAATTCTGCCTTTGACGTGAATTAGTTTATTGAAGCAACTTTAAAGTTGAAACAAAGCAGGTGGTGGTGGTGCACGCCTTTAAACCCAGCAGAGGCAGGCAGATCTGAGTTTGAGGCCAGCCTGGTCTCTGGTCTACAGAGTGAGTTCCAGGACAGTCAGGGCTGTTACAGAAGAAACCATCTCAAAAAAAAGAAAAAGGGGGTGGTGGTGGAGGGGAACCACTGACAGAGGGAGGGAGTAGCCCTGGCTGTCCTGGAACTCCTTCCCTCTGTAGAACAACTCAGAGATCTGTCTCTGCCTCCATAATGCCAGTACTGCATAGGTTATTTTTGTTTTTTTGGTTGTTGTTTTTCGAGACAGGAAGTTGTTTTTGGAGCCTGTCCTGGAACTTGCTTGGTAGACCAGGGTTGTCTCAAACTCAGTACTCAGGAGGCAGAGGCAGGCGGATCTCTGAGTTTGAGACCAGCCTGGTCTTCAAGAGCCAGTGCCAGGACAGCCTCCAAAGCCACAGAGAAACCCTGTCTCGAAAAACCCCCTAAAAATTAAATTTCTTGGGCCAGAGAGATGATAACCTGAGTTTACTTTCTAGAACCCACACTGTAGGTGGAGAACCAACTCCCACAAGTTGTCCTCTGGCTTCCATGTAAGTTTCAAGCACGAGTGTGTGATATGCACACAAATAAAATTGATTTTAAAATATTCTGAAATGGCAATTCCAAGAGTCTGGAAAAGGAAAAATAGATGCATTACTGAGAATTTATGTAAACTTAAGAAAAAAAACCTGTTTGGGATCTGTTTTATGGTTTCTGTTGTCTTGACAAAACACCATAACAAAAGCAATTTAGAAGAAATGGTTTATTTCACTTCCACATAGGAAGTCTCATAGAATTTCTATCACAGGCTATGGAATAACAGCATTGCTTTCTAGCTTGTGCCTCCTGGCTGTTTTCTTATACAAGTTCAGGTAGGATCCACTCACCCATTGGTCCCACTGCACCAGTATCTCCAAAATACTAGGTGCTCTTCAGGAACTCTAACCCTGCCATATGGTGCCAAACCTGTTTCTCCAGGATGCCTTCAACTACAACTGAGGTGGCACCTTCACTGGGTCTCTCATAGTGCCAAGCCTCAGCTTGAACCCACACACACCTTCAAAACATACACACCACCTTGAAAAATCTTACTTTTAGTTGCCTGCCTCTAGATGACAGCTTCTGAATGCTAATCCTGAGGAAATACTGCCTAGATTTCTCCTCAATGACATTGATCTTCCTCCCACCAGCATGTGAGGCAGTCAGAACAGAAACATGACTTCAAGCCATGCCACTAAAGGAGATGCTTAATGACTTGCTCACTTTGTTCTTTTACAGCCCACACCATCCACCTAGGGGTGGCACTGCCTAACAGACTTGCCTATAGGCCAACCATATACAGGCATTCTTTCAGTTGCATCCCTCTTCTTTGTGTCAAGAAAAAAAAACTAGTGCCAGGTAGGACTTTCTGACCCTCTAGTGAAAATTCAACTCATGGGATGGCTCAGTAGGTAAAGGTGCTTGCCACCAAGCCTGACAACCTGAGTGCAATCCCCAGAACCCACATGGCGGACACGGAGAGCACCTAGTATTGACATCCACCTACCCAAATTCCCGGCCCAGCATGTCATGTTCAAGTCCCCTCTAGAGGGCAAGCTTCTGACCCTAACACTTGGGGTGTTTTAAGTTTCTGCATCTTTCACTTCCTGTACCAAGGGGATCCATGGCATGGACCACCACCCCCCAAAAAAAGAGGCTCACACATAGCCTATTAGCCAAAGCACATACTTTATTAGCTCCTGAGATCTAATTCTCCTTCTCCTGTACAGTTTTGGTTCCACGTAGTCGCCCAGTCCGGCGGGCAGCAATGAGACCCACTTTGCGACCAGCAGGGGCATCTCTTCGGATAGTGGATGGTTTGCCAATGTGCTGGTGGTTACCACCTCCAAAGGGATGCTCTACGGGCTGTAGAGAGAGAATAAGGTTAGAGTGAGTTAACCTCACCTACCTGGGGAAGACAGCAGCAGAATCTACTGGCTAGAATCCACCCAATGCAGCTCCCAGCACAGGATTACTATACGTGTTACTTAGTTACTTACATTCATGGCCACACCCCGTACACGTGGCCAGCAGTTCCTCTTTGCCTTGTACTTGTGGTAGGCACGACCAGCCTTTAAGATAGGTTTGTCAATTCTACCCCCACCGGCCACAACACCTGCAAAAATATATAACACCTCTGAGATATGCATGGCAAAGCCCTCCAGCCTCAATGAAATGTACCACCCAAGAGCCTGAGCACTGAGGAAGCCCATCACACCCTGCAATCATTTCCATTGACAGGCAAGCGAAGACCATTCCTAGATTAAGCACAATGTTGGCTCTGCCCAATTCCCAGGGGTGCACTCAGACATTCAGTGTCTGAGATCAGGACAGATCCTTCAACGTCGGAAGACACCTCTCATACAAATGGGAGAATCCATTGCATGCAGCAAGGCATCCTCTGGGAACATATATCCTCAATCTACCCTGTGCAGCAGCCATGAGCTTAGCAGACGTTGAAAGTTCCCAAGTCACACAACAAGAGATCTGACTCATGTCCCATTTCACTGACTTGGACGTCCTTAGCTAGACACAAGTACAGGATTGCTAGGTTAAGTCACAAGGTACAAAAATCCCAAGTGGCTTAATCTTTTGTTAACCTTTATTTTATGCATACGGATGCATATACAGACCTACATGTTATGTCTGTACACATGTAGGCAAAGCCCAGAAACGAGTAACAGATCCCCTGGGACTGGAATTACAGTGGTGACCTGTGAAAGGAACCCGAGTGCTCTCGAAGAGCAACCAGTGTCTTTAACCGCTGAGCTATGTCTACAGGCCATGCTGTAACAAACGCAGAAAGTAGATACTGTACCATTCTACAATTCAAGGTTTTATTCTGTGTTCAAAGAGGGTGCCCCCAAGAACAAGGAAATAAGGAATCTGGATCTAAGGCCCCAGCTTAGCAGCTGACACTTCACATGCTGAGCAACTAGTCTTCAGGGTTCCACTACTCTCTGGTACTCACCAACAACAGCTCTGTTGGCGGAGGAAATAACCTTCTTGGACCCCGAAGGCAGCTTCACTCGAGTCTTCTTGGTCTCCGGGTTGTGGGAGATGACTGTGGCATAGTTCCCGGATGCTCGGGCCAGCTTGCCCCTGTCTCCAGGCTTCTCCTCCAGACAGCACACGATAGTACCCTCAGGCATGGTGCCCACGGGCAAAACATTGCCGATATTTAGCTGGGCTGTCAAGAGAATTGTCAAAGCGAACGACAGCAATGAGAACCGCTCCCACTACAAAGCACAGCCCTTCCTTCCTTCCCCGCCTTGAAGCTCACCCTTCTTGCCGCAGTACACAAACTGCCCTGTGTGGATTCCCTCTGCGGCGATGAACAGCTCCGTGCGCTTCTTAAATCGGTAGGGATCCCGAAAGACCACTTTCGCGAGGGGGGCGCCGCGGCCGGGGTCATGAATGATATCCTATGGGTCGGGGGTATGATCAGAAGGCCTGCTCGAGGCGCCCTGTCCCCAGCCCGCTTGCCCCAGCCGATGTCCTCGTACCTTTACGATACCCTTAATGTAGCCGTGCCGCTCAGCGAAGTCCACAGCACGCAGGCGCGCGGCGCCCTTACGGTGTTTCACGTGAGCGCGGAACACAGATCCGGCGCCTTTCCTCTGCCCTCGGATCACACGGCCCATGGCGGCGAGTCTGGAAAGGGCTCACACTCAGCGCCCAAAAAAACAGGTCCCTGCCAGCTCCCAAGACCGACAACACCGCCATCCCTCCCTCCCGTCATGGATGAGTGGACCACGGCGCACGGCGGACCACCGAGTTGCTCACTGTGGCGGATGGCGGTGGATAATTTCAAACTCGCAGCAACCCAAGAACAACCTACCTGCCGGCAAGCACGGCCGAAAGAGGAAATACACGGCGGCAATCAGCCTTATCTTCCGGGGCGGGGCAACAACACCGCCCCTTCCGCGGCGCGATGCCTGTTGGGACTTGTAGTCACACCCGGGTGCCACTTTTCTTCCTTCCAGTGGCACTGAAACTTAAGCCTACCCTAGGCTCCCTAGGGAGAGGGACTCTGAGGAAACTAACTCAGGACTCTTATGGAGTGCAGGCGTGCGGCGGTGGTGGCTCCATGGTTGCCAGGATTTGTGCAGGGCAACACAGAATTGAGCCTCAGAATACGAGATCCCGAGCTTGGCTCAGACAATCGCTTCCATATAAGATGAAGTGCTCAAGATGGCTCCGAGGTAGATGAAGGAGATTGGATGTGCAGACATGGGAAACCCAGAGCTTTGCACAAGCAGAAGATTGGGATTTGGAAGCCGAGCAGACATGGGAAACCCAGAGCTTTGCACAAGCAGAAGATTGGGATTTGGAAGCCGAGCGGTGGTGCATGCCATTAATACCAGCAATCCGGATCCGGAGGCAGAGGCAGGCAGAGTTCAACACACACACACACACACACAGTCCAAGGAGGCAGGCAGACACACACACACACACACACACACACACACACACACACACACACACACACACACACACACACAGTCCTAGGAGGCAGGCAGAGTTCCCTGGCACGCGCGCGCAACCCCCCCCCCCACACACACACACACAGTCTAGGGCTGCTTGGCAAGAAAGTGACTCCTAGATATCTTTGGTGGCATAGAGCCTTCAAAGAGAGAGTCGTTATTTGAGTGAACCCTGTCAGCAGGCAATGCCGTGAAGGTAGAGACAGAGAGGGAGGTAGGGTCCCAGTGGTAATAGAGGCTCCTAATCAGAACTGGGAGACACCCCCCCCCACCCGCAGAGCAGGGGCTAAAAATGGCATGGTGAGAAGGAAGGGGCATCCGGGTGGCCTGGTATACTGAGAAGGGGGAGGGACACCCTATATTCACCTGCAGGGGCTTCATAGACCTTATGGTGGTGGCTAATTTGGGTGAAGATGGCAAGCACTGAGGCACTCAGGGATAGGTCTCATCTCTGCCTGTGCTGAACATGACCCCTGGTTTCAGCCATAGTCAGCTAATCCCTGCTTTTCATAGTAATTTTAGAAACCACTTGTGTACTTGCTTTTAGTATCACTCCTGGTGGCGTGGATTCACTCTTTTTTCTGTTTGTTTTGTTTTGTTTTTCGAGACAGCGTTTCTCTGTATTGTTTTGGGGGCTGTCCTGGAACTCGTTCTGTAGCCCAGGTTGGCCTCGAACTCACAGAGATCTGACTGGCTCTACCTCCCAAGTGCTGGGATTAAAGGCGTGTGCCACCAACACCCAGCTTACTCTTGTTTGCTAATAAAAGATTCATCTAAAGAGCTAGAAAGTTAATTCTGTAATATCTTCTATTTCCAGAGACGGGGTTTCTCTGTATAGCCTTGGCTGTCCTGGAACTCACTCTGTAGCCCAGGTTGGCCTCGAACGCAGAGAAATCTGCCTGTCTCTGCCTCTACCACTGCCTGGCACAAACTCTTGATATGCCTAGTGCTTCCAAACTTCCCGTGGAGACATGAGGGTAAAAGTGGTAGGCTAGTATGGTGGACACATTCAAAAGCTGTAATACACTAAATGCACTGAGTAGCTTTACTTCACTGGCAGCCGTCGTACCGGTTGATGCCTCTGCAGAGTACACATTAATACACATTAATCACTTACCTCCTATGTTTGCACAGACACCTACATGTTCAAGACCATCCTGTGACCAACTTTGTCACAATGGCCCAAATGTAATCGTCATCACCTGACGGGTTCTAATCATTGTCACAAGCTGTATTCATGGGTTTTCTTGTCTTAGGTTTATTTATTATTTTATGAGTAGGAATGTTTTGCCTGAAGGTATGTGTGTGTCTCACATATATGCCTGATGACCAAGTGTTGGATCCCCCTGCAATTGGAATTACAGAAGGTTGTGAGCCACCCTGTGGGTGCTGGGAATTGAACCTGAGTCCCCTGAAAGAGCAAGAAGTGCTCTTAACCTCTGAGCCAATCTTCCAGCCTTATACTTATGTTTTAATGTTTAAAATATGCATTTAATATTATATATACTAAACATTATAAATACATATTTAGCATTTGTAATGTCTCCCCCTTTACCTCCCCACTAGGATGTCAGCTTCAGGAAGGCAGGAGTTTGAGGCAAAAAAAAAAAAAAACAAATAAATAAATAAACATGTGCACACCAAAGCATAGGACATGCAAAACCAAAGAAGCAGAGCGCTCCGGTCAGGCTGATTGCAACAGGTCCTTATCTGGCCCCCTAGATCTCCACATGGCGTTATCCATAGCATGCACCAACAGCAGGGGAAGGGACAAGTATAAAGTTTAACACCCAGGGCAGTGTGGGTGCACGCCTTTAATCCCAGCACTCGGGAGGCAGATGCAGGCGGATCTCTGTGAGTTCGAGACTAGCCTGGTGGACAAGAGCTAGTTCCAGGACAGCCTCCAAAGCCACAGAGAAACCCTGCCTTTGACTGACCACCTACCCACCTCCCTTCCTCCTCCCCCAACCCCCCCCCCACAAAAAAACCAAGAAGACCATACACATAACATGAAAATAATTTCTTAAAAATGATAAGGATTTGGTGGACTTTGCAGAGCCCCTGTTGAGGGCCCTACCCTGCCTGGGGAGTGGAGGGTGGATGGGGTGGGGGGTAGGTCGGGGGTGAGGGAGGAGGGATGGGGGTGAGGGGAGAGGGAGAAGGGATTGACATGTGAAACAAGCTTGTTCCTAATTTGAACCAATAAAAAATAAATAAATAAAATAAATAAAAAATAAAATAAAAATTCAAATTAAAGGAAAAAAATGATAAGGATTTCTAAGCATTTTCCCATTGTTTCCCAAGGGCTTAAAGATCCAACCCTTCACTCCCTAGACCACTGGGGTCCCATGACTGGCTGATCATATCTATGTGGGGAGCCAGTGAAGGCTCTGCTTGCTGGCTGGCTCACCTTGGCTCTGGCCTATGGTCTTGCTTAGTAGTTCTGCAGGGCCCTACATGTTCTATACTCAAGGCATTCATATGGCTCATATGGGACCTGTAGGCATTAAGCCACACTGTCTCCCAAGAAGTACCCCCTCCAAAGTGGGAAGTGGATCAGCTACTTGAGACCCACACTTCTGTGAAAAACCCCAGGCTCAGGCGCAGAGGCAGGCGGATCTCTGTGAGTTCGAGACCAGCCTGGTCTATAAGAGCTGGTTCCAGGACAGCCTCCAAAGCCACAGAAAAACCCTGTCTCAAAAAACCAATAAATAAATAAATAAATAAATAAATAGTTTAACACCCAAATAGAAGAACATGTTTTTAATAGTTGCTTTACTTTAGTTTAAAACTGAATCTCGATATGTAACCCAGGCTGACCTTAAATTTACCATTCTGCAGCCTGAGCCTTCCAAGTGTTGAGATTATAAATGCCACTATGCCCATAGTTCACTCAGAAAAGCAAAACAAACCAGAAAGTCACAGCTGTCTTGTCCCTTAAACAAAACACATCCTTACATGCAGGCCCTCAATTGAGTTGGCCTCATGACTAGTGGGAGCTATGGTACCAGTTTCAGCACCCACAATACCAAGGTTCAGTCCTGCAGTTTGCGCTCGCACTTTTTCTCCAGTTCAGCCATCTCCTTAAGGACCAAGGCTACACTGTACCGCAGCTCCTGGAATTTGGCGATGGGAACCTCGAAGCGGTGTGCAGACCCATCGGTGAGCTTCAGCTGCATGAGAACACTCGGTTGCAGGGAGCGGGACTGAGTACTTGTGGAGATGGCCACATCTACCCGCCACCGGAAGTAAGACATGTGGGGCAGCCAGGACGCCTGTTGTTGGGCCACTGAGTCGAGAACAGGGCGCTGACTCCCAAATACCAAACTGGCTAAATCTCCAATCAGATCTTGAGGGATGCCAAGTTCCTGGAGCTCATCCTGGAAGGCTTCTGGCTTCAGACTGGCAGGGGGCCGCCGGAGAGCTTGCTGGAGCAGTGTGTGTGTGCCTGCCAACAGGACGGCCAGACGCTCCTCTGACAGGTTGGCACTGGCACCGAGGTGCTGCACGGCTTCCCTGCAGTCTTTTCCATGCAGGGCCCCCACAACAAGCTTCAGCAACTTTCTGAAGGTGCTCCTGTCCAAGTCCCTCATGAGCTGAGCCACTGCCGCCACTTGTGGAGAGGGCTGGGCCCCCAGAAAACTGACCCGGCCACTGTGACTGTCGGCTGGATGGTGCAGGTACGGGGCTGCAGCCCCCAAAGCAGACATTCTTGCTTCCCCTTTCCTGCTCAGTCCGAAGAGAAGGTCCTAACCACAGCTGCCTGGAGACAGGAAGGAGAGACAAGTGACTCCCTGGCCAGGAGCTCCATGTACCAAAAGATGACGGTCTATGTGCGGCCCCATCCGCCTATCACTGTCCACATGAACTACCAACTGGGACGCGTGCTTGGGCGGTGGCGCTGAGACCGCATGGCAAAGGAGCCCACCTGAGTCTAGAAGGGAGGCCTCCCAGAGAGGAGCGGTTGACAGGGACGCCTAAGTCCTACGTAAGCACTATTAGTGAATGTGGGCAACGCAGCTGAGACCAATCCCCGACTCAACCCCGAATGCTAAAACAACAGCTCTGGAAGACCTAATCTCACATTGCAAATATAAACCAATCCTTTAAGCCCTCGGCACCTGGAAGAAGCGGTCCGATAGTAGCTTGCGGCGGCTGGCAGAAGCAGGAAGTTGGCCGGGCCTCAGGAAGGGCCCAGAGACACTTCCGGGACACTCTAGGATAGCACGATAGAGGCCCTCGATGGTTCTCGGAGCCGCCCGCATGCGCCGGAGGGCAGCGTTGTCCCCTGACTCTGACGCTTGGTTTTTACGGAAGAGGAAGCAGAAGTCACTAGTTTATTTAGCTTCCGGGATCGGACTCAAAGTTGCCGCTGTCCTGCGCGCAAGCAGTCTAGTGTTAGGGGCACACGCTAGAATTGTTGTAGAATTGTTGTAGCTGGTGCTACCGAATTGCAAATTTTAAAATAGTTAATGACCCAGGCAGAGACGCACGTCTTTAAAACCAGCGCTCAGGCGGGACCTGGTGGCGCACGCCTTTAATCTCAACATTTGGTAGGCAGAGGCAGGTGGCTTTCTATGAGTTCAAGGTCGGCCTGGTCTACAAAGTGAGTTCCAGTACAGCCAGGACTGTCGCATGGAGGAACCCTGTCTTAAAAAACCAAAACAGCAACAAAAACAACACGGGGGTGGGGGAATACACGCAGACAGATCTGTGTGAGCTCTACGTCAGTGTGGTCTAGATACGGAGTTCCCGGCCAGCCAAGGCTACAAAGCGAGACCCGGTGTTAAAAACAAATAAAAAAGTTTCCCAAGGAGGACAGGGGTGCGGGTGAGGGAGGTAGTAAACCTGTGTATGTTGTGGACAGTATAGCTCCATAGACCTTTAATTGGGGGTGGGGGCTAATTAAATGAGCAAAACATTGGATAGATGTCTCATCAGGGATGATATAAATGGCTAATGACCCAAACCTGATGATACAAGGCAGTGATCCCAAGAGGCAGGGCAAGATGATCATACATCAAAGGCAGGACTGTCTGGGCTCCAGAGTGAGTTCAAGACCAACCTGAATAACTCTAGTGAATTGCTTTATCGAAAAAAGATTGGAGGAAGTTGGGTGTTGTGGCGCATGTCTATAATCCCAGCACTTGGAAGGCAAAGGCAGGCAGATCTCCGAGTTCCAGGCCAGTCAGTCAGGGCTACACAGAGACCCTGTCTTTAAGTAAATTAATAAATAGTTATATATATATATATATATATATATATATATATATATATATATATGTGTGTGTGTGTGTGTGTGTGTGTGTGTGTGTGTGTACATAAAATAGATGTGTATATATGTATATATATACACTTATGTTCAATAAACAAATAAAAGAACGTGGTCACCACTCTAAAAATTAGAATCACAATAAGGATCTATTTCCCACCCTTCAAATAAGCAGGTTGATCACATCAAATGCTGGCATGTGTGTGCTGTGCAGTAATTGCAGCACCCGTGCTTGTCTATGGAACTAAAGCAGAATAAGTACTTGGGAGAGCTGTCTAGAGGCTTCTTTTAAATTTAAATATATATGGGTGAAGGGAATAGTTCTGTGGGAGAGGTTTGCCTAACAATCTCCGACTGTCTGCCTCCCAAGTGCTGGAATTAAAGGTGTATGCCACCACAGGGTGCTTGCCTCATCTTCTGTTCTTTATCCTTAGCCCGCCTCCAAACCCAACTTGAGCAGCCAGGGTGCTTTACAAAACACGACCCCAGAGTAAGGGTGTGGCTCCATGGCAGGTGTAAGGCAGGTCCAGAATTCCATTCCAACTTAAAGCTCTGAGAAGAGAGGCCTGTAGCCGGCGGTGGTGGCACACGCCTTTAATCCCAGCACTCGGGAGGCAGAGGCAGTCGGATCTCTGTGAGTTCGAGACCAGCCTGGTCTACAAGAGCTAGTTCCAGGACAGCCTCCAAAGCCAAAGACAAACAACAACAACAACAAAAGCTCTGGGGAGAAAAACTGAAGAAAACCTAAACAGTCCCTGTAAGATACCCCTAGTGGTGTCCCATATTCTGGAATAAAATGCAAAGTCCTGTCTGGGCTTACAAGTTTTTGGCCCATTCTCCACTTTCCCATCTCATTCCCTGTACCCCCACTGTCACGTCTTCTGTTACCCTGTCTTGGGCCATGAGGCAGTGGTCCACAGCCTGAGCCATTCCCCTCCTGCCAGTGGTCTCAAAAGGTCTGTCAGGCAGACATTCAGGAGCAGAACTGAAGGACACACACAGGGATAGCACAGCTCTGGCTTGCGGTTCCTTCTCTTGGTCCAGTCTGACCAGTTCTCTGCACTTCCCTGGAAAGTGGAGAATGGGGTAGGTCTGCTGTTTGTGAGGGAAAGGATACTCATTGCTTCCTTATCCTCTACCAGGGATGTTAACATACATGTCTGCACATTAATTTTTTTTAGTTTTTGAGACAGAGTTTCTCTGTATAGCCTTGGAGCCTCGCTTGGTAGCCCAGGCTAGCCTCAAACTTGTGATCCTCCTGCCTCTGCCTCCTTCAGTAAATCCTACCAGCCTGTGCCACCACAACCAGTATTTTTATATCTACCCTATGGTAGTGCATTTTCATATAGTTAGCTCTAAATTTTAGGATGGGATCTGGTTCATACAGAATATCCTGAACCCCAAAATGACGTCAAGCCCTTGTCAAGTAGTTATGGTATTTCCATTTTATTTTTATATGCATTGGTATTTTGCCTGCATGTATGTATGTGTGAGAGTGTCAGATCCCCTGGAGATGGAATTACAGGTAAGTGTTGTTGTTATTTTGCTTAAAGTAGAAGTCTGGAGATGGAGATGGAACATGAACTGTGGAGGGTACATTAAATACCCTGTAGTTTTATTACAGGGTGAGAGAGCGAGAGGGGGAGAGAGAAAAATGGAAGAACATGTCCCGCGCGCTCTGTATTTCTCGCCAGCAAGAAATCATACACGGGACACTCGGATCCTTCTGCAGACAAGCTTTAATGCATCTTGTGAGGGGAGAGCATAAGCTTCCCAGAGCGGAGACACTAAACCAAGAAAACCATCCCTTATATAGGCTGACCAGCTGCCTGGGACGTGTTACCCTATGAATGGCTTCAGCTCCTCAGGCAAAAATGAGCCACGGGATAGGCAGAGATCAAAGGAATGGAGATTACCCAGCGCCTGTGAAGTAATTTACAACTTGGTGTCTTCAGGCACCTATTATTGTAATGGATAATGTAGGAACCGGCTTCCTACATATCCCCATTTTTTTATTAATTAATGAAAAGGCTTTATATTATTACAAGCAAATAGGTCACCCATATGTTGAGGGATAGAGGTAGAGGTTGTACCTTCCCAAAATCAAACATTAAGACTGTGTACGGGAGTCACCATCAGGCTGTTAGCTTGACCCGAAGTACTCTCGACCTGTCCTCTGCCGTTTTTCTGGGAAAGGGAAGTCTCGGGGCAGGTAACCCTTATGCAGGTCAACGTACCTCCCAGAGAAGCCTGCATAATAGGCAACTCTGTGCGATGCCTTTGCTCAGCATCCCTCTTTGGGCTGCCCAGACCAGACACTCTACCCTGTACAATGAGCCTAGGCTCCGGGTGTGCAAGAGCTGTCTGGCCGGCGGCCTATTGCTAAAGCATAGTTAGCCAAAATATAAGCGCTTGGGCGGTCTCTTGGTTTGAGCCCTGGAGCTTACATGCCAGTCAAAAGTAACAGCAATCCGCAAGCGGCTGCATCAAACAATTTCACCCCCACCCCTTTTCTCACAGACCAGCCAAAAATAACAGCAATCCGCAAACGGCTGCATCAAACAATCACCCCCACCCCTTAAGCAGTGACAATCTCTCCGCCAAGGGCAGGAGTTAATCTGGATAACAATAGCGGCTCTCAATTCCCGAGGAGCGGGTGGAGTTTCGACTTTTGAAGGTCTGAAGGGGCTCTTCGGGTGAGTCTTTCTGGGATCCACAGAGGATTTTCTTCATCCTGTGGAAAAACACATATCGCTCCCCTGGATCTTATGAGAATAGGATCCGGGCCTCTCCAAAGATCAGTTAAGATATCTTTCCATTTTACCATTTCCTTTTGGCCTTTTAGGTTTTGAGGTGAGACGCTTGGCCCGAGCGTCAATGTTTATGAGGCTTTAAAGCCCCAGGCATTCCAGGCCTTTAAGAAGTGTTGAATAGCAGGCATGGCCTTTTCCCCTATCAAAGACTGGGAAAGCCATCTGTAATTTTCTCCGCTCCTCTGATGGTAAAAAGGAGTCGGTACCAAATAGTGGGGGTGCTGATGGAAGCACACCCGCTGGCATTTTTGGCAGCCGATATCTATCGGGGTGGTATCGTGCTGCTTCTTTCTCTAGCTCTGCTTCCTTGCTAGAGTCTAAAATCTCAGAGTCTGAGCTGCTCAGCTCCAAGGCTTCCAGTTTCGTTGCAGGGCAGAGGCTAGGTTTCGAGTCTTTATT
Source organism: Cricetulus griseus (assembly GCF_003668045.3). Lineage (NCBI taxonomy): Eukaryota > Metazoa > Chordata > Mammalia > Rodentia > Cricetidae > Cricetulus > Cricetulus griseus. Next base: position 374,178,120 of record NC_048595.1, on the reverse strand, counting down.
TCTCTTAAATTTACCGGGGTGTGACCGGCCATTCCCTATTCTCTCTCCCTCCTTCTCTGTCTCTCCCTCATCCAGCTGAGCTGTTTCTTTCACTCCCTTGTCAGTAGACATTCCAGGAGGTCCTTTTTTCTTATTTATTGTTGTTTTTCTTAACAAATTATTTACTCCCTTGTCACTAGACATCCCGGGAGGTCCTTTTTTCTTATATTTTATTGTTAGGCGCGCCCCATCTCTCACCACATTCGGTTTCTGATATGTAATTCTGGACTTCTTTAAGATTGCTACAACAGTGAGAAAAGTCAAAATAGCTCCTAGTAAAAGCATAGAAGCCTCTATATTAACCTCCCACAATAGCAACATTCCCAAGCCAAAGTCCAGAAAAATCATACCTCTCCGAATTTACCACCCTGCGGTTCTGAATCCGCCTCGTTAGAGGGGTCTCCGCGGTGCTGGAGATGTTCATATGTTCCCGGGTTTCGGCACCATATGTCCCGCGCGCTCTGTATTTCTCGCCAGCAAGAAATCATACACGGGACACTCGGATCCTTCTGCAGACAAGCTTTAATGCATCTTGTGAGGGGAGAGCATAAGCTTCCCAGAGCGGAGACACTAAACCAAGAAAACCATCCCTTATATAGGCTGACCAGCTGCCTGGGACGTGTTACCCTATGAATGGCTTCAGCTCCTCAGGCAAAAATGAGCCACGGGATAGGCAGAGATCAAAGGAATGGAGATTACCCAGCGCCTGTGAAGTAATTTACAACTTGGTGTCTTCAGGCACCTATTATTGTAATGGATAATGTAGGAACCGGCTTCCTACAAGAACAGAGCAGGGCAGAGAGTAAGAGAGAAGAATTAGTGGTTGACCACCAGAAACAGAGAGAGAGAGAAAGAGAGATGTGGGCGCAGGCTTAAAAAGGGGGAGCCATGCGCAGAGTCCCTATGAAGTTATACAGCTCCAAACTGGATAATGAGTGACGGACTTGGCGTGTCACTGTGCAAGCCTCACTCATGGTCAGGGGGCAGGGTGTGTCTCTTAAGGAGGTATGGGCAGGTCAGCATTAATATCTGAACCTTTCAATTCCACCTTTACTTATTATTAAAAAGGTGGGATGTTAGACATGGCAGGTTAGGGAATAAGGGTGTTGAGTTCTTAAGACTGCTTCCTGCTGTCCTCGGGGGGGGAGTTGACCTTCTTTGGGGGACCTGAGAAAGCTGAGGTGCTGCCACATCCTGGGCTCCCTGGGGTAGCTGATTGCTCCATTGAAGTCCCGGCTGTTTGGAACTCTGGCACCTCTTAGACCTGGCAAGATGTTGGCAAAGCACAGGACAAGGTTAAGTTTAGGAAAAATTTTTTCTTAGGTCCTAGTACTTGAGGGGAGGATTGTAAGATGAGGGAAGGGTTCCCAAAGATGAGGGAGGGGTTCCCAAGGTTTCCCAGGATGAGGGAAGGGAATCCGGGACCAGGGAAAGATTGAATAATATATGGAGTGAATCTGACCTGTTTGTGTTAGCCCCAGGCCAGGCCACTGTGAGCCGCAGGCATCTGTGTGGAGAAGAAACACAGTAAAGGGGCAGCAGAGACAGAACAGGAAAGTGAGGGACATTTTGAACAGGAGCAAAAGAGTTTTAGCTAAACAGGACATTCCCAGGTGAAAGGAGGTTCCCACAGAGAGGTAGAAGCTTCCAGTATGCTGACAGTAATTAGAGATTCTGTAAAATATTGGGATCCAGAGAACCATTTGGTGTCCAATGATACTGTTACCAGCCCTTACCAGGTTTGACCTGGGAGGAATGACAGACTCAGCAAGTTGGTTTTGAGTATATAAGCTTTACTTCACACTTATGTCAAAGTAACACACACAAGCATAAGCAAACAATCCTAAGAAACACAGACAATAGGCTCATAGAAGGGGACTTGTGTTCCTCTGAATTCAGGCTGTGGAGTCTCCCTGAGGGCCCAAATTGGTATCAGGTTTCAAATGGGCAGCTCTCCGTTTAATGGAATGATTGTTTCAGGTTAGTGGAGGAGAGCTCCAGGACGTAGAGTTGTAGTACACTCTAAAATTCCTAGTTCTGAGCTGGTTGCTTAAATAGCTTATTAAATCTTGCTAATCACACTTTGCCACACACTACACATTTTCACTTTTATCTCTGGGTAGTGGGCCTATGCTCCTGAGGGACCAAAAATTGAAATTAATAAAAGTTTAAAAACTTAGGCCCTGAAAGGGAATGTCTAATGATAAAGGAAAACTTAACTCCTTAAATCAGGAGTGCATGACTGGCACCTGATCCCCGGCTCTCAGAGAAGGAGATGTAACTGTCCACCACTCCTGTCAACATTCCTTTGCTAATTGCTGGTCATAAAGATCCCCCAGCGGAGGGGGGGGGATAACTGACAGACCCTGTGCAAGCCCATGCCCTGTCTTAGCTCAGTCAAATGTATCTTCCTTAAAATATGTAGTTACTGACTAACTCTGTACTTTGTATGACCTTAAGTAACCATGGAAACTCTATAATTTGTGGCCTTCAACCTTATGGTCTGCCCCTTTAAAAGCTTCTCTTTTTGGCTGGGTGGCATCTCATTTGCCCACCATGCAGTGAGATCCTAGCTGGCCAGCTTGAAATAAAAAGAAACCTTTTGCTTTTGCATCAGAGTGTCGACTCCTTGGGTTAGTCTCTGGGCTCCTCGAATCTGGCACAACACTCCCTTTCTTTTCATCTTTCTTCAGCCAGGCCTTTGCCTATCTGATTGTAAACTTCTGTCTTAATCTCCCTCCAGCAAGGCCTTTGCATGCATGGTTAAAGGCTCCTTACAGAGACTCATTATCTAAAGGATATTTGGTCTTTTTTTTTTTTTTTTTTTTTTTTTTTTTTTTTTTTTTGTGCTGAGGTGAGTCTGGATGCCTTAACAAACAGCATTAAGTGAAGGGGTTTTAAATTTTCCAGAAGACATCCCAGCGGAGTGGATGGGCTTATCTGTTTCATTGGTTTATTTCCCATGGCTGCAGCAAATGAGAAACAGCAAAATCCACTCTCCGGATGCTCTTGTCAGCCCGGGAGCATTGCCAGGGCAGGGCCTGAAAAGGACTACTCAGCAGTTCAATATTGAAAAAGGGACCCAGCGGTTTGAAAGCGGCTAGCCGCTGAAGGAGCCAAAATATCTACCAATGGAACTCACCTGTGGGAAATGTACCATAAGCGATCGTCAGTAAGAGGGATAGACTGTAACCTTAAAGGTCATGTGTGTGTGTGTGTGGGGGGGGTGTTTCCTCCGCCCCCAAGAACACCAGAAGGGTGCCGGACACTCAACAGTTCGGGGAGACATTTACACCAACTGAGAGGGGGTTCCCTTACCGAATTATTGCTGCTGTTGCATGCAGAGTCCCAGCGAACCTGTGAGATGGAGGGTGGGCCGTTGGTTCAAGTATTAGGGTCCCCGTGTGCCAGGCGGTGGTTGACGTTAAGGCTGGGGCGCCTAATCCAGGTCGGGTGCCAAATGTTGTTATTTTGTTTAAATTAGAAGTGGAGAGATGGAGATGGAACATGAACCGCGGAGGGTACATTAAACATACAGGTTTATTATGGGCAGCAGGGCAGGAGAGCGAGAGGAGAGAGAGAAATGGAAGAAGAGAAGAGAGCAGGGTAGAGAGTAAGAGAGAAGAATTAGTGGTCAACCACCAGAAACAGAGAGAGGGGAGGGGGGATTTCATGCGGGTCCTGGGAATTAAACCCAGGTTCTCTGGGAAAACAGCCAGTGCTCTTAACCATTGAGCCATTGAGCCATTGCTCCAGCTCCTGGCCAAGGTATTTCTAAACCTAGCATTGGTGTATAGCTAATGCTGGCCATCTCCGCTGCATTCAGGAACCATATCTGCCTCTCAAAAGAGGGGGATTAGGTCCTGAGTGACTATAGTGGGTGATAAATTTTATGTATGGTGAAGGGGTGTAACTCAGTGGTAGAGCACTTGAATAGCACACTTAAGCCCTCTGTTATTAACTCACAAAGGAAAATAAGGGATAAGGTGAAGCAGAAATAAATTCTAGCATCTTTGCTTTTGGCTGCCTTTTAAATGAGCTACAAGATTTTCTTATTGATGAAGCCACATTAAATAACTGATCCAGAGGGAAAACATTTTGGGTGACTTTTTTATCTTATTTAAATACATGGTATAGAAAACTTTTTGCATCTGCTTGAGTGCTGGGATAGCAAGTATGCACCAGCAGACCTGGATTTGTGTTGGGAGCCAAATCTCAGGGCTCTTGCCCCAGGTTGGCGTCCTGCAGGTAGGGACAGATTTGCTGGCTTCACTTAAGCTGTTGCTTAGAAGGGATTCCAAGGCTTTCCTAATACCAATTTCAAATCTGTAGGTCAGAGATCCACTCTGAATTCAAAACACAGGCTATACTTTGAGTGTGACACACACTTTATTTAGTGGGTAAATGCCAAACATTACAGAAACAAAACAAAATGGTTTCAACAGTAGAATATTCTTAAGAAAAAATCTGAATCTCCCTCAGCATTCTCAAGTTTCTGTTAGCATAAATTACCCAAATAAAATAAGGCTTCAGGTTTATTCACAGTTACATATTTATATAGTGCGGTGGTTTGAATGAGAATGCTCTCATAGGCTCATCTGTATGAATACTTGTCCTCGGAGGAACTGTTTGGAAATTATTAGAAGGTGTGGTCTTGGAGGGGGTGTATCACTGGGGGTGAGCTTTGAGGTTTCAAAAGACTCCATGTCCAGTTAGTCCTCTCTGCCTAGCAACTGTCTCAAGATGTGAGCTCTCAGCTACTCCCCAGCACCCTGCCTACCTGCTTGCCTCTGCCATGCTCCCCACCATGACGGCCATGAATGCTCTCAGGACCTGTAAGCCCTAAATAAGTACTTTTGAAAGTTACCCTGGCCAAGGTGTCATCACAGCAATAGAGAATTAACCAAGACCTTTAGGTAAAGGACTTATCCCACATGAATTTTTTGGTGCTGAGTGAGCCTTGAGCTCCGATTAAAAGCTTTGCCACAAGCATTACATTTGTAAGGCTTCTCTCCTGTGTGAATCCTCTGGTGTATAATTAGGTGTGAACGCCACCTAAATATTTTATCACAGTCATCACACTGGTGCAATTTTTTTACAGTGTTCACTTTCTTAGCGTTCAAAAAGGAGCTACTTTCAACAGTGTTTCCAAATTCACAGTACCACTTGGCTCGAGTGTGGATTCTCTGGTGTTCAATAAGGTATGAGCTCCGGCTGAAGGCCTTCCCACACTCACTACACTGATAGGGCTTCACTCCAGCATGAATTATCTGGTGCTGGAAAAGAGTTGAATTTTGACTGAAGGCTTTTCCACACTCACTACACTTATAGGGCCTTTCCCCAGTGTGAACCCTCTGGTGGATAGTGAGCTGTGTGCTCATACTAAAGGCTTTTCCACATTGGATGCATGCATATGGCTTCTCTCCCTTATGAATCCTCTGATGGTAAATGAGACTGGAGCTCTGGCTGAAGGCTTTCCCACAGTCGTCACACACATAAGGCTTCTCTCCCGTATGAATTCGCTGATGTTGAATAAGATGTGAGCCCTGGACAAAGCCCTTCCCACATTCATCACATTTAAATGGTTTTTCTCCAGTGTGAGTTCTCTGATGGCGAATGAGCCGTGAGCTACAACCAAAGGCTTTTGTGCACTTGTTGCACTTATAAGGTCTCTCTCCAGTATGAATCAGCCTGTGCTGACTCAGGCGAGAGATCCACCTGAAAGCTTTCCCACACTCCTCACACTTAAATGGCTTCTCTGCAGTGCTATTTTTCTCATGGGCAGTGAGGCTTGGGCTTTCTGAAGCTCCTGGCATTTGAGATTTCTCCCCAGTGTGCATTCTCTGATGCTGGGCTAGAGTTGAGCTCTGGCTGAAGGCCTTGCCACACTTATGGCAGGGGTAGGGCCTCTCTCCAGTGTGAGTCCTCTGATGTCTGACCAGCTGTGATTGCTGGCTGAAGGCTTTCCCACACTCCTGACAACTATAGGGCCTTTCTCCTGTGTGGATTCTCTGATGATGGATAAGGCTTGAGCTCTGACCAAAGGTTTTCCCACATTCCTCACATCTGTAAGGCTTCTCTCCAGTATGAATTCTTTGATGCTGTATCAGTTTGGAGCTCAAACGGAAAGCTTTCCCACAATCAACACACTTAAATGGTTTCTCTCCAGTGTGGATTCTCTGATGCTGACTGAGCTGTGAACACAGCCTGAAGCCTTTCCCACATTCCTCACATTCATAAGGTTTCTTCTCAGGGCAGTGACTTGTGTGTTTCTCCTCTAAGCAGACAGAGGATTTTTTTTGGCACTCTTGACATCTGTATGGTTTTTCCTGCACATTCACTCCCAGATACGGATCCAGGGTCAAAGCTGGTCTAAAGACTCTACCACACACTTCACAGTTTTCTGATGATCCTTTCACACTGTCTGTCTGTTCAGAAGGCTGATAACCCAGAACAGTGGCCTGTAGCTCCTTACATTCCTGGACAGTGTCCTTGGGAGCCATAGTCTCATTAGTCAAGTGATGTTTCTGAAAAAGTGAGCCACTCACTCTTAGTCCCAGGCTACTTGAAAAATTCTCTGACCAGACCTTAGAATCCAAATTGTCTCCAAAGCCAGGAAGCTGACTTTTGGGAATGTTTGTATACTCACAGGTCTGCTTGTGATCAGTTCTAATAGCAGAATCTGAAATAAACACAAAGGAAAAAATGCTCCTTACATCTGAGGTCAGAGAAAGGGCAGAGACAACTAGGGGCTTGTGGGAATGTCAGCACTACAACACACACCAAGTGGAAAGTTGGCAAGGAGATATAAGGAGAAATTATTACAGTCCAGTTCGTTGGACGGTGATGATATGCTCATGTCTACAAGGCAGGGTGCTGAGACCTTCATGTCCTAAAAGGGTCCACAAGCAGTTTCACCCTATAGGCCACTGAGGAGGGAATATCTTTTTTTTTGGGGGGGGGTTTCCAGACAGGGTTTCTCTGTGGCTTTTGGAGGCTGTCCTGGAACTAGCTCTTGTAGACCAGGCTGGTCTCGAACTCACAGAGATCCGCCTGCCTCTGCCTCCCGAGTGCCACCAACACCCGGCTGAGGAGGGAGTATCTTAGAATAAGCAAAACAGACTGGACAGAACAAACCTGAGGACAGAATGATAGTCAAGAATTCATCAGAGTGCCAGGTGGACTCTGGAGGCAGAGGCAGGCGGATCTCTGAGTTTAAGGCCAGCCTAGTCTATAGAGTGAGTTCCAGGATAGCCACGGCTACACAGAAAAACTCTGTCTCAAAAAAAAAAAAAAATATCAGAGCTGGTCAGAGCCCCCAAACATACTAGCTCGAAATTGAGGAAGGACAAAGGGGAAATTGACCAAAAAATAGACAGGAATGTTGACTGTGGCTAAAAAAGAGGTGGTGTCTTAGCAGGAAGAGCCCAGAGCAGAACTGGGTGCTCAGCCTCTCCATGGCTGTTCTCTAAGGCAGGCTTCTCTGGGGAGAACTCAAACTGCAAATCCACACCTGACAAGCCTTGCTATAGGTGTGAAGCCAGTTTTTACTGTCAATTTAGCCCAATCTAGGATTATCTGTGAAGAGGGTACTTCACCTGAAAACTGCCCAGATCAGATTGGCCGGTGGCCATCTGTGAGATTGTCTTGATTGATGGTTTATCATGGAAAGACCTAGCTCACTGTGGGCAGTGTCATTACTAGGCTGTTTAGTCCAGACTGCATATGAAAGCTAGCTGAACATCAACCAGACTACAAGACGGTAAGTAGTGTTCCTCCATTGTTTGTACTTCAGTTTCTGTCCTGACTTCCCACAATGACGGCTTTTGACCTGGAAATGTAAATTGAAATAAATCCTTTCGGGGCTGAGAGATGGCTCAGAGGTTAAGAGCACTGACTGATCTTCCAGAGGTCCTGAGTTCAATTCCCAGCAACCACATAGTAGCTCACATAACCATCCGTTATGAGATCTGGTGCCCTCTTCTGGTGTGCAGATATACACGGAAGTAGAATGTTATATACATAATAAATAAATAAATAAAATCTTTAAAAAAAAAAAAAGAAAGAAATCCTTTCCTTTTTAAGTTGTCTTGTAGTCAGAGTGTTTTGTCATGTGACACATAAGATCAGAAAACTAGGTCATTGCCCGAGTGACCATACCCAGTAGTTCACACCAATTTCTTCTTTGTATGTGTATGCAAGGGTCTGAGCACCCAGGACCAAGAAGCCTTCATGATATTTACTTTACTTGTAGAGTCTCCAGATCCACACAGGCTGCCTTCCTGTCCTGACCCCACAGGTTTCTCTTTGAACATTAATTACATGCCACATCACAGTTGAATGGACAAGTGTTTTGTGCCCTTGATTTTTTGTGGTATAGCCTTCCCAGAAGTGGTCATAGACCTAGCTGTGGTTCTTTCTAGGCTTGGTTCTCTGAAGTATTCTTCAGTAGCCCAGCCTGGTCACAGGGACTCACCCCAGCTCTCTCTTATTCAGACCTTCTCTGTGACAGGGCCTGGGCCTCACCTGTCTGGTAAATCCATGGTGCCTCTGTCCCCTCTGCTCCCTGTAGGTCAAGGACCCATGGCTCTTGTCCTTGCTCCAGCCGAGAGATCAGTTCAGGCTTAAAAACCAGGAATCCTGCTGTGTGTGAGGCAGAGAAGGAAAGGATGGAAATATGACCAGGGCTCATCCCTGTTCCTAGTTTCCAGCCATGAAGAACAGGAGCTGCTAGATACAAGCAGAACCTATTCAGGAGGGTGATGAGGGATGAGGACCAGAACCTATTCAGGAGGGTGATGAGGGATGAGGACCAGAACCTATTCAGGAGGGTGATGAGGGATGAGGACTTGGGTATAGAGCAGCCCCTTCTCTCTAGTTCCTTACACCAGACAGGAAGGAGCACCCAGCCTTCCACAGTCTTCAGGGAACACAGCCACCAAAGAAAAGGTGGATCTACTTGTGGTACAAAATGAGAGGGGAAGCTTAAGCCCAGGCCAGCATCACATTCTGCAAATCGCAGCTTTTTCTTCCCTCAGTTCAAAAGGGAAGGATACTCCAAGGGGCCAGGGTGGTCAAGAAACAACAGTTTAAAATTAGTATGTAATTAAATAAATGAAGCAGATTTCAAATCAAAGGAGTGGTCCCAGAGTCCCTTTATGGCCAGTTCATAAAAGTAGGGAAGGTGTTGATCTAATCAAGAATCAACTAAATGGGACTAGAGAGCTGGCTTAACAGTTAAGAGCACTTGCTACACTTCCAGTGAACATTTCCTAGCACCTACATGGCAGCTCTCAACTGTCTGGATTCCAGTTCTAGTAGGTATACAGACATACATACAGGCAAAACTCCCATACTCATGAAAAAAAAAAAAAGGTTGAGAGAGCTTCCTCAGGCTTCCCACAACATGGTAAAAGAGGCAGAGAGGTCTGCAAGATACATCAGGCATGTCTACCCTACAGCTCCCAAGTCACATGCAAAGACAGTTATGAATGTGGCCTATCACAAAATCATGAACTTATTTAAGATGTGAAGTCTTTTTGTTTTGGTAATCTAATTGTAAGGTTCTTGAACATGAACCTTGTAAAGGATATCATATCACAATATCAAAAAGTTAAACAGATGATGCAGCAATAGGTTCAAGCTTTAAGTATAGGTAGGGCCCCACAGATCAGAAAATAAACATACTTTTTTTTTTTTTAAAGAAGAGGGGTTGCTGGGCTGTGGTGTCGCACGCCTTTAATCCCAGGACTCGGGAGGCAGAGGCAGGCGAATCTCTGTGAGTTCGAGAACAGCCTGGTCTATAAGAGCTAGTTCTAGAACAGCCTCCAAAGCCACAGAGAAACCCTGTCTCAAAAAACCAAAAAAAAAAAAAAAAAAAGAAAAAAAAAAAAAAAGAAGAGGGGCTAGAGATGGCTCAGTTAAGAGCACTGGCTGCTCTTCCAAAGGTCCCAGCACCCACATGGCAGCTCACAACTGTAACTCCAAGATCTGACACCCTCACATAGACATACATACTGTCAAAACACCAATGCACATAAAATAAAAACAAATTAACAAATAAAAAGAAAAGAAATCTGACCAAAGCTAACATGAGAAAAGGAGAAAATATAATACACAATAGAAGCAAGTTTTTTTTTGTTTGTTTGTTTTGTTTTTCGAGGCAGGGTTTCTCTGTGTAGCTTTGGAGCCTATCCTGGCACTAAGTCTGGAGACCAGGCTGGCCTCAAACTCACAGAGATTCGTTTGCCTCTGCCTCCCAAGTGCTGGGATTAAACGTGTGCGCCACTAATGCCCAGCAACATGCAAGTATTGTTAGGTATAGTGTTTTCTTTTCTTTTTTGTTTTGGTTTTTCAGACAGGGTTTCTCTGTGTAGCCCTGGCTGTCCTGGAACTCTCTTTATAGACCAGGCTGGCCTCAATATCAGGGATCCACCAGGTTCTGCCTCCCAAGGTGCTGGGATTAAAGTTGTGTGTCACCACCATCAGCCTCCTAGCAGCCAGGTGGTAGAAAGGACAGGCTGCCACTGTATACATGTGGGTATGGCTAGACTCTCAGCTAATCACTAGCTCTGTCACATAAACACATACTTTATTTACCCTGTACTGGCCGGGGGGGAGGGGGGGTTGTAGCACACACCTTTAATTCTAGCACTTGGGAGGCAGAGGCAGACAGGCGGATCTCTGTGAGTTTGAGGCCAACCTGTTCTAGAGTGAATTCCAGGACAGCCAGATCTGTTATACAGAGAAAACCTGTCTCAGACAAACAAACAAAAATTTACCCTGTATTTTTCAGAACTATCCTATGATGAATGTGATAATATACACTTATCATCTCAGCGCCTACTCAGGAGGCAGAGGCAGGAGGATCATTTACTTTAAGCCCAGGAGTTCAAGGCCAGATTGGACATCAGGGTGAGGAGCCCATCTCAAAAAAACAAAACAAAACAAAACAAAAAAATCATCGACTTGGTGCTGAAACATGAAGTTACTGCAGAAGGAAAAACTGTGAGAAGAGAATAACAGGTTTACTTTTGAAACTGGGTAGTTTGCCTAATGAACCACTGCAATTCCACTCATAGGCACATTGTAACAGTAGGTACAGTTTTTGTTTTTGTTTTTGTTTTTTTTTCTGAGAAAAGACAGAAAATGTAGGTAAGGCTGTTTGTTTTGTCACTAGGAGACACAAGAAAGCTTAGGCATTGACCCTCACAGAAGATAAAACCCTAAAGAAGAAAGAGAACACCATCATTCCTGGCAGGCCAGAACCCCCTAGGGAGTAGACATGGATGATCGAGCAAGAGGAAATCCTGGCCAATGTATTCTATGTTTCCTTCTTACACTGAGACATGTGATAAACTATATATGAGTCTGAGACAGCTCTTGCAGAGTACCAAGTAGTATCCTTTGTTAAAATTCTGATATGTACATTTAATAATGCACTTCATAACATGTCATCATGATCTTGGTGAAATCTAACACAAGATAGACTAAACACCTAAGTACAAGTCAGTGAGTAACAGCACTGACTGGCTTTTGTTTTTTTAAAGGCAAAAGAGCTGCACAAATATATGATTTCAGAACCTAACAAAGTAGTAAGCAAGGTATGACAGGATGCCCAAACTCTTAAAAATTAGACAAACACAAAAACCAGACTCTTAAGTTATTTTTTGCTTTCTTTTTGTTTTTGTTTTGCTGTTGTTTTCAAAACAGGGTTTCTGTGTAGCCCTGGCTATCCTGAACTTGCTCTATAGACAAGTCTGACCTCCAACTCAGAGATCAGCCTGTCTCTGCCTCCCAAGTGCTGGGATTAAAGGGATGCACCATCATACCCAGCTTGTTTTATTTTTTCTTTTGCTCTCTGTGGTATTAGGAATTGACACCAGAGCTTTGTGTGTCAGAAGAATATTCAACCACTGACCTGTACATACTCCAGCCCTTGTTGGCCACTACTTAACTAAGACATCAGAAAACTGGAGTTAGCCAGCCTGAATGGGATGAACAGTTATAGGCCTGGTCCAATACCCAGAAAAGTACCTAGTAAAAAAACTACATCCATTCCCACCTCCCCTTCCACCAGCCCAGGCATCCTCCCAAGAACCCAGGGTTCTCCCATGATGTAAGCACCAACATGATGGGATCAGCCCTGAAGAGGGCTCAGTAAGAAGTAAGACACGCATCAAGCAGGATATACGTTCTACCACGAAGTTAAAACAAACTACAAAGTTGTATTGTTAGAGCAACCTCCAGGGAAGGTAGCAAGAGTGGCAGAAGTCTGATGGCAGAATAGAAGGAAAGAAGAGACTCAAGGTGTCACTGACACTCTGGTTCCAGAACAATTCTTCCTGGAATCCCCATGCTAACAAAGATCTTTTCCCCTTTTCTTTCTTTTTTGTGTGTGTGTGCACATGCGTGTGTGTTAAAGCTATTTCAAGTATGGGTTCTATTTCTCATATGATAATTTAATAGCTTAGGAAAAACAGAGGTTTGACTAGTTCTCTGAAGTCTACCTACCTCACAAAGACTAAGTTGGGTGACATGTAGCCTGGAGCTAGCCTGACACACTCAGATTGAAAGTTTATCCTCTCAGGCCCAAGCAGTTAGCATCCACATCTGCTCTCTCTCTGACAGTGTGGGGCAGATGCTGACTCATGTCTGGAGGGGATCCCCAGGTGTAGCCTCACCTAATCCAGCCACACTGCTGTGGTTCTCCAGCATCACCTCCCTGTAGAGGGCCCTCTGACCAGAATCCAGACATTGCCACTCCTCCCGAGAGAAGTGCACAGCCACGTCGCCAAATGTCACCGCCTCCTGAAATCAGGATACACACTAGCACCCCAGATGTCCTTGTGTGCCAGCTCCAATCTGGCACCATAACATATCTCAGGTAGGTGACCCATGGGATTGGGTTAGAGTCACAGGGATCCCTCTAGCTCTTAAATCTGAGGTGAAAGGGAGGGACTTAGACCTCGGTAGTGACCTGATACTCCTCTCCACTGAACAGGGACAGGTAGGCTCTGGTCTGGGCAGATGCCTCAGGGTCTAAGCCTGGCAAGAGCCACAGTGAGGGTCAAAGCTAGATCTATGCTCAGGCCAGGCGGGGCAGACCCCCAAAACAGGAAGTGGAGGCTTCACAGAACATACGGGGGGGAAAAACAGGCAGCCAGGCTTCCTACCATGAGATTTGGAGGGTGGGATCCACTTGTTTTGATTCAGACACCTGTGAGAAATTATGAAAAGATCAGAGGTCAGGGTGGAGGAAGATCCCCAATTCCCAGGGTAATCCAAGGGTCTTTGTATCCCCTGCTTCTTTACCACCATCTCCAGACATACAGGGACACCAGACTGGGCTAACAGCCCTGACATTTGAGTATCAGCCTCTGAGACCCTTGTCTGTGTGGGGTTGGGGAGTTGAGTCACTTCACAAACACATTAAGAATGGCTGCCAGGGGCCACACATCACAATGGGAGAGGCAACAGTGAATTTACATGAAGTTTGTCTTCATGAGACACTTAGAAGAGACAAATAACCACACACACACACACACACACACACACACACACACACACACACACACACACACACACCACAGACACGATAGTGCTGACGTAAAGGGAACTAGTAACGTGTTTAAATGAGAAACTCTGGTAAAGTCTAAAAAGTATTCCTCCATGGGCCCCAGCCAAAGTGATGGTGGTAGGGAAAGCACTCGGGAACCTCAAAACAAAGTGAGCACAGTGAGCCAGTGTGTGAGACAAAGAAAGTAAGGGAAGCAGGGTTAATTGAAGGCAGTAGAAGACGGGCCAGAAGGAAGGACTTCGGGGGAGGAGGGGGCAGAATCCCTGTTCTCAAGTACCTAAAATCCAGTATAGGTTACAGCTGCCCTAAGCATTAGATAAGTACCCCTCAGCTTAACAAAGCCCTCAGGCCCCTCCTCAGCCCACCCCCACCCCGCCTTGGTAGCTTTTGGCCCAGGTGTCAGGTCATTGGCTAGCCCAAAGCAGCAGTCAACACCAGAAAAGGGTTCCCCTCTCAGACCCCAGCATCTGGACAGCCAATGGGAAATCGCGGTCCCAGATAGATGACAAACCCTGAGGTGCCATCTGAGTCCACAACCGTGACAACACTTTCAGCCTGTCACTGACTCTAGGCTTTCAAGGCGCAGAAAATGAGGGGAAAGATGATCCCAGGAAATGATTACTCGGGAAAAATTAGGGAGGCAGCTCCTGGAGGAGCTGTGATGCTCCGCTATTTGACTTGCATATTCGACCAAGTCCCCCGCCAGGCACTCACAACAGCCCCGAGCCTTCCATCTCTTCTGGGGGAGAGGCGGGTGTCCCTTGCTCTGACAAGGAATGCAATTACGCCGACTCACCCAGTCTGGGCGCGTCTGGGACCCGCCAACAGAGCGAGCCACCGGAAACGGCTTCGCACGCCCATCCCTCCTCGTCCCACCAGGCAGACTTCCTCCGGTTCAGATCCGCTCGCAGGCCAGAGCATCTCGCTCGATGGTTCCCGAGCCCCGCCCCCACTCCTGTAACCTCGGGGGCGGGGCCAGAAGTTAGCTGGTAAAGAGGGGGCTAGAGTCTAGGGGCAGGTCCAGGAGTGTGGAGCCGGGAGGAAAGGTTGAAGATCTCGGAAGCCAGGGTGCGAGCAGGAGGCGGGGTTAGGTCGGGAGCCTGGAGCGGAGGCGGGGCCAGCAGTGGAACCTTTCCGAGCTTGCAGAGGGTTGCTTTGGATGTTGAGCCTCTTCTTGGGTGAAACTCCGTGCTAGCTGGAAAAGCTGACCTCTGGGGAATGCCACTAATCACCAGCTTAGGGTTTGGTATTTCAAGCTTACCCTGACAGGGCGTAGCCCAGTTAGCTTTTCCTTAAGAAGAACGAACTGGTAAGCCCCAGAAGCCTTTACCCTCCTGAGTCAGAGCACGCTGGCCTGGGGTTGTAGGGGGTGGCACAGGTGGGGTAAGCAGGAGGCTGGACCGGGATTCACTACAGCTGTTGGGCCAGATAGATGAACTAGGACCTGAGAGGCTGTGGAGGGGGAACCTCAGTGGAAGTCTCTTGCCAAGAGCTTTATTCTGGAGATCAGGGGCGTTTGACACTGCACTCCCCAAACCCTCCTCAGCTTCTGGCAAAAAAGAAGCCGCTCTGGGTGTCTGGAGCTCCCAGACCAAGGATCTTAGACTCAGAGACTGTCAGAGCAGAGGTCACAAACAGGATCTGAAGATACATACAAATGCCAAGACGAAATATGAAAAAGTAAGGTAAAGTCTTACTTCAATAATACATATTCAACCACAGTGACATAGTGAGACAAAGCCGAACCAGCCCACTGGAGATGTTAACTTCCAAAGCCTTCTTTGGAGTCATGGACTCCAGACATCTGATGGCCTTTGTAATACCCTTCCTTAGTCTATTTTTTTTTCTATGTCTCTGCCCCCAACCGCTAGAATCACAGGGGTGTACCACCATGCCAGTGGCTTCCTCAGACCGCTTCTAATGAGAAAGATCCTGCCCAGATTGCAGTCTCCTTTCCTTATCCAGATTCCCCTTGGGTTCCTGATCCCTAAAGATAGTTTTGAGGAGAAAGCACCTCTTAACTTCTCAAGAATGCCGTCTCCTGAGTATATCTGATTCCTTCTACCAACTCTTCTTGCCCAAACATTGTTCCATTGTTCTTCAACTGTAGGAGAGCCTAGGCCTTTAACAACGATGACTTCTTCTTCTTCTTCTTCTTCTTCTCCCTCTTCCTCCTCTTCTTCTTCTTCCTTTTTTTCTGAGGCAGGGTTTCTCTTTGGAGGCTGTCCTGGATCTAGCTCTTTTTTTTTTTTTTTAAGATTTTACTTATTTATTATGTATATAACATTCTGCTTCCATGTATATCTGCACACCAGAAGAGGGCACCAGATCTCATAACGGATGGTTGTGAGCCACCATGTGGTTGCTGGGAATTGAACTCAGGACCCTTGGAAGAGCAGTTGGTGCTCTTAACCTCTGAGCCATCTCTCCACACCACACCCCCCCAATCTAGCTCCTATAGACCAAGCTGGCCTTGAACTCACAGAGCTTGGCAAAACTCAGTGAAGGACTGAGAAATAATGAAGTGAGTGTTTCAAGGAGGCTAGAGGCCTATTGTGTCAGTACTGTTGAGAGGGTGTACAATGAAAGGAAAAGACTCTGGGAAAACAACACTGAGGAAGCTCTTGCTTTTTGTTTGTTTTTGTTTTTCGAGACTGAGTGTAGCCCTGGCTGTCCTGGAACTTGTTTTGTAGACCAGGCTGGACTGGAACTCACAGAGATCTGCCTGCCTCTGCCTCCCAACCAAGTGCTGATGTTAAAAGGCATGTGCCACCACCACCTGGCTCTGAGGGAGCTTTTAACAAATTGGAGGTTATTAAGGAGAGAGAGAGAGAGAGAGAGAGAGAGAGAGAGAGAGAGAGAGAGAGAAGGAGATGGGGGGGACTGCATGTGCACACTCCTGAGCTGCCCCTATGGTCACCTCCTACCTGAAGGCTTTTGGAACAACCTGATCTTTATACTATGTCCAAAGTCACAAGACTTCTGTTTCATTCACATTTTATTATGTCTTTCTATTTTTATGTGAATGTGTATCTGTAAGAGTGTATGCTATGGCCAGGCGGTGGTGGCACATGCCTTTAGTCTCAGCACTCGGGAGGCAGAGGCATGTGGATCTCTGTGAGTTCGAGACCAGCCTGGGTTCCAAGAGCTAGTTCCAGGACAGTCTCCAAAGCCACAGAGAAACCCTGTCTCGAAAAACCAAAAAATAAAAAAAGAGTGTGTGCTATGGAGTCCAGAATAGTGACCTGGATCTGGACTTAGAGATGGTTGTGAGTGACATGATTGGAGTGCCAGGAATGGAACTCTGGTGATTTGAATGAACAGCAAGGACTCTTAGCCACTCAGTCACTTCTCCAGCATCCATAGTCTTTCTTTATCTTCTAGATCAATAGCCTGTTATGTGGCCCCTATTGTTCCTGAACATTAAATAGAATTTCTTAGAAAGGAATTGTAATAGCCACGGAGTCAGGCAACTTCAGGGGTGAACTCACATATTAATATACCTTCAAAGTATCTTTTTGTTTTCAGAAAAAAGACTTCTTTGTTCAAGCTGAGCATGCAGAGAGGTATTCCTGTTCATCACACGATTCTCCACATGTGGACTCTGTGACCTCTAACTGAGCATGCTCAGGATGTGCTCTCTAACTGAATACTCTTAGGAGAGGGCCAGCCCTCATACGAATGTGTCTAGGCACCCTTTTTTCCAGGAAGGCCTTGCTTTTTTAGCTCTCTCCATTCTCTTGTCTGCTACAGATAATAATTCCTCCTCTGACTGACATTTTGATTATGTTCTTTTTGGCTTTGTACACATCAACATGGGAAACTATTGTGTCTGGTCACAGAATTTATACTGCTGTATGTTATACAGCAGTAAGCATGTGTAAGTTACCAATTTCTCATATCCTGCAGACCACTGAGCTATCTGAACTTTGGTCTCCCAATGCAATCTCTCTCTCTCTCTCTCTCTCTCTCTCTCTCTCTCTCTCTCTCTCTCTCGGTTTTTTGAGACAGGGTTTCTCTGTGTAGTTGGAGCCTATCCTAGCACTCGCTCTTGAGACCAGGCTGGCCTGAACTCAGAGATCCACCTGCCTCTGCCTCCCAAGTGCTGGGATTAAAGTTCTGTGCCACCAATGCCTGGCCCCAATGCAATTTCTAAGAGCCTGACTATGGTTTATTTACTTTTACAGCTTTGGAGTTTGAATTGATTGACGACAAGAACAAGTAAAAAGAAAACTAAAAAAAAAATTCCCTTGTTTTTATAACTATAATCTCAACTCAACTGCTGCTTTACCAAACACCACACACACACACACACACACACACACACACACACACACACACTAAATTGGTAAGAGAAAATAAGTACTTTAAAATTTGGTCAGAATTAGGGAGACAGACAGGGTTTCTCCATGTAGCCCTGGCTGTCATGGAACTTGCTCTGTAGACCAGGCTGGCTTTGAACTAAGAGATCTGCCTGCCTCTGCTTCCTGGGTGCTGGGGTTAAAAGTGTATACCACCACTACCTGGAAAAAATCTTAATTTTGTAAAGATCTGAGTCTCACTGTTATAATCTCATCTATTCATCTATCCCAAGAGATCTAGAGTAGTGTGCTTGGTTTATGTGAAAGTTCATGTAATATGCCTGTGCCTGAAAAGAATACCATGAGCCAAAAGTAAGTAGAAGCCAAAGTCAGAAAGCATGCTGCTAGTGTTAGGTAACAATTACTTTTTACAGGTGTTATACAAATGACTTTGTGTGTTGGAATTTTGAGGGGTAGGGGTTGAGATGGTATCACTCTGTAGCTGGACTGGAACTCACTATACAGCCCAGGCTGGCTTTGAACTTGTAGAGTCCTTTTGCCTGAGCTATACAAGGCTAAGGTTATAGGCATGCGCTACCACGTCTAGTTTTTATTGGTTTGTAAGATAAGAATGGGATGCCGGGAGTGGTGGCGCACGCCTTTAGTCCCAGCACTTGGGAGGCAGAGGCAGGTGGATCTCTGTGAGTTCGAGACCAGCCTGGTCTACAAGAGCTAGCTAGTTCAAAGCCACAGAGAAACCCCGTCTTGAAAAACAAACAAACAAACAAACAAAAAGAATGGGATGAATGAAATGGGAAAAAGTACTTAACACAAAAACCTAAGGGTCTTAGTTTGATCCCTAGAACCTATATAGTGCAAGGAGAGGACTGAATCCCACAGTTGTCCTCATGCCTCCCCACACTTGAGCTCTCTCTCTCTCTCTCTCTCTCTCTCTCTCTCTCTCTCTCTCTCTCTCTCTCTCACACACACACACACACACACATGCACACCGGTCAATCAGTCATTGAGCCAGTGATGGCTTGGTAGGTAAGGTGTTTGCTGTCAAACCTGAGGATCTGAGTTTGATCATCAGGCCTCTTAAAGTGGAAAGAAAGAATGCAAATTGTCCTCTGGCCTCTATACACAAACTGTGGCAAGAGAGGTGTGGTGTGTGCCCATCCTCCACCAATAAATAAAAAAAATAATGTCATTTAAAAATTAAAGATAGAAAAAAATTAAAGATAGGGCTGTTATTTGCAGAAGAAAAGATTTCAGGATGTGTCAATATGAAGCAAGTTGGAGTGTATTAAGAAAAATTTCAGGCTGGACAGTGGTGACAGTTCCTCCCTTGCTGCCAGGGTTTCAGCAGGCTTTTCTTAGCCCTAGCATATAAATTTCTAGAGAAATTGTAATTCTTTAGTATCCCTAGTATAGTTTTAGAAACCAGGAGATCACTGTGTCAGAAACAGCTCTGTCATGCTATCTAGACTTTTCTACAGTCCACATGTGGACAAGGATTAAGCATGGCCTGTTTGGCGTTTTGAGACAATAGCCTGTGCCTCCCTCAGGAGGCATACATCAGTGCCATTTCCAGGCGACTCAGGACTTCGTAGCTCTCCTTTGTGGTGCCAAGCTGTAGGCTACAATGCTTCTCCCTGAAATACTTTCTGTGCTGGTTCCTCAGCAGCAAAAGCAACAAATGATCTAAACTGTTTCCTGCCATACTGTGGGGCCTAGGAATAAAGCTGCTTGCAGATCCTGCCAACCTTAGCTGTCTGCAGAAGAAGCAGTCTGCACCCTCTGCACTCATGATGGATCAAATCATTGGAAATGTAGCAAAGCAATCTGAAAATCTGTGGTAGTGACACTGTGAACCCAAATCAGCAACAACTGCATTGCTGCTTAGGAATAGCCTGGCTGCTTGATGGTTAGTAACCTTATCTATAGGCGGTGGTACATCAGTCAAGAGGAATGCCTGTTGAGGCATTCCTCAAGAGGAAGAACAAAAAAGTCAAACATGCTACAGTCTTCCCACTGGGATGATACATTTTTTTTTAGTCTTAATTCACACACTCTTCATGTGTTTATAATGACTTTCAGGTTAACTAAGCACAATGGGTTCCTACTTAGATGAGTGCAAAACCAAAACAACCACAGCCAAGACACACACACACACACACAGTGGCGCTTGCCTTTAATTCCAGTACATGGGAGGCAGGGTAGGTGGATCTCTGTGAGCTTGAAACCAGCTTGGTTACATAGTAAATTGATTAATATGGAGGACAGGAATACTTCTGGGCATGTTTGGTTTGCCTAAATTCTTTCTTCTTTCCTGTTTTTGTTTATAGGGGAGAGCTCAAAGGCATTCCCCCACTACCACTAATTATGCAGTCAAGTTTGCTGCATTTAGGGAAATCACATGGGTCAGAACATTGGGAATGCAATTGATAAGCCCTGGGAAAACACCTTCATGATCATAGTACCACCCATTCCAGGTAAGTATATAAGTTCTGTCTTTTAAAAAAAATGTTTTTGATTTTGCTTCCATGTATGTCAGGCACCGTGTGTACTGAGTATTTTGCTCAATATACTTCATGTGCATGAAGTACCCATGGAGGCCAGAAGAGGGCATCAGATATCCTGGAACTGGAGTCACAAACAGCTATGAGCTAACATGTGGGTCCTGGGATTGAACCCTAGTCTTCTTAACTGTTAAGCCACCTTTAGTCCCAGTTTACATAAATTCTACATGAAAGAAAGAAGGAAGGAAAGAAGGAAGGAAGGGAGGAGCATTTTGAAGTTGTATCAATATTGTAGTTTTTCCCTAATAGGAGCCGGCCAGGATTAGCAGTGAACACAGGCACTGCTGTAAGGCTGGTGGCTCAGCGGTGAGACACTGTCACCAGCCTGAGCCCCAAATCTATCCATTTCTGTTTATTTCCAGATGCTGTTTGCTAGCAGTAGGTAAAAATGTTCTTTGCTGCAGCTTCAGGAGATGAACCAACAAACTCACATGGAGTTTATTGGGAAAGGGAGTGAAGAGAGAGGTAGGTGTTAACTGATCCGGAACAGAAATAGAAAGAGAAAGAACAGGCAGGAGGGTGCTTGCTTAAAAGGGAAAGGGAGTGGTTCAGAATGAGGCTCAGTAGTTGGGGCCCTTGAAACTGGAGTCATGGAACTGCTGTTGGCCCAGTTTGGCATGGCCCCAGCTCAGCATGATTTCTGCATGCAGAATCCTTATGCAGCCACTTAACACATGCATGACATAGCCATGCAACCTTTGACAGCCTTTGAGCTGTCAGCATAATGCCAGGATATCAACAAGGAACACTCAAGGAAGAAGGACATCCAGAGAAGAGGGATCCCGAGGATCAGAGAGGCCTGCCTGGAGACCAGGAAAGGTTCCCTAAGGAGAAGGCCCAGGCCCAGGAGAGGGCTGGCATGGAGTGCCGGACAGGTGCTGAGGAGAAACCACCAGGGCGGGAGAAGGAGAGGACCAGGGCCAGGTTGCCTAGGACCCAGGGAGAGGGGGAAGTCAGGATATCAACAAAAGCTCTTTACTGGTAACTACATGCTTTCAACTGTCTAGCACTAAGTTATGGAATATTCCCAAATGTGCAGGAGCGCTGATCTGACAGGTCCCATCTAGTCTGGAGGCTATTTTGACAGCTGGAAGATAACCTTGGGGGTCATTATCATTATAATCATGAAAACAACCCACTGGTTCCCTGAGAGATCTAACCAAATTAGGAAAAAAGTAAAGGTGGTAGGAACCCTGATCGCTGAAAATCTGTCTTCACAAGGAACTATGATATAGCTGGTATGGTGGCTGTAAGGCAGGAATGAGCATTCCACAACAATCTGGGCTATACAGTAAAACTGACTCAAAACAAAATTCTCAAAATTTCAATGACACCAGCACTTGGGTGGCAGAGGCAGGTGGATCTCTGTGAGTTCGAGGCCAGCCTGGTCTACAGAGGGAGTTCCAGGACAGCCTCCAAAGCCACAGAGAAACCCTGTCTCGAAAAAACAAGAAAAAAAAAATTCAATGACAGCATTCATACTACAATCCACATAACCCAGTCCTAGAAAAACCCAGGCTGGCACAGGCCTGTAATCCTAGCACTGGGCAAGGGGCTGAAACAGGAAGATCCCCACACATGAATTCTAGGAAAATATGGGGTAAAAAGTGAGAACCTGTCTTTACAAAGCACCCACCGTCTCGGGAATCTTTCTGGAATTAACACTGACATCAGTGAGAGTGGAAGAGAGGTGTCACTGTTGACTGAAGCCAGGGCAGCTTCTGAAAGGCTTCCATCCTGGGTCTAGTTTGTACACTTCTTTTATACTCTAAAAGCCCAAGCAGGTTTCTTAACAGCAATGACCCATTATTTCAGCTATTTCTCCAGGTCATTCTGTTTCAGGTAGCAAGTGATGTCATGTTTGACAAATAAGCAGTACAAAGAGTGCTTTAAGTACATCACTAAGTAGATTCACAAACCAGTATCTAACAATTGGTCTTTTCTACTTCACCAATACACAAAGATTCAGTCCTTAGGTCTGCCCTGGGAGAAGAGGATACACTCCAACTCTCTATTCATGACCATTAAATAAAATACACTGTCAGCCTCAGCAACTGTTTGGTTACTTGCCAGCACTATTACTGAGTAAGAAAAGAACCTGCAAATTCAGAAACAGAATCAAAGGAAGCTTTGTAGTCAGAAGACCCAGGCAGGAAAAATGTACAAATTCACTGACTAGCCAGGGCTACATAATGTCCATTTGAGAAGCAGAGGCTTTGTTTCTATTTGGCTTAAACGCCCACAGGTACAATCAGGTACAATTGAGATTACATCATGAGTGATTTTTCCAACAATTCCTAAAAAAAATAAAATTAAACTGTGAATTACACTATGGCAATAAATTTGAGGGCAGGAGAGATGGCTCAGCAGTTCAGAATACTTGCTATCTAGTTTCTACAGGCTCCAGTTTGTGTGCAGTGTGAAAATTATTTCGGGCAAAGGATAGTCCTTAGTTTTAAACAATGTTTCTTTTCTTTCTTTCTTTCTTTTTTTTTTTTTTTTTTTTTTTGGTTTTTTGAGGCAGGGTTTCTCTGTGGCTTTGGAGGCGGTCCTGGAACTAGCTCTTGTAGACCAGGCTGTTCTCGAACTCACAGAGATCCGCCTGCCTCTGCCTCCTGAGTGCTGGGATTAAAGGCGTGCGCCACCAACGCCTGGTTAATCTGGCTTTAAATTTTTTTTTTACTTAAATTTATTTTATGTGCATTGGTGCATTGGTCCCCTGGAAGTGGAGCTAGACAGTTGTGAGCTGCCATGAGGGTGCTGGAAATTGAACTTGGGTCCCCTGGAAGAGTAACCTGTTTAGCTTTTTTGAGACAGGGTCTTGCAATATATTTGATTCTGGCTTGGAATTCGTAATCCTTTTTGCCTCAGTTTCCCAAGCACTGGGATTACAGGCCTGCCACAGACACCCAGCCCAGGTGTTAGTTATTTAACCCATGCTTTACTTGAGATTTAGCTTATGACAAAGAGGAAAGGCAGCGCAGCGCGGATCTTATCTGGTTGAGGCCAGACAGCAGATTCGGGTAGCACTGGCGGTGGAACGGTGAGCATCCCGGGGCCCCGCCCAACCCGTGCGTAGGGGCGCCGTTCTCTGAGACCCTAAAGAAGCTCCGGAAGTGCGCGGCCACTGTCGCTGCGCGTGCGCAGCGTGGCTGTTCCGCCCCCAATCGGCAGCCAGCTTGCCTCCTCAGCGCGGGCCCAGCCCGATGTAGGCGGGTGGCTGGTCCAGAGGGCACTAGCCGAGGCGAAGCTCCTACTGTCCTGTCTGTCGCTTTGCAGGTGGGCACGGACAGCCGGCAGGCAGGTGCAAGGGCGTCGAGCCGTGGAAAGGCCGCGCCGCCAAGGGACTTGGCGGGTCCCGGGCTGGCTGCCTTAGCTTTTGGCCGAGGGCGCTGATGATGCTGCGACACCTGGGAGGAGGGATAGTGGAGGAGGCAGCGGTCGCGGCCAGACGGGCCACCCAGCAGCGGGAGGACCAGTGGGAGGGACAAGCCGCTGGAGGCGACGCGGCCTTGGGAGGCATGGATGTGAAGGACGATGGCCTTTAGGTTTTGCCTAGAGCTGACCCTCGCCGCCTATTTTGTGTCCTCTCACACCCACAACCCTGTGAGGCATACCGCTGTGAGACCCTGAGCCTTTTCCAGGCTGGCCCTCTAAGGCTGAGGCGGTGCTATGCACCCGCTCTTGGTGCATGGCTGGAACCGTGCTTGGGGGCAGTTCTCAGTTTGGATAGCAGGACGGGACAGGTCACACGCTGGCTCTCAAGGCTTCAATACACCCCAGAAGGCCACTTCAGAAGCAAGGTCTGTCGTCTTCCTCTGACCATCTTGTTCACTGCCCCAGCTGAATGGGGCTGAGTTTGTCTGTTTTCTCTCCCTGAGAGTAAGTTGGGAGGCCACAGGCCAGGGCTGCCTCCTGTCTACAACGGATTCCAAGTTGGTTCACGGTCCAGATGGCTGCCAAGTCCTGCTCCGGGCCTCCGGTGAGTTATTCTCTCTCCCTACTGCCCTGGTCACAAGCTGTCTCCTCTAGATCTGTGAGGTGAGCAGATTGTGAAGCTGGGAAGGACCAGGACATAGACTACAATCTCGTATAGGGATATGTTCAATTGGTCCTTGTCTGGTCCGCTGGTCTCAGCTCTGCTACCCCATCAGAAATCAAGAAGCCACACACCCTGGTGCACTCTCAGCATATTGTCATTCCAGGGCGAGATGCCTCTGACCTTCCAGGATGTGGCTGTGTACTTCTCCAGGGCGGAAGGGCAGCAGCTGGGCCCCCAGGAACGGGCGCTGTACCGGGATGTGATGTTGGAGAACTATGGGAACGTGGCCTCACTGGGTGAGAACTGCCCTGGAGTCCTGGCTCACAGTGGGGAGTCTCTAAGGGACTTTGGGACTCATTAGGCTCTTTGATTCCCAAAGAAAAGAGGATCCTGCTCTTGTCCCCAGGTGCCAGTCTACCTAGTTCTAGGGACTATGTTCCTTGTTGCCAATAACCTCACAGTGCCATCCCTTTCCACACCTTAGGCATTTGAATTCTCTTGCCCCTTGGCCTCTCCTGACCAGTGTCCCCATGCAGGCAGAATGTTCCCTGTCTGGCGTGGAGGACCCAGCAGGCAGGGTCCTGCTCCATTCCCCCCCAGGTTGCAGCAGCTCACCCAGGGTCCTCACCCTTAACAGGATTTCCAGTCCCTAAGCCAGAGCTGATCTCCCAGCTGGAACAAGAGGAGGAGCTGTGGGTCCTGGATCTTCTGGGGGCTGAAGAACCAGAAGTCTTAAGACATTGCCAGACAGGTGAGCATAAGTCAGAGGCTGGTCTCAGGAATGGCCTCCCATTCCTGCCTTTGTAGCTGGAGTGAGGGCTAGAAGTGGAGGCAAATACAGTGAGGGTATACAGTCCAGCCCTCTAAGGGAAGACATGGCTCAGGATGCTCATGCTTGAAAACTTTTCCTTTGCTGGTCCATTTGCTTTGTCTTAAAACAAAAACAAGAACAAAACCAACATTGTAGGTTTCTGGTCATAATATGCTTTGTTCTTTTATATATCTTCATTAACTTTTTTGTAGAATATGCTTTCTCTTTTCTTACTAGCTACAGGGTCTATAACTTGCTCCTTTCTCCTTCATGTCTTCCTCTTCAACCCTCAATTTTGGTCAACAAAACTTTCTTCTCTTTTTCTTTCTGAGACTAGGTCTTTTGTGTTGCTCAAGCACGTTTTAAACACCTGGGATCAAGTCATCGGTCCTGGAGCCTTGGCCTCCATAGTAGCTGGGACTAAAAGTACATACCACCACACTTGGATCATTAATATTTCTTATAATGTCTTCCATCCCACCCTCCTTTCCCTTTGCCTCAGCCTGCTCATGTAGCCAAGGCTGGCCTTGAACTCCATGTGTAGATGAGGATGTCTTTGAACTCCTCATCTTCCTGCCTCTGCCTCTCAAGTGCTAGGACTATAGGCGTGTGAAGCCACACCTGGCCTTTGAATATTTTCTTCATTTTAGCTTTATCAGCTCTCAGTATTTTGACTCTCGGATACTCCTGAGGCTCTTCTGTTTTCTTCTCTTTTCTCCTTGTTCCTCTCTGTCCTGATACACATGTACATCAGAGTATATAGTACTTCATCAGTCATGTCCTCATACTTGCTGTTCTTTTTTTTTTTTTTTTTGTAAAGTTAAGTATATCAATGTTTGCCCTTTATTAGTGATTGGCCCCTTTACCAAGAATGAATGCATCATCATTTCTGAGTGATTTTCTCCAAATTTTTACACATTTGAAATTGGCTACATGAAGCCTTTCTTTTCTAAAATTGGGAGCTTAGATCACTGATTTGTATAGCACAAATAATAAAAACCCAGAGGTAGATATTCGGGTTCAAGCTGAGGATCAGAGAAGCAATGAGGCCTGCCTCTAGCTACCTTTACCTCAGGCTGAAAGAGCTGTCCTGTCCTCAGCATGGCTGGAGAATAAATCTCTGAGACTCAATACTGATACCGCTCCTATCTTATATACCTTTCAAGAGCTGGGATTAAAGGCATGGGATCCCAAGTGCTGAGATCTCCTTTGTGTGAGCTGTTTCTCTTTTAGACTGATTCACTCTAATGTAACTCTGAGTGGCCTTGAACTCACAGAGATCCATCTGCCTTTGTCTCCTGAGTCCTGGGATTAAAGGTGCCACTGCCTAGCTTCTGTAGCTAACAAGTGTGACTGGTGGAATTAAAGGTGTACATCACTATTGCCTGGTTCTATGGCTGTGGCTAGCTTTGCATTTTGATCTCCAGTTGCTTTATTGGGTCATAAACAATATATCACCACAGATTTGTAATTTTTCTTTTTAAAGATGTCTACAGCAAGGCTTTATGAAAATACAGGCTTAAATATAGTTCACATTTTTACAGATACTACTGTTGTTTAAGTAGTATGCCTATGTTATGGTGTGCATACTTTAGTTCAGGTGACTGCAGAGGTCAGAGGCATCAGAGCTCCAGGTGTTACAGGCATTGTAAGCTGCCCAGTGAGGATACTGGGTACCAAATCAGGTCCTCTGGAAATCAGTGAGTGCTCTTGACCACCAATACATCTCTTTAGCCTGTCCTGTGTGTGTGTGTGTGTGTGTGTGTGTGTATGTGTGTACGTGTGTACGTGTGTATGTGCAGCACACTGGACTTATGCATGCTAGGCAAGTGCCCTACCAATGAGCTGATCCCTTTTTGTGTCTTTTATTTTGAGACAGCATCTTAGTTGCTCGTGCTGGCTTTGAACTCGATTTATACTCTACGCTTGGCTTTAAGTTTGTGAACCCTACTCAACCCTAGGTAGCCAGGGCTATAGGGCGGTGCCATCAGGTTCCGGTGCATTTCATGAATTTCCATAGGCTTTATTAGCATTTAGTTCAAAATATCTGCTTTTTTTTTTTTTTTTTTTTAACAACTCTTTGGCCCAATCTATATTTGTATGTGTGTGAATTGCTGTTTTTCTAATTATCTCAGTGTGGTTAATTTATTATATAATTCCAGTATGGTCAAGGACCATAACTCTTTATGTTTTGTTTTTTGTTTTGGTTTAGTTTGGTTTTGGTTTTTGAGACAGGGTTTCTCTGTGTAGCTTTGGAGCCTATCCTGGAACTCTTTCTGGAGACCAGGCTGGCCTCGAACTCACAGAGGTCTGCCTGCCTCTGCCTCCCAAGTGCTGGGATTAAAGACATGCACCACCACTGCCCAGCTATGGTTTCATTCTTATATTGGCTAGATGGCTTATGACTTCCAGGCCTCTTGATGAGCATACCATGTGTGTATTAGTAACTTTTCTGTTGCTGTGATTGAATACCTTGGCTTGGAGGGGATAGAGTCCATGGTGGAGGGAGAGTCATAGCAGAAGCGATGTGAGGCCAACCTGGCAGTCAGAACACAGAGTGGTCACATTTCATCTGCAGATGGAGGTGGTGGAAAGACACGGATGGGGACAGGAAGCCCTGCAGCAAGGCTCCATCTGCTAAACGTTCCGTAACCTCCAAATGCCCAAAGAGTACCGCCAACTAGGGACCAAGTGTTCAGATATATGGGTCCATGGGAGACATTCTAATGGAAACCACAGCATCCATGTAAAAAAAGAAGGGTGTTCTGTAGTTACAGGACTGTACAAATGTCACTTAAGTTGATGAGACTAATGTGTGCTTCAGATCTACCTATGTTGTCCCTATTTTTTTTGTTGTTTGTTTGTTTGTTAACGAAGTTTGTTTGCTTGTTTAACTATTCGCCCGGCTTCTTTCAGTTACTAAGAATATCCAAGGATGTGAAGTTGTCTTTCCATGGATTTATTCAGCATCTGCTAGCTCTATTTTGAAGCTGTGTTACTGACTTGTTCTCATTTATGAGACACATTTTAGGGATGTTAACTTAGCAACTCCAGTCTTGTTGCTGTTTGTCTTAGCATGGAGTATCTTTCCCATCTATTTAATTTCAGCTGTGCTTATTTAAAGTATCTGTCTTCTAGATAGTACACAGTTGGGTCCCATTTTCTATCCATTTTTGTCTTTTCATTTCTGTGTTCAGTCTAGTAACTCTCATTCTTGTTTCATCCCTTTGTCTCTCCTCTTCTGCTTTAGTGTTGGGGGCAGAACCTAGAGATTTTTTGTTTGTTTGTTTGTTTGTTTGGTTTTTTTGAGACAGGGTTTCTCTGTGTAGCTTTGGAGCCTATCCTGGCACTCGTTGTGGAGACCAGGCTGGCCTCGAACTCACAGAGATCCGCCTGCCTCTGCCTCCCAAGTGCTGGGATTAAAGGTGTGCGCCACCAACACCCGGCGAACCTAGAGATTTTTGCATGCTAGGCAAAAATCTACCACTGAGCTGCACCCCTAGCCATAAATCGGTATTTTGTAGATAATAACTTTGTTATTTTCTTGGGTTTTTGTGTTGTTTGTTTTTTATTTTGATTTGAGACAGAGTCTCTCTATGTAGCCCTAACTGTCCTGGAACTCACTTTGTGGACCAGACTGGCCTTGAACTCAGAGATCCGCCTGTGTCTGCCTCCCAAAAGCACCACCACACCTGACTTCTCATGTTCATTTTTGGCACAGGGTCTCATGCAGCCCAGGAGGACTTCAGACTTACTATGCTTGTGAATCTGTCTTTAACTTTTTTTTTTAAGATTTATTTATTTATTTATTTTTCTTAAATTTTTTTTTGTTTTTTATTATTTGGTTGGTTGGTTTGTTTTTATTTTTCTTTTTTTTAAGATTTTATTTTTATTTATTATGTATACAGTCTTCTGCCTGCATGCCAGCAGAGGGTACCAGATCTCATTCAAGGTGATTGTGAGCCACCGTGTGGTTGTCGGGAATTGAACTCAGGACCTCTAGGAAGAGCAGTCAGTGCTCTTAACCGCTGAGCCATCTCTCCAGCCCTGATTTATTTTATTTATTAAGTATGCAGTGTTCTGTCTGCATGTGTCCCTGCAGGCCAGAAGAGGGCACCAGATCTTATTTCAGATGGTTGTGAGCTACCATATGATTGCTGGGAATTGAACTCGGGAAATCTGGAAGAGCAATCAGTGCTCTTAACCTCTGAGTCATCTCTACAGCCCTGTCCTTAACTTCTTGATCCTTCTGCCTTCTGAGTTCTGGGATTAACCATCATGCCTATGTGTTTTGTACTTATTTCCTTTCTAAACATTTTTATTTCTTTTTTCCTCTTTCTTGTCTTTTATGACAGCCTGCCACTCTTTATTTTAGCTCTATATATAGTGTGTGTGCGTGTGTGTGTGTGTGTGTGTGTGTGTGTGTGTGTGTGTACACACACACACGCACACACAACTATAAGTTTCACCATACAGTATTATAATTTTTTTTCTTTTTGGTTTTTCAAGACAGGGTTTCTCTGTGTAATGGCCCTGGCTGTCTGGAACTCACTGAGATCTGCCTGCCTCTGCCTCCCACATGCTGGGATTAAAGGTGGGCATCACCACTGCCTGGCCCATATTATAATTTTTTCCCAGTATTAGAATTTTAAACAGCAGGTGGTCCATGATTGACAATGAGGACAATGAGGTTAAGTCTTATTTATTTATTTATTATGTATGCAACATTCTGCTTCCATATATATCTGCACACCAGAAGAGGGCACCAGATCTCATAACGGATGGTTGTGAACCACCATGTGGTTGCTGGGAATTGAACTCAGGACCTCTGAAAGAGCAGACAGTGCTCTTAACCTTTGAGCCATCTCTCCAGCCCAAGTCTTGTTTTAAATCTTTTTTTTTTTTTAAAGATTTTATTTATTTATTATGTATACAATTATCTGCATGCATGCACACCAGAAGAGGGCACCAGATCTCATAACAGATGGTTTTTGAGCCACCATGTGGTTGCTGGGACTTGAACTCAGGACCTCTGGAAGAGCAGTCAGTGCTCTTAACCTCTGAGCCATCTCTCCAGCCCTGAGGTTATGTCTTAATGGAGACAATCATACATTGAAATGAATTTTTTTTTTTTTTTTTTTTTTTTTTTTTTTTTGGTTTTTCAAGACAGGGTTTCTCTGTGGCTTTGGAGGCTGTCCTGGAACTAGCTCTTGTAGACCAGGCTGGTCTCGAACTCACAGAGATCCGCCTGCCTCTGCCTCCTGAGTGCTGGGATTAGAGGCATTCAACACCACCACCCGACTTGAAATGTGTTTCTTATTGCAACTTTCCTGACATTCTATCTTAACCACATAGCACACTCGAGTTTAGTTATTTATTTTTGTTACCTTAAGGTTGACTGGGAGCTGTGACATGCTGCCACTGCCTGGGATTAGAAGAGATGGTCAAACTGCATATTGATAATCGAGAAATATCAAAATTCAAATATGAAATAGGTGTCTGTTGAATACATATCACTTTTGCACCTTTGTAAAGTTAAAAAAAAAATCAAATGTGGCAGTGCACACCTATGGATCCCAGTCCACAGAAGGCAGAGGCAGGAAGACTATTAAGTTCAGACCCTGTTTCAAAGCAGACAGAAAAGTTGAAAATTTCTCAAGCCAAATCATGGTAAATTGCTGTAGTTGGGCCCTGAAATGTTTTCCAAAGACCTGTGTTGAAAGTTGACCTAGGCCAGGCGTTGGTGGCGCACGCCTTTAATCCCAGCACTCGGGAGGCAGATGCAGGCAGATCTCTGTGAGTTAGAGGCCAGCCTGGTCTCCAGAGCAAGTGCCAGGACAGCTTCCAAAGCCACACAGAGAAACCCTGTCTCAAAAAACCAAGAAAGTTGACCTAGAGCAGCACCAGAGATAATGGTGGGAACTTTAGGAACTGGGGTCTAAGAAAGGTCAGTGGGGGCATACTATTGAAGGAAACTTTGAGACTCGGGCTCAAAGCAGCAGGGCCAAGTGACTGGACAGAAATCTCTAAAGCTGAATAAAAAATAAACCTCTCCTCCTCTTAATTATCTCAGGTATTTTGTCATAGTAACAGAAAGCTGATTAACACAGTTGGAAATCATCTATATATAGTTTATATAAAAAAGAGAAAAATGAGCTGAAGATGTGAATCAGTTGTTACAGGGCTTGCCCAGCATGAGCAAGATCCTGGGTTTGATCCCTAGTAGGGAATAAAACTAGACATGGTATTGTACACCTGTAATTCTAGCACTGGAAAAGTAAAAGTAAAAGGATCAGAAACTTAAGGTTAACCTCAGCTATATAAGTGAGTTTGAGGCCAGCTTGGGCTACATGAGACCCTGTCTCAAAAAGCTCAACCACACTGAAAATTCAACAAGCTTGGCTCTCACGAGAACTGAGGTTAAAACCAGCTGTGTAAATTAGGTGTAACATGAATAAATAAAAGACCCAGAGACTGATATTGGGGTTCAGACTTCAAGCTGAATATCAGACAAACAAAGCAGCTGGCCACTAGCTTCTTCCTCTACCTCAGGCTGAATGGGCTGATCCTGTCTCCATGAGCTCTTAACAAGCCTCAGACTATTTTTATCTCTACTCAGCCTGACTGGAGACTGAATATCTCTATCTTCAGTGTTGCTGGATAACAAATGCCTCCTACTGACTCCTTGCTCCTGTCTTTAATACCCCTCTAGTGCTGGGATTAAAGGTGTGAGATATAATTCTCTTTTATACTGATTCAATCTTGTGTAGATCTAGGTGGTCTTGGACTCACAGAAATCCATCTACCTCCTAATCCTAAATAGTAGGATTAAAGGTGTATACCACCACCTCCTAGCTTCTGGCTGCTGGGATTAAAGGTGTATTCCTGGCTTCTATAGCTTGTGGCTGACTTTGCTTTCTGAATCCTCAGGCAAGCTTTAATAAATCATAAATAACATATCACTACAAGTAAGGAATATCACCTATAACTGACAATTTTCTGGAAGCTCGTGGGAAGGAATGTGAATTGAAAACTCCCTGGTGGGCCAGCAAGAGTCCTCAGTGAGTAAAGGCACTTGCCACTAAGCCTGACAACCCAAGTTTAACCACGGAAATCCACTTAAATGGTGGGAGGAGAGAACCAGCTCCCAGAAGTTGTCTGACCTCCATAGTACACTGATATACCCGAACACATATACCCGAACACACACACAATCAATACAAACTTTGTTGTTTGTTTTTTATTTTTTGAGACAGTTTCTCTGTGTAACAGTCCCGGCTGTCCTGGAACTCACTTTGTAAACTAGGCTGGCCTTGAACTCACATAGATCCACTTGCCTTTGTCTCCCAAATGCTGGGATTAAAGGCCTGAGCCACCACTGCCTGGCAAATACAAACATTTAAGGAGGAAAAAAAATCCCACCAAAAAACAACCCGAGGAGACACTGGAGAAGAGGGGTCATTTTTCTAAGTTTCACCTCCAGGAGCTTTACCTCAAAGTAAAAGACAGTAAAGAAAAGGGAAGGAAACCACTTTTGCAGTATGCTAGAGTATCCTGACCTAGCACAGCTGTCATTCAAGGAAACAATTTTCCCATTGCCTAACTGATCTAAGGAAGGAGAATGCTAGTACGTGTGGAGCTATCTGAAGCTTCGGCTCACAGAAAGTGAGATCTACCTGTACTGTGGCTCTCTCCCCTCCCGTCCTGAGCCTATTGCCAAGACCTGCACACTGGTGCTCTTTCATCAGCACCTCTGACTACCTTGCAACAGAAAGGGAAAGGCAAGAAAGTATTTTTCCTTCTTTTGAGATACACTCATATATATGTCAAGTTGGCCTTTCTCATAGTTCCCCACATCAGACTCTTGACTGCTGGATCTCAGGTAGGCACCCACCATTCCACCTGGCTCAACAATATACAGGATCAAAAAGCCATCTCAGAAATTTTAAAAATACTTTTCAGGAAGTTAAAGTTCCACTTACCAATATTTGTGGAATGCAATAGAAGCAGTGCTTCCAATAGAAATTTATGTAGTAAATGAATATTTTCTTGTATAAAAATGAAGAGTTTGTATGGTTTTAACAAGCTGAAGTAGAACTGAGTAGGCTTGGGGGAGGGGATGATGAATAGTTGAAGACAAAAACAGGAGTGTGCCAGAAAGGTCTCATGGCCTTGTCTTTGTGATCCATAGTTTGGTTTTTCTATGCCGTTTTCTTTGGAGGAGATCTGGCAGCAAGCCAGTAGGGCTTAGCATTGGCTAGGCTGGAGTCCTTTCTCTGTTTCTTGGGGTAGGCAGGCACATTGTATTCCCAGGTTGTTTTAGCTTTATAATAGATAGCTTAGTTAGCTGATACAGGTGTGGTTTTGTTCACTGTTGTTTGAAGCTGTCTGTTTTCTGCTCAGTTGACTGAACCCTTTTTCTAGAAGCCATGTTAACTTGAACTTCACTCATCCGTGTTTTGAAATTTAAAAGGTCCCAAACGGATTCCTATAAGACTCAATCATCCCATGGGTTTTATTCAGCATTTCCCTTCTAGGGGAGACCATGTGATCCCCTGAGTAATATAAAAGGCCTTACTGATCTCCTTCCTCCAATACAGGTAGAGTCCCCTCAGATTTGAGGCTCTTTTCTGTTTCTCAATAAGGTCTTTGTTCATTAATCCAGGATATAGTTAACAAAGATTATGTTACTAAGACTTTGCCTGGAATGTTGTATCTTCAGATATGACCAGCCTACTTTAAAAAACTTTATGAAGCAAAGAATAGTCTTTGGTGAAACTTGTAATTAGTACATGTGGTTATATCCAGAATCAAGATTCTAGCAGCTTCATCTACCCATAAACAGGGACCAGACATTTCCCTCATCTAGAAAATATGGGTGCTCAAGACTTGAGTTGGAAACCTCAAAAAGCATAATCTGGGCACTCAGTACTCTTGGAACCTAAGGAGAACAGCACCTCTGATTGGGGACCTCCCAGTGGCTGTTGATTCCTTAGCTGTTAGTGACCCACCCTCTGGTGAGTGCCGTGAACTACAGAAATTCCCTTATAAGCAGTGAGGAGATGTAGCCCCCCCCCAGAATCTTAGAACAAGAAAGGCATCAGGTGGGGACAGAAACCAGTGATCTTCCTTTATTTCCTGGACCGTGTACTGGATTAACAAAAATCATGGCTGTCTGGGCTGACATCTCTGGCCCCCATGTGGTAAAGCCTAAGGGAGAAAAATATCAGGAATAGGAATCAAAAGTGTGTATGTAGAAATCCCAGCTTATTGTGAAGTCCAAAATAAGAAATCCTGTTGGTATCAAACTCTCTTCCTAAAAGAAAAATAATGTATCATTGGCATTACCTCCAGTTCTCAAGGACCTATAAGGCTTGAGGTGGTGGGTTGAGTGAATATTTTCAGCCTAAACTTTAACTGCTAAAACTTGTGCCAGCGGATGGTGGTGGTGGTGGATACAGAGGAGGTGAGTTAAAAGGTGTGCCCTGGCTGCTCTTCCAGAGGCCCTGAGTTCAATTCCCAGCATCCACATGGCAGCTCACAACTGTGTGTAACTGTAGTTCCGTGGATCCAGTGCCTGCTTCTAATGTGCAGATTTACATGCAGACACAGCACCCATCTACATAAAATACCTAAGAACATCTTTAAAAGACTGAGAGAGATCATTGCAGCTACCCGCAGATTTGGTAACTTTACATGAAATGAACCAGTTTCTTGAAAGATACAATCTCCTAAATCTCCACAAAAAGAAAAAGGACAGTCTGAGGAGACATGTATTAAGAAACTGCCTGTTTCAAGTGAGTTCCATTGTGGTCTGATAAACAAGGAAGAAATGATAGCAATTCTCTACACTCTTTAAGAAGAGAAAAGTAAAAGCAGGTCCTGGAGGAGGCCTGTATCACCTTAGCAGCAAAATCAAAGATGGTACAAGAAAAGCAAACCACAGACAGGGATCACTTATGACCACAGATGGAACAATTCTCAAGAAAATAATAGCAAATCAACTTTAACCACGTATAAAAAGAACACCTGTGTGCAAATAGTCCTCCCTTGAGGTCCCCTCCTTGGACCTTGGGAGTTATTTCTGACTTTTCCTTAACCTGTTAGCTCTTCTAAAACAAAACAAAAAAACAAAACACGAAGCATTCCAAGATCAGGAATGCAGCAATTTGTCACCTGCCACTTTTTAACACTGAGGAGTCCTTGTTAATATATCAGCTAAGAAAATAAATTACAAGGAATCAAACTTTGTTTACATGTGATGTGATTACAGACAATCTGAACAAAATGACTCCTGTAGCTAGTAAGAACAAAGTTCCATGACACAGTGTATATAAGTCAACTGCTCTCTTTACACCTGAAATGAACAAGTGTTCAGGAGCATACCCCTACCTACCCACTTTCTTTCTTCCTCCCTCCCCCTCTCCCTCTGCCTCTCTCCCTCTCCCTTCCTTCTCACTATGTAGTTCTGGCTATCCTGAAACTCACTAGATCAGGCTGGCTTCAGATTCACAGAGACCTTCCCTGTCTCCCAAGTGCTAAGATTAAAGGCATACACCACTATGCCTGGCCGCCATCTTTTGAAAAAGAAAAAAAAATTGTTAATATAAGCACTCTAAAGGTGAAATTCATAGTACATTCAAAATGCACTTATGTACTACATTCAAAATCTAGGTGGAAAAATACAAAACCCTGCTAAAAACATACCAGAAGAGGAAATAAGTGAAGAGGCCATATTTGTGAATAGAAGAATATTGTCAAGACATTAACTCTTTCCAACTTGATCTATAGATTCCATACAATCCAATAAAAGTGTCAGCAGGTTATGTTATTTGGTGGCTATCAACAAACATTTTGGTGTTTATGTGGCAACATAAAAGACCCTAAATAACTTATTGAAGCAAAAAAAAACTGAACTCAGACTACCTGATTTCAAAACTTAACTATAAAGCTTTTATTACCAAGGCAGTGGGGGTATTGGCAAAGATAAATGAAATGATCTGCAATCATTGGAGCAGCATAGACAATGCAGGTATTAAGGACTACATAAATGTCAACTGACCTTGGAGCAGAGGTACACAATGGAGAAAGAATAGTCGTCAACAAATACTAGATTTCTATGTGCCAATTAAAAATAATTACAAAAACCCAACAGCCTTGGTTTGCTCATACTTAATCTGCTGCTATAATTAACTGCTTAACCAACAAAATTATTTTATCACTGTTTTAGAGGCTGAAAGTCTTGGGTCAGGATGATCTCAGTTATAGATGATAGATAGCCTCACTGTGCTGACATGGTAGATGGAGAAATGCCGTCTCTGTCTTCTCTTCCTCCTCCTCCTCCTCCTCCTCTCCTCCTCCTCCTCTTTCCCTTCTTCCTCCTCCTCCTTCTCCCCCCTCCTCCTTTTCCCTTCTCCCTCTTCTCCTTTCTTCTTGTCAGGGTCTTTCTACATAGCCTCAGCTTTCCTGGAACTCACTATGTAGACCAGGTGAGTCTTACAGAGATTCGTCTGTCTCTGCCTACCAGGTGCTGGGATTAAAGGTGTTTGCCACCACCTACTGGCTGAAGATCTTATTTTTATGTTTATGGGTGTTTTAATTGCATGTTTGTCAGTTCAATGCATTCATGCAACACCCCCAGAGGCCAGAAGGAGGCAGTGAGTCCTCTGGAACTGCAATTACAAATGGTTGTTAGCTGCCACTTGGATGCTGGGAACCTAACCCTCTGGCAGAGCAGCCAGTGCTCTTGACCAGTGAGCCATCTCTCCAGCCCCTTCTATGACATTCTTAGGGCAAAGCCAAGCATAGGAGACATATCCGTTGTCCTAACACTTGGAAAGTAGAGGCAGGAGGACCAGGACTTCAGAATCATTCTGGGTCATATAACAAGTCAAGGCTAACATAAGCAATATGAGATTTTTTTGTTTGTTTTTGAGACAGGGCCTCTCCCTGGCTGTCCTGGAACTCACCCTGTAGACCAGGCTGGCCTGGAACCTAGAGAATGCCTGCACTGTCTCCCAAGTTCTAGAATAAAGGAATGTATTACCACATGTTGACCAGCAACATGAGATCTTATTATCAACCCCTTTCCCTTAAAAAGTAAAACAACTAGGAATAGTAAAACGGTGATTGCAGGAAGTAGTGAAAGGGTTGGAGGTAACTAGGTGGAACAAAAAAAGTTTTTACAGCGCCAGAACACTTGCATGGTACTGCAGCAGTGAGTCCATGCAGTTATGTTGTCAAAACCCTTCCGATGTACACCATCAAAATTGAACTCTGAGCCAGCAAGATGGCCCAGCAGTTGACACACAAACCTGGCAACCTGAGTTTGATACCTGGAACCCATGTAAGGATGGAAGGAGGGAACCAGCTGTTCAGGGTTGTCCTAATCCTCATCTGTTTACTGGGGCACATGTTCCCACACATACACATCACAAATAAACATACAATATTTTAAAGAGATTGAACCCTAAACTAGATAATTGGGTGATAAGGATATGCCACTGTACAGTGATACCCATTATGACACATATGGTTTCTTGAGCATTCAATATTCAGAACAAAGTTGTTTTCCTTTGAAGGCTAAATACTTAAATTCAGATTTATGATTATATGTGTTTTCTGTTAGCATATGGAGAGGAATGTATGATTTCTCTACAATTTCTGTTGGTTTTGTTTTCCTATTTGAAGAGTATCTCCTCAGAAGAATCAAGAAACGGAAATGGTTTTATTACTGACAGACTCTGTGTGCCCAGAATGCCCAGAAGCTCTGTGGAGTTCAGGGCTATGGCAGAAACATGGATGAGAGCTGAGGCAACACAAAAGAAAGACTCAAAAGAAACATGGTAAAGTCTTGTACTAGTGGCTTAATCTAGGTTTTAAGATTAGCCAGTTTAGCTCAGTGATGGTGGCAGCACACACTTTTAATCCCAGCATTCAGAAGTGAGACTCTGTCTCCAAAAAAAAAAAAAAAAAGAAAGAAAGAAAAGAAAAGAAAAGAAAAACAGGTTGAGGGATGGGGAGGTAGCTTACCTTGTAAGAATGAGGGCCTCATTTGAATGCCTAGACACATTAAAAAGGCAGATATGCATTTTTGTTGTTGTTGTTGTTGTTTTGTCTTTTTTTCAAGACCGGCTTTCTCTGTAGCTTTGGAGCCTATCCTGGAACTCACTCTGTAGACCAGGCTGGCCTCAAACTCACAGAATTCCTCCTGCCTCTGCCTCCTGAGTGCTGAGATTAAAACCGTGTGCCACCACTGCCCAGTTTATAAAATAATCTTTTAATTTAAGATGGTATCATAAGTTTACACTTTATCATTTTATGTGTGTGGGTAAGTGATGGGGTGTGAGCCATACCATGTGCTATGGAAGTTGGAAGATAATGTTATAGAATGGGTTTTCTACTTCCACCTTTACATAGGTTCCAGGGGTCGAACACAGGTCATCAGACTTGCACGGTTGTCTACAGAGCCATCTGCCTGCCCTCTTTTCTTTTTTCTTTTTAGAAGTCTGCATGTAGCTCAGAGTAACCTCAAACTCACTGTGTTGCCGAGGGTGGTCCCTCGTTCTTGCTTTCCCTCTGTCTTCCTCCCAAGTACAATGATTTCAGGCATATACCAGTACATCAACTATAACATATCTTAATGTTTTATTTATTTTTGTATTGCTGTGCTGGGAGTAAATCCAGAGATTCATGTATGCTGGGCAAGTGCTGAACCACTGAGCTACACACCCAGCCCTTATCTTCTGTTTTTTATCTACATGTTAACTTTTACTCAGTATTTTAGGATAATGAGCTTCTTCCCAAACTGCATGGTGTATGTGTGTGTTGCATGTGTGTGAGTGTGCATGCCCATGGGCATATATGTGGGAGCTGGAGAATATCATTAGGAGTCTTCCTCTATCACTGCCTAACTGGGAAGCTTGCCAATTTGACTAGGCTATCAAGACTTGAAGATCCTCCTGTGCTGTGATTACAGGAATTTACAGCCATGCATGGTAGTTTAAGTGGATGTTAGGGGTTTCTTGTCTGTTTTTGTTTGTTTTGTTTTGTTTTGTTTTTCCAGACAGGGTTTCTCTGTGTAATAGCTCTGACTGTTCTGGAATTCACTTTGTAGACCAGGCTGGCCTCAAACTCATAGAGATCCACCTGCCTCTGCCTCCCCAGTGCTGGGATTAAAGACGTGTGCCACCACCACCCAGCATGAATGTCACAGATTTAAACTCAGTTCCTCATGCTTTTAACCACTGAGATATTTCCCTGGCTCCTGCAAATAATATTTTTGGTTGTTTGTTTTTTGAGACAGGGTGTCTGTGTAGCCCTGGCTATCCCGGAACATGCTCTGTAGATCAGGCTTACCTCGAACTCAAGTCCACCTGCCTCTGCTTCCCAAGTGTTGAAATTAAAGGCACATATGCCACTGCTGCCTGACACAAAGAATATTCTTAATGAGGCTTAATTAATATTTACATTTTTTAAATTTCTTTTTTTTTTCTTTTTTTTTTTTTCTTTTTGGTTTTTCGAGACAGGGTTTCTCTGTGGCTTTGGAGGCTGTCCTGGAACTAGCTCTTGTAGACCAGGCTGGTCTCGAACTCACAGAGATCCACCTGCCTCTGCCTCCCGAGTGCTGGGATTAAAGGCATGTGCCACCCCCGCCCGGCTTTTAAATTTATTTTTATTTTATGTGTACTGGTATCTTACCTACATATATGTTTGTGTGAGAATGTCGGATCCCCTGGGACTGGAGTTACAGGCAGTTAGGAGTTGCTATGTGGGTGCTGGGAATTGAACCTGGCTTCTCTGTAAAAACAGCCAGTGCTCTGAACTGCTGCTCATTACCTCCTAACATATTATTAGTTATCAGTGCCAAGTTACTTAGTGTCACTTGCTTATGGGGCCTGAGAGTCTGTATTGATTTTCTATTGATGTGATAAAACACCATGACCAAGGCAATTTATAGAAAGAAGGGTTTGTTTGGACATAGAGTTCCCAAGGGATGAGTCCATCATGGCAGGAAGACATGACATCAAGCAACAGGAACAGCAATAGCTATATGCAGTTCACATCTTACACCTAAGGACTAAGAAGAAGCGCAAGGCCTGGGGCGTTGGTGGCGCATGCCTTTAATCCCAGCACTCAGGAGGCAGAGGCAGGCAGATCTCTGTGAGTTCGAGGCCAGCCTGGTCTCCAG
Source organism: Cricetulus griseus (assembly GCF_003668045.3). Lineage (NCBI taxonomy): Eukaryota > Metazoa > Chordata > Mammalia > Rodentia > Cricetidae > Cricetulus > Cricetulus griseus. The sequence continues at coordinate 374,137,576 of NC_048595.1, read as the reverse complement.
AGCGAGTGCCAGGATAGGCTCCAAAGCTACACAGAGAAACCCTGTCTCGAAAAACCAAAAAAAAAAAAAAAAAAAAGCCTCAATATCATCCCAGTTTGCGCTTTTTCTTCTGTAGCCAGCCCCTAAGAATGCGTGGCTAATATTTCTACCTGACTCCGTATTGGTAATTTCCCACAATATTCTTCTTCTTCTTCTTTTTTTTTTTGGTTTTTCGAGACAGGGTTTCTCTGTGTAACTTTGGAGCCTAGCTGGTCTCGAACTCACAGAGATTGGTCTGCCTCTGCCTCCTGAGTGCTGGGATTAAAGGCATGCGCCATCAACGCCTGGGGAGGCTTTCTTTAAAAGTACAACACTCGCCCCTAGTGATGTATTAACTCCTGCAAGTTCACAGCTTTCCCCCCCTTAGGATAAGTGCTCTGTCTGCATGTATAAATGCAGGCCAGAAGAGGGCCTCAGATCCCTCTATAGATGGTTGTGAGCCACCATCTGGTTGCTGGGAATTGAACTCAGGATCTCTGGAAGAGTAGTCAGTGCTGTTAACTGCTGAGCCATCTCTCCAGCCCATAAAAGATTTCCTCTTAACTAACCTCTCAGTTGTGAATGTGATGAGACAAAGGGACCAATCACAACTTAAACTTCTTCAATTAAGGGTCTCATGATGTCATCTTTTAGGAAGCAAGTAACTAGACATAAGAGCTAAATACCACTCTGGGATTCTTGACCCAAGGTGGTCCTAACTATCTACAACAACCTCACTCTTCTAGAAGCTTAAAAGGCTGAAATATTAACAGAAAAAATCCATGCTTCGGATACATGCCCTAAGACAGGGTGAGGTCAGAGAAAACAGTGAATAGGCACGTGTATGTGATAACCATATAACACTCCCCCAAGTCTATTCAATACATTTCTTTAGATTTATTTGTATGAATGTTTTATCTGCATTTGTGTGTATGCATCACATGGAGCCACCATGTGTCTGGATTATTTTACTAAACACAATGATTTCTAGTTCCATCCATTTTCCTTACAGCTAAATTAAATTCCATTACGAGATCCTTAGTATTTTTGAGGAGGCTCTGTCCTGATTTCCATACTGAATTTACCAATTTATATATTCTTTCTCTGAATTCTCACCAGCATTATTTATTTGTTTTCCTGATGATAGCTGTTCTGGAGTGAGATGGAATTTCAAAGCACATCCTGTTTACATTTCATTATTTTTTTGGGGGGTGGTAGTTTCAAGACAGGGTTTCTCTGTGGCTTTGGAGGCTGCCCTAGAACTAGCTCTTGAAGACCAGGCTGGTCTCGAACTCACAGAGACCCGCCTGCCCCTGCCTCCCAAGTGTGGGGATTAAAGGTGTGGCCACCACCACCTGACTTTTAAAATATTGTTGTCCACTCTGTAGGCTCTGTTTTGTTGTTTGTAGGTTTGCTTACTTGCTTTTGAAGCTTCTTTTGGAGCAATGATTGAAATGTCGTTTATCATTTCTCAGATAATGTAAGTTAGGATTATGGTTAGGAGGACACCTCCAGCTGACAATGATAATTAGCTTCCATCTGACAGAGAACAGTGAATGAGGGAGATCATGGGGGTCTTTAGGGCCTTAAGTTCCCTCATAGCAATGAGGAAGGGGTCTGGATCACACTCCGACCCCACTGTCCCAGGGCTATACTTGAGTAGTACCTGGAGTGTGCAGGTGTCCGATGTATGAACTCACGCTCATCCTTGTTGATGACTGTGGTTGCTCCCAAAAGGGGAGAGTCTCAATACTTTGACTTGCCTTCTAGAGGTTTCCTAAGTAACGTAACGGTGTTTTTGTCCTCCACTGTTAGTCATTACCACTGAAGCTGCCATCATTGTCCAATATGCCACTCTTGTTGCAGTAACCAGAATTGGCCACCTGGACCTGTGACAAAAACCAGAAAGCATCACTGCTTTTTAAAATTATTATTTTCAAAAAATCTTTGCAGGCCTAAGGAATTGGGTTCATGAGGTAAAAGCACATGCTGAAAAGGCTGAGGACCTGAGTTTGTTCCACACGGCCCACATGACTAAAGGAGAAAATAGACTCATAATTTGTCTTCTTGACCTACACACACAATAAATAAATGTTAGAAATTATTTTGGGGGTCTGGAGAGATGGTTTATCAGTTAAGAGCACTTGCTGCTCTTGCAGAGGACCCAAGTTCAAATCCCAGCACCCACTTCAAATAGTTCATAACCACCAGTAACTCCAGTTCCAGGAAATCTGGCATCCTCTCCTGGCCTCTCAGGACACCAAGCACAAAATTGATGCATGCGGATATGCAGGGGAAAGATGACATATAAACAAATAAATGAAAAGCGTTAGGTTAACTTTTTTATTTTTCTGAGCATAGTGATTTGTACAATCTCACCCTGGGGAGGCTGAGGCAGGGAGAATACTTTGAATTGGGAATATGCTGAGTTGTGTAAGCAAGACCCAATCCCCAAAACACCAAGAATTGTTTCTTACCACTTCAGTCTTCTTTTTGCTGTATTTGTTAAGGTTTTGTATTTATTTGATGTTAGTGAGTTGCAGAGGTGGGTGGCTTGTGCCACAGTGTGTGTGTGGAAGTCAGACACAGCTCTCTGCAATCGCTTCTTTCCTTCCCATATGTGTGCTTCAGGGACCAAACTCAAGCTTTCAGGCTTGGCAGCAAGCACATTTACCCACTAAGCCATTGGGCAGGCCCTCCTCTTTGGTTTTTGAGGTACAGGGTCTTATGGGCCCAGACATGCTTTGTAGCCAAGAATAACCTTGAACTATTGGTCCTCCTGCCTGCATCTCCCAAGTGCTGGGATTCCATGTGAGTGCCATGGCACCCGGTTTTCAGTCTTGACTCGGTAATTGAAAACTTTTCCTCAGAGAAATTGCCAAGCCCAGATGGCTTCATCAATTTACACTAAATATTTAAGGAAGAAATAGCACATTCATGTGCTTTTTTCTCAGTAAAAGTTAATTTATTCTGTATATCAAATTTTGGAACTTATTCATTTTTATAATATACCATAGACTTTGCTTTAATTATGTGTTCTTCCATTACTGTGTAGAAAGAAATTCTTTTATATGAGTAAAAGTGGGTTTAGACAATCATCTGGGTTTTGAACATGTGTCCTTTCTCATCTCCCCACAGTTATTAAAAGCATGTCAGTTACTGCCAAGACCCTTCATTTGACACACATTCACCCGGGATAAATTCTTTCTTAAAATGATTTATTTTACTTTTTATGTGTATGTATAGACGAGTGTGTTCATGAGATGCTTGCAGAAGCCAGCTTCTGATCCTTGGATAAATCCTTAAAGAGTAATTTGGGGACCAAAGATGTGTAATCTGTTCTTAAGTCCAGGTTTCTCAGCCTCTGGGTGAAACCTCCTGTGCCTGTGCTGTCTCTGTCGACACTTCTTGCTCTAGTCATGGTGAGAACTCTTTCATTCTTGGACTCAACACCTTTCTCACATTCCAGCATTTGTGTGTCAGCATCTACCACTGCTGAGTGGCTGCTTTAATTGTTCCAGATACACTATTCCTCTTGGGGTTTTCTGACCATGTAGACTGAGCAGGAGCCCATGATGCATTTTCCATATTACATGATCTATCCATTCCTTTTTAAAAATGTACTTGCTGACCCAAGCATGGTGGCACATGACTTAATACCAGCATTCAGTGACCATGAATTTCATGCTGTCATAGGCTACATAGCAAAACTCTGATTCAAAAATTCCCCCCCCCCAAAAAAAACAATCACTGCATTATCTGTCTTCCTGATTTGAACATGAGCTTTCTGAGACCAGAGACTGTTAGTCTTTCCTTATTTAGAACATGCTTGGCCTAGTATTTGGTGAATAAATTAATTTGCTAATTTAAAATTTAACACTGGCAATTTGTTTGGTGACTAATGAATATTACTGTCTTCATTCTATTTGTTGGGCATCTTTATTTCTGGATTCTGTCACATTTTTCTACTGAATTGTCTGACTTTTGAAGAATAGCTTTATTTTTATTTATTTGAGACAGAGTTCTATATAGCTCTGGCCTATGTAGATCAGGCCAGCCTTGAACTCACAGAGATCCTCCTGCTTCTGCCTCCAAAGTGACAGGATTAAAGGTGTGTATCTTCACACATGGGGCATAATATAAGCTATTGTTTTATGGAAACATAAAAAAAAATGTGATTTCTGCTGACAAGGGGTTAGTTACCTCTAGTAATTTACTTGTGGTTTTGTTTAACAGATTCTGAGACCGAAAAGGAGCTATCCATTTTAAACCAGGAATGTTTTGAAGAAGTAAAAACACCAGAATCAATATCTCAGAAATTCCCAAGGGCTAATTCACCCACACCTGAATTCCAGGAAGCTTGGGACCATGAAGGTCAGGGAGAAGGGAACCAAGGAAGTTCTTCTCAGAGTTTGAAGAGAGTTGCTAGAGAGGACTCTCCAGTATGTAGGGAACAACTTCCAGAAAATGCCCAGACTCCTGCATTTGATAGACACCTGAATGCAAGCCAAAGTGTTGTTACAATTCAAAGAAACAAAACAGGACAGAGAGTTTTTAAATGTGATATATGCAATAAAACATTTAAATATAATTCAGACCTAAGTCGGCATCGAAGAAGTCACACTGGGGAAAAGCCTTATGAATGTGGTCCATGTGGGCGAGCCTTTACTCACAACTCAAATCTTATTCTTCACCAGCGAATTCACACTGGGAATAAACCATTTAAGTGTGACGAATGTGGGAAAACTTTTGGGCTCAATTCCTATCTCCGTCTGCATCAGAGAATCCACACTGGAGAAAAGCCTTTTGGGTGTAATGAATGTGGGAAGGCCTTCAGTAGAAGCTCAAGTCTTATCCAGCATCGCATAATCCACACAGGAGAGAAGCCTTACAAGTGTAATGAATGTGGGAAAGCCTTCAGCCAGAGTCCTCAGTTAACCCAGCACCAGAGGGTTCACACCGGAGAGAAGCCCCATGGCTGCAGTTGGTGTGGAAAGGCTTTCAGTCGAAACGCAAGCCTTATTCAGCACCAGAGGATCCACACCGGAGAGAAGCCCCACAAGTGCAGTCAGTGTGGGAAAGCCTTCAGCCAGAGCTCTAGCCTTTTTCTTCACCACAGGGTACACACTGGAGAGAAACCCTACGTGTGTAGTGAATGCGGCAGGGCCTTTGGCTTCAATTCTCATCTTACCGAGCACGTGAGGATTCACACTGGGGAGAAGCCCTATGTGTGTAGTGAGTGTGGCAAAGCCTTCAGCCGCAGCTCCACCCTGATGCAGCACCGCAGAGTACATACAGGGGAGAAGCCCTATCAGTGCACTGAGTGTGGGAAGGCCTTCATCCAGAGTTCCCAGCTCACCCTACACCAACGTGTTCACACTGGGGAGAAGCCTTATGAATGTGGTCTCTGTGGGAAGGCCTTCAGCCGGAGATCAGCCCTCACTCAGCATCAACGGATTCACATGGCAGAGAACCCACGGGAATTTGAGTGTGGCCCAGATTTTGTTTATGACTCTAGCCATCTGCCCACTGGAGAGAGACATGGCAGGGCCTTCAGCCACAGTGCAAAACTTGTTCTCCAGTGGACAATTCGAAGTGATGAAAAATCCCGGGGATGTAATGAATGTGGGAAAACTTTCAGCACTTCCTCACAATCCATGGAATATCAGAAAATTCAAGCTGGGGAGAAGCCCTATAAACGCCAGGAATGTGGTAAAGCTGGTAGTGGAGTGTCATCCCATTCTCAACATCATGTAACTCGAGTTGGAGAGAAACCACAATTGAATGATGGATCTGAAAGATACTTAATTCATATCAAAAAGATTTTTCAAGAAAGACATTTTTAATGTGATAAATGTGGGAAACAGTTTAGAAACTTTGTTTTATATTAGGCAGGATGGCATAATGAAAATTAAATCTACTTTTACTAACAGACTTGCATGTTAGGAGGCTGGGGCCCATTTGTCTCCACCCACCCCACTCCCCATGTCCAGGGTCCTGACTGACTCAGCACAGCAGGCTACCTTAGCATCAGTCAAGTTCAGGTTTTTACAAGAGGGCTAAGTTTCAACTCTAAAGAGCAGCTGATGGAATGTTTCAAGATATGACATAACGCTTCATTGGTTATCATAAAAGAGAAACCCAGAGATCTAGGGGATTGGATTTGTTACCTTTGAGAGGATTGATGATGCTAAGGATAAGATGTGGCCACAAATGGCAAGTAAGTGGATGGTCTGGGGACTGAGGTGGCTCTGCCAGTGGCTGGACTAAATATAGGTTCTCTAGGTATAGAGGAGACTGAAGGTTTGGGGGCAGCCACTGTGAGGCAAGGAGCAGGAGCTGCAGAGACATCAACGCAGTGACAGCTGTGGTAAACCAGAGCTTAGGGCCAGTCCAACAGTAACAACAATGACGGCTACAAAGAGTAAAACTGCTGGAGATTCTTCTGGTGGCTGTAATTTAATTTTTCGATCTCCACTGGATAGTCACGGACAGTGAACAAATGTCGTGTTATCACTTTTGAAGTGATTTCCATTCTCTTCTGCCAACACAGCCTCACTGCTGACCCCCAGGTCTCCTCATTACTCAAAAAAAAAAAAAAAAAAAAAAGACTTTTTTTAAAAGAAGTGCTGTCCTTGTTTTGTTTTGTAGTGTTTGGTTTTTAAATGTTTTTTAAGCACTTGAACCACAGAGACAGGCAGAGCTCTGTGAGTTTGAGGTTTCTGAACACCTAGAGCTAAGTAGATCATGTCTCCAAAAACGTTCTAAAAAGCATTTCAGATTTTACTTTTTGTTTTAACTGTAACTCCTGTTTTCTTTTTTTTTTTTTTTTCCTGAAAGATTGTCAGCACACTTGTGTGAATTTTTTTTTTACTGTGTGTTTTTTTTTTTTGGCAGGGGGTGGCTGTATTGCCTTTTTTTTTACTATGTACTGGGTTATCCTGTGAGGTTTGGTGCCTCCACTCAGTTCTCTGAGAGCAAGTAGAATCGACTATTTTTTTGGAAGTTGAGCAAGCTGTGGTTTTCTCCAACTCAATATACTATTTCTCAGTGAAGCATGGTTGGACACCAGTTGGCAGCAGGGCTGCCCGAGTCCAGCCTGCACACCCACCATGCTGTGTGCCCCAGTGTCAGAGCAGACAGCGGGAGATTCTTGATGATGTTTATTTATATTGTACTTTTATACTAGAAGATGTATGAATGAGCCATGGGTGTTGTATGCAATGACTAAGGAGTTCTTATGCCCAGTTTCCTTTGGTTTTATGAAGCCAATTAAAAGAATGAAAATCAGTATCCATCTGTAGGGATTCGGTGTGAGTCAGTACAGAGCTTGCCTAGTATGAATGAAATCCTTGGTTTGATCCCATCACTGTAAAAACTGGGCATTTTGGTACACACCTTTAATTTCAGTATTCCAGATATGGAGGCAGGAGGATAAATTCAAGGTTATCCTTAGCTACATAGCAAATTTGAGACCAACCTAGGCTACATGAGACCCTATCCTAAACAAAACAGAAAGCCAACTGAGTGAATAATATCAGCAAGCAAGATAAATTAAGGGATTACTAGTCATATTAAAATTAAAGATAAATATGGGGGTATTGATCCTGGAAAATGAAGTTGTCTGTGTGGACATTACTGTTGCATGCAGGTAAGCTGTATGGCACCACATTCCACTGAGTGAATGAAGAGCACTGGATGTGGTCCCAACTGGTTCTTTCATGCTCTGACCTTTGGCTTTGACTGATTAGATACCCCAAGTATCTAGCCTCATTTTCTGCAAATTATATATTTTTTGATACCCACAACCCTTGACTGCCAAGGAAGCTAATAGTTGGGTGGTGGCTATCCCTTCAGATCTGTGAGAACCATCCACATATTGAAGTAGGCACATCTGAGTAGGGAGACTGAATTTCTCCAAATGTGTTCAAGTATCTGACCAAAAAACATCAGGAGACTCACCGAAGCTCATTAATAATATTGTTGCTTTCTCCAGGAATGGGGGTCTTCCCATTCAAAGGCAAAGGGTCTCTGCCATCAGTTGCAAGGGTGCAACCCTGAATGGTATTTTTGTTTTTTGTTTTTCAAGACAGTGTTTTTTGGTGTCACAGTCCTGGCTGTCTTGGAGCTTACTATATAACCCAGGATGACCTTGAACTCAGAGATCCACCTGCCTCTGCCTCCTAAGTTCTGGGATTAAAGGTGTGTGCCTGGCCCAAAATGCATCTTTTAAATATATGATGGTGGTTCTTTCTGAGGGGTGTGTGTGTGTTGGGGACCATAAGGTGTTTACTTTTAACAATCTGATTAATTGCTCTAAGATCTTGGGCTATTCAATATGAACCATTGTACTGCTTGACTGGTAGAATTGGGGTACTGAAGGAGGACATACAGGCTTTAAGACGTCTGTCTTTTATGAGCTCAGTGGTAGGCTTAAGTCTTAGCCTTCCCTCTAAGGGAATAGGATAGTTAGTGCCTTCCTTTAACCACTTGTATAGAGTGTTTTAGCTGATTGATGGGACGACCCTGCAAGTCACACTGATTTCCTACTTGGTCCCAAACATTTTTCAACCCAGGAAATCGTCAAATTGAGGGAGATCTTGACTTCATCCTGAATTATGGTTAAGTCCAGCTCCTGAGTTGGGCATCAGATCTCTCCCAAACCAGTAGGTTTGGTTCCTGCTTCTGTAACACAAAGAAGCTGTGTTACTGTTTCCCTTTCCTGAAATTTGATTGGGGTTTTTCTCAAAAAGTGGAGGAGAGAATTCTCCCTTCACCTTGGTTACTACCAGTTTTTCTGGGGTAAAGGTACATCCTTGGGTGATGTTTAAATAGGGAGGAATGGGATCAACAAGAAATTTAATTTCTTCCTCTCCAGGAACTATCTTTAAAGGCGCTCATTAGGTCTCAGTAGAAAAATAGAACCTTTGATCCCTGTCCCCAAATCTTCATTACAATTTATGAGGGTATTCACCCTTACTCCACTCTGGGCATTCCTTCTTAAAGTGGTGCTCACTTTTCCGCACTGAAACATTTGTTTTCTCCTCTCCTCCTTTCCTGGTCTGCTGTAAGCCTCCCTGGGGCCTCACTCCCTGAAAACATGATGACGTTTTTGGGATCCTAAGCCTTGCTCCTCTTTCTGGAGCATTTGGTACATGGAGGAGAGCATGATCTTAGCTTTCTGTTTCTGGTTTTTCTCACGCCTTCAAGTATGCTTTTTCTAGGCTTCTATAAGCAATTCTTTAAGTTCTCTACCCTTCCAGCTTTCCATCTTTAGTAACTTTTTAGAAATGTCTGGTCAACTGTTGGTCTCAAAATGTAATTTTAACATCCTGTCACCAGAGGAATCCTCTAGATTCAATCCAGAGTTTTTTTTTGTTTGTTTGTTTTTTCTCATTTGGTCCTTTAAGTTCAGGGGACCTTCATCTCTCCCTTGTTTAGCATTAAGAGCCTTGTTAATATTCTGAGATCAGGAACTGATTTTTATTTCCCTAATAAGGTTCCTCAGATTCCTAATATGTTCCCAGGATACTCTGTTGTTACTATCCCAACTGGAAATCCTAACTGGGGTATTTAGCATTGACTGCCAGGATTCTAGATCCAGCTAGGTTCTCTCCCAGATGCTGATCAGAGCCATTTTAATTACCTTCCTCTCTTTCCAGAGAAAAGAACACCCAGGATTGACATTAATTCACCCAAGTATTAACCTGAAGACCCAATCATTGATCCAATTGGCTTGATATTCCAAAGGGGTCGTCTAGAAAAGGTGTAAGCATTTTTAAGGCTTCTTACTTGAAAACTAATAAATAGAACATTCACAATTCCACCCCCTAAGGGAACTCACTTACAAGTGGGTACATTGGCTGGAGAAGGACCTTATGTGGTTGAGCTTTGGGGATATTGGAATATGGAATTTTCTATATCCTTTTTACATTGTTCTAACTCCAGTCTTAAGTTGGGGTTAAGAGGGACTTGTGGGCTAGAGCTGGGAGTGGGATAGATGGGATAGTGGGAAATGAAGACTTGGAAGAAGAGTAGGTCCCATATTTCTCCTACAAACAGATGTTCAAGCCTGTAACAGAAACACCCCACTTCTGGTACCAACTTCTGTGTTAGTTACTGTTCAATTGCTGTGATGAAACACATTGACCAAGGCAAGTTACAGGAGAGCTTGCTTACAGTTTCAGAGTGTTAGTCCATAATTATCATGGTGGTAGGCCAGCCTGGTGCTGCATCAGTAGCTGAGAGCTCACATCGGATCCACAAGTTGTAGGCAGAGACAGACAGACAGACAGACAGACAGACAGACAGACACACACACACACAGATTGACTGACTGACTGACTGACTGACTGACTGGGCCTGGCATGGGCTTTTGAAATCTCAAAGCTCTTTCCCAGTGACATGCCTCCTCCAACAAGACCATACCTCCTAACCTTTCCCAAACAGTTTTACCAGCTGGGAAGCAAACACTCAAATACATAAGCCTAGGGTATCTTTCTCATTCAAACCACCACATACCCTAACTAAAACAGTTTAGGGAAAAAGAGTTCTTTCATCTTACAATTTATAGGCATCAGTTCATCACTCTGGGGATGTCACAGCACATAACAGGTCATTCTAGATTGTATTGACAAAATAGTGTTCTTACCTAAAGAGCCATCTCTCCAGCCCCTAGAGTTGTTTGTTTGTATTTTTATTTGTCTGTTTTTTTGACAGGGTCTCAGGTAACCCAGGCTGGCCTGGGATTTGCTATGTAGTCAAAGGTGACCTTGAATTTAAGATCCTCTTACCTTGGGGCTAGAGAGATGGCTTAGCAGTTGGGAGCACCGGCTGCTCTTCCAGAGGTCCAGAGTTCAATTCCCAGCAATCACATGGTGGCCCACAACCATCTATAATGAGATCTGGTGCCCTCTTCTAACCTTTGGGCATACATGAAGACAGAACACTGTAATAAATAAATAAATAAATAAATAAATAAATAAATAAATAAATCTTTAAAAAAAAAAAGATCCTCTTATGTCTACCTCTCTAATGCTTTATTATAGGGATGCACCAATTCTGGATGATGTGGTGCTGATGATCAAACTTAGAGGCCTGTGCATGCTATACTAGGCACCCTACAGACAGTTTATCTTATGCACGTTTTTTTCTCCAGCACATGATGTAGGGGGAAAAAAATCTTAGCTATATTTGGGAAGGAAGAACAGCTAAAAGGAGGGAAGAAAGAAATGCAACAACACATTTTTGTATAACCATCGAACATTCTGTTTGGCAATGTGTTTCTGCTGGTCTTCTGTAATGGAAATACACTGAGTAAATTCAAATCACTCTTCAGTTTAAGCTCCTTGTGTCCCCCAGATCTCATGGGAAGTGTTGGTGCAAGATAACAGCTCTCGCCTCAAAGGGAGTAACAGAAGTTATTTTGAGTCAAATTTGAGTGGCCATGGCCTGGGAACATAGATTTAGGCATTTCCAATGTTGAAGTGGTTACATGAACTTTTATAGTCACAGAACAAAAGAAAACCATAGATCAAGGCATTGCTTTAATACATTGGTCTGAACATCAATTATGTGGAACTCTAGGCTATAATAGTTCTCAGATGATATAGTGCCATCCTTAGGGTTTTTTTTTTTTTTTTTTTTTTGAAGCTGGGGTCCCTTAAACTGATACATTCCAAAGATTTTACCTGTTAGTTAAAGGGATGCTAGCTCACAAAGGTGGGCAATAAAGGGTTATTAGGGAGACTCAAGGTAGCCCAACGTAGTTTGGTTCTGGATCTGCACCTATACAATCATCAAGTTCTCTCAGTCAACCAGTCATCCTTGTAATATCTTTAGCATTGGTGTGGCTTTTCAATCTTTTATAAGGGAACTTTAGCTCACAGAAACATCAAGAAAGGCTTGGCTTGATAACACTTGATCTTTTACTTATTGGGCCCCAGGACTGGAGATGCTAAGAAAATTTATGAGTAAACACCAACAGAGAGCAAACGCTAAAAGTGAAAACAAATGGAATTCAATGTTTCAAGCTTGGAAAGTGATTCCAGGGTCATTCTAAGGCCGGCTTATCACCTCTGTATAGGTGAGATGCGGCCAGGAGGACTCCACTACTATAGTGGACCTTTGTGTAGAGCTGTAGAGCCCAAACAACTGTCCCAAACAACCAAACAAACTCCACCAGCTTGCAAACAGAGGCACTGGGCATTCTCAGTGACTCTAGGAAATGGAGCTAGGGGGCCAGGTGACCAGAAGAGGAAGAAAACAGGATGTTATGCAGTAGAGTAAATGCCTTCAAACAAGAACATGCAGAGAATGAAAACATTTAGGGTAACTGATAGACAGCCTAGCCTGCTCTGCGCAAGTGGCACAGTAGCAGAGTCTGCACACACGCCCTTGGACTGCTCTCAGTGCTTACTTGCCCGTCTCACTAGGTGCATGTCAGTTCTGGATTTCCAGCCTTAATTCAGGCGTGCACCAAGCCCTGGGATAGAGAAGTGGCAGGCAAAGACAAACACAGCCACTGCCGGCTTTTTCATGTCTCGTGTTGACATGTAAAGGTCTTTCATCTGCTTGTAAATTTAATTTGCACTTCTCTCCTAGAAACAAGCTCAACCAGTTCTGGCTGTCAGGAGCCACGGTTAGCCAGGAATCCCAGCACCTGGGAGGTGGAGACAGAGGAGCATCTTTCACTACACAATCATTTTGAGATTGGTCTCTGGTACCTGAAACACTGCCTCAGCTTTGCCTATCTCCACCTCCCCAAAAGAGCCACATATAGTTATGAACTATTCTTATACACAGCTAACGTAGCTGGAGATTTGACAGCACTATCTGCAAACTTTTCCACCCACCTTCAACCACAAAATTTACACTGAGTGGAGGTGGCAAACCTGCTGTGCTAGGGCAAAGAGCTTTTGTCCCCAGAGGAGCCTGCTTTGGTTCCAATACTTGAATTTGATTGCTTACATTTTCTCCTCACGATTAATAGACTTCTAAAACAGTGGTAAAATCTGTTAAGAAAGCACACATTAAGCCTGAGGTGGTGGAGCACACCTTTAATCCCAACACTAGAGAAGCAGGGGCAGGCAGATCTCTGATTTTGAGGCCAGCCTGGTCTACAGAGTGAGTTCCAGGGCAGCTAAGGCTACACAGAGAAACCCTGTCTGAAAAAAAGGGGGAAAAAAAAGCACACATCAAGAGCAGTCACGGTGAACTCGGGCTGTAGTGGCATTTAGCTGTAATCCCAAGCACTCAGGAAGCAGAGGGAGGAGAGTCAAACCTCAAGTGTGAGGCCAGCCTGTTCTCCACACTGAGTTATGCTGGGGTGTGGAAGCAGGGTCAGCTGCAATGGGCCCAGCGAGCATCTGGGGGTGACAGACATGCTCTAAAGCTGTTGGAACTGTTTCAACTTAACAATAATCATTGAACTATGTGCTTACCATATATGACAACTTTGTGGAATAGGAATTATCCTTAATGGGCTGGGCAGTAGTGACGCACGTCTTTAATTCCAGCACTTGGGAGGTAGAGACAGGTTAGGATTTCTGTGAGTTCAATGTCAGCCTGGTCTACAAAGTGAGTTCCAGGACAGGCTTCAAAGCTACACAGAGAAATCCTGTCTCAAAAAACAAAACAAATCAAAAAAACAAAAACAAAAAAAAAAACAAGAAAAACCAAGAAATTATCCCCAAGGGTTGGAGAGATGGCTCAATGGTTAATAGCATTGGCTTCTCCCAAAGGATCCAGGTTCTGATCCCAATACTCCCTGGTGACTCACAATCATCATTAGCTCCAGTTCTGGGAGATCCAATGCCCTACTCAGGCCTGTGAGGACACCAGGCACACAAGTCGTACACAGAAAAACATGCAAGCAAACCGCCCAAACACATGAAAATAAATAAATACATAAAAAGTATCCCTAAAGTTGATTTTGAAAACGAAGACTTAAACTTAAGGAATCATTGGTGCAGCCAAAAAAAAAATTTTTTTTGTAGGTGGGTAGTACTTCTGTCTCAGTCATTGTACTGTAGCTGCAAAGAGACACCATGATCCAGGCAATGCTAATAAAAGAAAGCATTTAATCGGGGTGGGGTGGGGTCTTTACTACAGTCAGAGGGTTAGCCCATTACCATCATGCAGCAAGCATGACTGGAGAGGTATTGAGGAGCTATATCCTGATCCAAAGATCGAGGGAGAACTGGATCTGGCCCAGGCTTTTGGAACCTCAAACCCCACTCTGAGTGACACACTTCCTACAACAAGGCCACACCCACTCCAACAAGCCACACCTCCTAACGCTTCTCAAATAGTACCCTCCCCCATGACTAAGCCTTCAAATATATGAGCCTATGGGGGCCATTCTTATTTAAACCATCACAATTTCCAAGTAATCAATAGAAGTAAATGTAAATTTTCTTTGAAAGAGTTGAATTTAATGTTTTTCACGGTAATGACAAGAAGTCCCTGATTATGATGTATAATGATTTCAGATAATGAAAAGATATATATGCACAAAACATGCAATTAAACTAGTTGGGCTAGGCCACAGTAATGAATATTACTGTCTTATTACAATTACTTTTTTTGTTTTTTTGTTTTGTTTGTTTGTTTGTTTGTTGAGACAGGGTTTCTCTGTGGCTTTGGAGGCTGTCCTGGAACTTGCTCTGTAGACCAGGCTGGTCTCGAACTCATAGAGATCCACCTGCCTCTGCCTCCTGAGTGCTGGGATTAAAGGCGTGCACCACCAAGCCTGGCTACAATTACTTTTCTTGTTGCTGTGACTAAATGCCTTACAGAAAAAGAAAATTAAGGAAGGGTTTATGCTACGATAAATATTTCTGCCAAAAGCCACTGAGCCCTACCACCACATGTAAGCTTTTCGACAGCTGCCCGCCTGAGTTGGGGCCCAAATGAACACACAGAAACTTGTATTAGGTACAATGCTGCTTGGCCAATGACTAGGATTCCTCATCTGTTAGCTCAGTCTCAATTATCATACATCTATATATTTTATAAGACTTATCGGGCGCCCTATTGGTGTCCCTCCTTGCCGGTGGCTCACATCCTGCCGCTGGAGGAGGCGAACGGGAAAAAGGGGCCCTTCCTGTTTCTTCTTGGGCTTAAATATGAGTCTCCTTGCTATGTCACTTCCTGCCTGGATCAGCACTTCTCTACTACATTTCCCAGAATCCTCTTTGACTCCTAGTCCCGTCTACTTGCTGTCTCATTGGCCAAACAGTATTTTATTTAACAATCAATAAGATAAACATACACAGTACATTCCCCATCATCTCCTCTTTTCTGTCTAAATAAAAGAAGGATAACTTATCTTTTATAATAACTGAAGAAAACTATAACCATAACTATCTGTCTTCAACTCTATCAAAGACCACAGAAGGATAATATATAAACTCTAGAATTGACAGAGACATCTCACTACCTGGACAGTCACCCAAAGTTCCTCTGTAACGTTGGGGCATCCATCTTCAGCCCATAGGCCATAGTGTGTCTAGCACACTTTTCCATTTCAACAGGAACCCTTCAGTACTGTCTTGTTTTGTAAGTTCAGCAGTCACTTTCTTGTGGGTCCTGTATGTCCAGTTTATACAGCAACAAACAGTCCAGGCAAGAGCAGTTTCTTGCCCAAATGGCTAATCTTGCCATGTTGAAAGCAAACTCCATAACGAGTTTCTTCAATGCCCATCCTCCTTTCTGATGTAATTGGTGTGCCAGGAGCAGTTGTGTCTCATTGCTCAAGAAAAACCCTAAACCATTTAAATGCCATATTTCTGTAGGTCTTTGAAAGGTTTGAAGAATACCTAACCATCTCAAATACATCTCTATATCTAGAAAATCTAACTAACCTAATTATAAGTTCTGACTAGTATAGGTAAAAGATCTGTATAAACACAATACCTAAACAAGAGGAGACATATACCTATCACAAAATTGACCCTAAAGTTGTATCAACAAATGAAAATCTATACCAATGCAAAGTATTCATTCCTATATCCTATTTCCCTTTTATTCTTTAAAAAAATTGACTATGTTTATTATCATTTATAACCAACCCCATATAAATGAAAACAAACATAAACAATATTTGGGGATATGGGCGTCATTCTTTCTAGCCACACCTACTTAGGGGCTGGCTACAGGTTTATTCTACTTACAGTCTGAGGAACCATTCCATCATGGCAGAGATGTATGGTGGTGGGAACAAGGTGACGGATGGCCACATCACAAAGAGAGATGTGCACTGGCCCTCAGCTTGCCTTTTTTTTTTTTTTTTTTTTTTTCAGCCTACAATTCCAGCCCATAGACTGATGCTTCTCACAGTTAACCTAGTCTAGAAAATCTCTCACGGGCACTTGTAGGTTGACTGCCTAGATGACTCTAGATTCTATGTGGTTGACATTATTACCATCTATAGTGGTTTGAAGGAGAATGGTCACCATAGGCTCACATATTTGAATGCTTGGTCCTAAGTTGGTGGAACTGTTTTGGGAAGGATTAGGAGGTATGGTCTTGCTGGAGGAGGTGTGTCCCTGGGGGTGGGCTTTGGGGTTTCAAAAGCCCAAGCCAGGCCTACTCACTCCCTCTCCACCTCCAACTTGCAGATAATATGTAAACTCCCAGCTACTGCACCAGCACCATGCCTACTGATGCTTTGTTCCCTGGCACGATGGTCCTAGAGTCAACCTCTAAAACTGTAAGTCCTCAATTAAATGCTTTCTTTAATAAGGCACTTTAGTCATGGTGTCTTCACAACAATAGAAAAGTAACTAAGATACCACCGCAGCTCCATCCTTTATCAACCTAACACTTAAACACATTACTATTGAGCCAGCACTTTCCCCTCCATGTCTACAGGCTCATGGGCATCTCATAATGCAAAATGCATTTATTCCAACATCAAAAGTCCCCATGATCTTTAACAATTGAAACATTGTGGACTGGGGAGATGACTCAGTAGCTAAGTGGATGCTGCTCTTCCAGCGCGCGCGCGCACACACACACACACACACACACACACACACACACACACACACACGTGTGCATGCACAAACAGGCACGCACACAATTAAAATTAAAAATAAAATAGATTTTGCCAGGTGTTGATGGCACACACATTTAGTACCAGCACTTAGGAGGCAGGGGCAGGCAGATCTCTGAGTTCCAGGCCAGTCTGGTCTACAAAAATAGTTCCAGGACAGGCTCTAAAGCTACACAGAGAAACATTGTCTTGAATAAAAAACAAACAAAAATAGATCTTTCTTTCTTTCTTTTTTGATACAGGGTTTCTCTGTGGCTTTGAAGGCTGTCCTGGAACTACCTCTTGTAGACCAGGCTGGTCTTGAACTCACAGAGATCTACCTGCCTCTGCCTACCAAGTGCCGGCACTAAAGGCATGTGCCACCACCTCGAAGCAAAAAAAAAAAAAAGATCTTAAGAAAGTAAAAATATACCTTCCTTTTTTTTTTTCAAGGTAGTGTTTATCTGTGTAGTTTTGGAGCATGTCCTGGAACTCTATCTGTAGATCAGGCTGGCCTTGAAGTTACAGAGATCTGCCTGCCTCTGCTATCCGAGTGCTGGGAGTAAGGCATATGCCATCACTGCCCCACCCATTTTTTAAAAAAATCTAACATTGTTTGAAATTCTGTCATCTGAAACTCAAGGCAATCTCTCAACTGTGAGTTCCTATAAAACTAGAAACAAGTTATACAGTTCCAAAATGCAATGACACAGGCTAAGCATTTCCATTCCAAAATGGAAAAACGGGGGCATAGTAGGAAATGATTAAACCAAAGCAAGACCAAAACCCAATAGGGATAATGCCAAATTCTGTAGCTCTTTGTCTGGCGTCTGGAATTTATGCTGGAACTATCTGGACTCCAAAGGCCTTGGATGGCCCCTCCCTCCACCGTTGCCACCTGCAGCACCCATAGCCTCTCTCTTCTGCTGACTCCACTTTATGCCGTCATCTTTTCTTGTTTGTTTGTTTTCCCAAACAGGTTTTCTCTGTGTAGCCCTAGCTTGTCCTCAAACTTGCTCTGTAGACCAGGCTGGCTTTGAAATCACAGAGATCTGCCTGCCTCTGCCTCCTGAAGGCTGAGATTAAATATGTAAACTACCACCGCCCAGTTTATGCCTCTATCTTTTCTTGGTGAACAACTCAGGTCCCGGCCTCCCTGGTGTCTCAGAATCTCCATTGCAATTCAGGCTTCACCTTCACTGTTCCACTCAGTGACCTCCCAGAGCCTCCTTGTAGGGACATCAACCACGTCTCATATTACCTGGCCTCAGTGTTCCTCTGGAACTGCAAGAACCACAATTCCCCTTAATCTGGCATCTTTTATGCTTTTGAAGCAAATCTCACCACATGAACAATGTTGCCAAGCTCTGCTGCCCCCTCAGAATGGAGCCTGACTCCTTGAACCACAATGGTAGCAACCACCGTGTACCTTTCATGCTGGCCCTGATGAAAGACTTTTTTGAGCAAGGAATCCCTAATAGATGCATTTTTTTTTTTTTTTTACTGTCTATTGTTGTCTGTTTGCTTTCAAATAAATTTGTGTTTTCATGCTTTGGAGCCTTGGTGGCTGAGATCTTGTATTTTCAGGACACTTTTCCTATTATCCCAGCACAAAACAGATTTCTCTTTAGCAGTTACAACCTCTTTTTAAGTACACACCTTGATTTGACCTCAACTTTAAACTTCCTTGCCAAGCTGCATATTTATTTTGTATCTTAATGCTGTTTTTTTTGCTCCTTTTCAATGTAGACCTGGATAGATGAAGTAAACAATAATCCCATAAGAGACCTCACACAACAAAAGTTTCTTTTTCTTGCAAAATCTAGTGGAGCCTGGGCAGTGATCCCGGGTGTCCCTCTGTCAACAGTGACTCAGCCCAGGTCACCATCATCTTACAGCTGTGCCACCATGGAAATCAGTCTCCTCAGATTGCTGCAATAGAGGATAGATAAGAACGATAGCTGGCTTATTTAAGAAAGCCTGTGGCTCTGTTCTTAGACGAAGTAAACAAACACCTACTCACTCCAGACGGAACCAACCAAAGCAAGTCTACCACTAAGTCTATCTGGGTGAACCAATGAGTTTTATTAATGTTACTGTAGAATACAGGTGAGGAGTTACTTACAGGAGCAGACACTGAAAGACAGCTGCATCACCAAAGAGCCACTCCAGCATGAGTGACAGCTCAGGAAAGCTGCAAACCTGGATCTCACCAGACAGCCTGCAGGCAGTTCAGCAGATTGGAGGGTGTCCTTTGCAGGTAATTCAGTTGGTTCCTTTGAGCCTCTTCCAGGCAGTTCAGCCAATCGCTGCTTCTTCCAGGTGGCTCAGCTTTTCTGAGAGTCTTCTTAGTAGCATGTCTTATCTGTGTGTCTCTCAGTAGTTCTTACCGTTAGTGTACCTCGGGGAAGGAAGAGCCAAGTGAATCTGGTCAGTTTCAGGAACTTCCTGAAGCTATTTGAATTGCTTCCTTCCCAAGCTTAAGAAACATCCCTGAAGATTAGACTGTCTCATCTCCCATTAGAATAACAGTTCTCAACCTTCCTAATGCTGCAACCCTCATGCTGGGGTGACCCCAAACATAAAATTGTTTTTGTTGCTACTTCATAACTGTAATTTTGCTATGAATTGAAATATAAATATCCGTCTTACTCTGTAGCGTGGGGTAGCCTGGGACTCCTTTTATAGACCAGGCTGATCTCCCACTCACAGAGGTCTGCCTGACTCTGCCTCTTTAGTGCTGGGAATGTGCCACCATGCCTGGCTCAACAGGTATTTATTCTCAACATTTTAACCAGTTGTGAATCTCTGAATTAACCATCACCCATTGCAAAAAGAAGCCTCTCTAGCCAAGGCAGATAATAGCACTAGTCTAAGAGTATAAATATGAATATTTAGAAGGCAGTTTGACTGCATATCTATTTAGTTTCATATCAGTAGAGT
Organism: Cricetulus griseus; assembly: GCF_003668045.3. Classification (NCBI taxonomy): domain Eukaryota; kingdom Metazoa; phylum Chordata; class Mammalia; order Rodentia; family Cricetidae; genus Cricetulus; species Cricetulus griseus. The sequence continues at coordinate 374,117,577 of NC_048595.1, read as the reverse complement.
AGTCAGACCCTGCTCTAGGACCTGTGACTTCCACAGTCATGGGTTTCTGTACTGGTTTACAGTACTTGGTATGTATTTCATTCCATAGAGTGACCTCAAATCCAATCAGAAAGCAAAGCAATCATGCTATCTCACCAGCAAAGCAATCATGCTATCTTGACAGAACGATATTGTAGCACACTGGATCAACAACTGGATAGGACTGTTGATGTCTTTCCTACCCTAGCAGCTTGTATAGCACCTTCTGATACTACAAACTCTAGCCAATGTGTGCTAGAGTTTCTAGCTTATTTCCAAGTTGATGTATCTGTGTGTTGTATTTCAAGTGTATAGTGTCATCAATAATAGTTCCTTACCATGACCATGACCAATGGAAATAACCTCTATTGTTTTGGTAGCCTCTGCCCACAACTCATATCCTAGTTTCATTTCTGTTGCTGTGATATAATATCTTGTCAAAAAGCAATTTACAGGCTGAGCGGTAGTGGCGCACGCCTTTAGTCCCAGCACTCGGGAGGCAGAGGCAGGTGGATCTCTGTGAGTTTGAGACTAAGAGACCTGCCTGGTCTACAAGATCTAGTTCCAGGGCAGCCTCCAAAGCCACAGAGAAACAACCCTGTCTTGAAAAACAAAAAAAAAAAACAAAAAAAAAACAAAAAAAAAAAAGCAACTTACAGGACAAAGGGCTTATTTTAGCTCATAAAGCTTTCAGTCCATCATAGCAGGGAAGTCAAGCCAGGGCAAACTTCATGCTGGTGACCACATCACACCACAGTCAAGAGCAGAGAGAAACAAATGCACACACCCTTTTAGTACTTAGCTCACTGATCCCTTTTTTTGTTTGTTTGGTTGGTTGTTTTGTTTTGTTTTGTTTTGTTTTTGAGACAGGATTTTTCTGTGTAACAGTCTTAGCTGTCCTGGAACTTGATTTGTAGCTGGCCTTGAACTCACAGAGAACCACCTACCCCTACCTCCCTAGGGCTGGATAAAGGCCTGTGCCACCAACGTCTGGCAACTTTTCCCATCTCATTCTTTCTTTATGTTTTTTAATTTTTTTAAAAGATTTTCTTTATTACGTATACAGCATTCTGCTTCCATGTATATCTGCATACCAGCAGAGGGCACCAGATCTCATAACCACATGTGAGCCACCATGTGGTTGCTGGGAATTGAACTCAGGACCTCTGGAAGAGCAGTCAGTGTTCTTAACCTCTGAGCCATCTCTCCAGCCCAATTTTTATTTTTTTTTTTATTTTGGTTTTTTTAGACAGGATTTCTCTGTGTAGCTTTGGAGCCTATCCTGGCACTCAAGCTGTAGACCAGGTTGGCCTCAAACTCACAGAGATCCACCTGCATCTGCCTCCTGAGTACTGGGATTAAAGGTGTGTGCCACCAATGCCCGGCTCTTTTGTTTTCTTTTTTTTGTATACAGTGTTCTAGATGGCATCAGATCTCATTACAGACGGTTGTGAGCCACTGTGTGGTTGCTGGGAATTGAACTCAGGACCTTTAGTTGAGCAGTCAGAGCTCTTAACCGCAGAGCCATCTCTCCAGCCCTACATTTTTTTTTTTTTTCTGTTCCATTCTTAGCAGACCCAGACTCAAACCCAAGGAATGGTGCCTCCTGCAGTGGGTTAGCTTCACACATTAACTGATGTAATCAAGACAATGCCCCATAAACATGCCCACAGGCCAATTCAATTTAGATAGTCCCTCTCCAAGATTGTCCTTGGATGTGACTGTAGACTGTCAGGCTGACAATCAAAACTAGCCATCACAACTCCACCCCTTGCTAACTTGACACATGAAGATCACTTTTAAACCATAACCTTTCACCCCTTGCCCCTAAAGTCTCATGTTTATCTCATATTGTAAAACCCAGTCTAACTTTAGATATCCCCAGCCTCTAAAACTTCCCATACCTTAAAAGTCCAAAGTCTCTTAGATGTGAGCTCATGTACCAACAAGCAAGTACACACTTCCAACATATAATGGCAAAATAAGTGTTCCCTTTTCAAAATGAAAGAATGTGTGAATAATAAATGAACAACTACTCTTAAGTCAGACCAAAGTCTACCAGAGCAAAATCCAAACTTTGTAGTTTATTGTCTGGATTCTAGGGCTTGTAATGTAACCTAATGGGCTCCAAAGGGGTTGGGTAGCCCTGCCTCTCCCTTAGACCTGCAGAACCACAGCTTCCCCTGTAGGCTTAGACCAGCTCCACTCCTCAGCCGCTGCTGTCCTTAGTGGTCATTCTACAGTCCTGGCATCTCCAGTATTCCAGGGTTTTCACCTTCATAACTTCACTTTGGAGGAGCTCCGACCCTACCACATGGTGCCTGGCATCATTTTCTCTCCTTGACCCCAGAAATCTTTCACCTTTGCCTTCAAAACCAGTGCCATTTGGATGCTTACAATTGTGTAGGATTCTGCTTCCAGCTCAAGATATAGTTGGGCCCCCATGGACCACAGAGTGGCAGCTTGTGGGGAATGGCCCCGGAGAACCACTTCAATTTTGTCCCAGTACAGTGCAAAAGGCTTCCCAGTGACAGTGGTGATTATCAATTCCAACCGCTTTCTTAGCACCAGCCCTGTCTGGTGCTCTCCTGTCCAGAAATTTCCTCTTCCCAGCCAACCATTAAACCATTTCTCACTTCAACTTCACTCAGATTCTCAGGACATATGCAGAATGAAGCCACATTCTTGATCAGAATATCATAGGATGGCCCCTAGCCCAGTTCCCAACTGAGTCCTTGGTACCCTATGAAATTCAAGAGCCTCCCTGGCCTACACCACTGTTTTCCAAGCTCCCATTGGAACAGCCCATTAACCTCTGCCCACATCATTCAACAGCTTTCTTAGCTCAACAGTCCAAACTTTTCCACATCCTAGTTGTAAAATAGTTCAGGTGGTATAAGAACCACAAAGGTTTACCATAGCAATGACCCTACTTCTTTGGTACCCGGTTCTGTATTTGTTTCATTGCTGTTGACCTTTCTCTACAGCCTCACCTGTGCGTGTACGAGGGCGTGTGGGCGGGGTACGTTCACATGAGTGCAGCTGCTCACAAAGGCTAGAGGTGTTGAATCACCTGGAACTGGAGGGAATTACATGCAGTTGTAAACCATCTGATCGGGGAATTGAACCTAGGTCCTCTGGAACAACCTTATGCATACTTCGCCACTGATCCACCTCTCTAGCCCCTTCATGTCGTATTCTGGATCACAGTCTTAAAAGTTTCCATCAATGATAAGTTGGTACCATTGCTTTTGGACCTGTGATGGGTGGCAGGATGGTAGGAGCATGTGGTGGATAAAAAGCTGCTCACCTCATGTCTGGGAAGCAAGAAAGAGAAAAAGAAAGGCTCTTACCCACTTCCAAGGCTCAACCCCAGTGACATGAAGACCTCCCACTAGGTAGGCCCCACCTGCTAATCTCACCCTGCAGAGTAAGCCTTTTGACACCTGGGCCACTGGCAACACTATAGTATACAGTGTACTAATAGGGATCATTTCATTTAAATTCAAATGCAACTCTTCAGTTTAAGATATTTTCATTGCACAGCTGGCCCTTTGTCTCTAAAATTACTGCATATTAACTTTGGGTTTCAGAATTTGTTCACCTGAAGAACAGCAGGATGCATTGCTGTCTCTATTCCTGCAAGTGGGGCTGGGATGGTTATCTTCTTATGGTCTTTGAGTACCTGTGTAAAAGGTTTTATACATCACATAGCCTGGAAAGATTTCCAGGCTCCATTTCCATGCTTAACTCTTCTGTTTGCTATCAGTCAACCTGTGTTTTAAGGCGTCTAAATCCATTTCTATTTCCCCTGAGTTCTGAGAATTCCTAGCTGGACATTTCCTCCCCACCACTAAACTATAAAACTCTTTTACTTTTTTTCTTCACATAGCCTTTTCTTTTGGTTTTTTGAGAAAGGGTCTTTCTATGTAGCCTGGCTATCCTGAAACTCACTATGTAAACCTGCTAACTCAAAGGGATCTACCTTCCTCTGCCTCCTGTGTGCTAGGAATAAAGGCTTGCACACCACTGCCTGGCAGCAGCAGCTTCCTTCCTTCCTTCCTTCCTTCCTTCCTTCCTTCCTTCCTTCCTTCTCTTCTTCCCTCCCTCCCTCCTTCCCTCCCTCCCTCCCTTCCTTCCATTAATTTTTTTTCATTTATTTTACATACCAGTTTTTCCTCCCTCCTTCCCTCCCATTCCCTCCCTCCCCCACCCCACACCCATCCAGTCTTCCTCTGTGGGAGTCAACAAAGCATGTCCTATCATGTTGAGACAGGACCAAACTCCTCCCCCTGCATCAAGGCTGGGCAAGGGATCTCAGTGGCAGGTTTCTTGATGGCACTTTTGTACCTACTAGGTGTTGGTTGACATTCCCTCCCAGACTCTCATCTCCTGAGTCTCCTGGGCCCCCATCCCACCTAAACTTTCCACCCTCGGTATTTCCCCTTTCACTTTCTTTTTTTTTTTTTTTTTTTTTTTTTTTTTTTTGTGAGGTAGTTTTGAGACAGGGTTTCTCTGTGGCTTTGGAGGCTGTCCTGGAACTAGCTATTGTAGACCAGGCTGGTCTCGAACTCACAGAGATCTGCCTGCCTCTGCCTCCTGAGTCTGAGACTTAAAGGCGTGTGCCACCTACCACCCAGCCTCCCTTTCACTTTCTTCTTTTTTTTTTTTAATTTGTTTATTTATCATGTATACAGTGTACACCAAAAGAGGGCACCAGATCCCATTACTGATGGTTGTGAGCCACCATGTGGTTGCTGGGAATTGAACTCAGGACCTCTGGAAGAGCAGTCGGTGCTTTTAACCCCTGAGCCATCTCTCCAGCCCCCCTTTACTTTCATATCACATGTTTTAATACCCTCTTTACTTCTCTCCTTGGCAACCTCTCTTTCCTGCCTCATGGATCCTTTTCTAGTTTTCTGGCATCTATATGCATTTACTCCCACATAGATGCACATATATAAAAACCAGAAGCTAAGATTTGCATTTGCAAGAGAACATTTGGTGTTTGTCTTTCTGAGTCTGAGTTACCTCACATAATATGTGTTTACCAGTTGTGCGGGTTTGAATAAAATTGGCCCCCATAGGCTCATATATTTGAATGCTTAGTCACCAGGGAGTGGCTGTATTTGAAAGAATTAGGAGGTGTGGTCTTGTTGGAGGATGTATGTTACTGGTGGTGGTCTCTGAGGTTTTAAACACCTCTGCCAGGCCCAGTCTCCCTTTCTGTGCTTAAGGATTAGGATGTAAGTCTCAGCTACTTCTCCAGCACCACAGTTGCATACCTGTCACCATTCTCCCTGCCGTGATGATAATGGACTAAACCCCAATTAAATGCTTTCTTATATAAGAGTTGCCTTGGTGTGGGGAGGCAGAGGCAGAGGCAGGCGGATCTCTGTGAGTTCAAGGCCAGCCTAGTCTACAAAGTGAGTTCCAGGACAACTTCCAAAGCCACAGAGAAACCCTGTACCCCCTCCACTCACACACAAAAGAGTTGCCTTGGTCATGGTGTCTCTTTATAGCAATAGAACAGTTACTAAAACACCAATTCCATCTATTTTCTTATAAATTTCATTTTTATTTATGGCTGAATAAAATTCATTTTCACTATCCATTCATCAGATAATGAACATTTCACAAAGAATCCATTTTCTTTCTAGTGTGTATAAAGCAGTAAGAAATATGGATGAGCAAATAGCTCTATAGTAGCAATACAGTCCTATGGATATATGCTTAGTGGTTGTGTGGCTGGGCCATATAATAGTTCTAGTTCTAGTTTTTCTTTTTTGTTTTTTCAATGCAGGGTTTCTCTGTGTGTAGCCCTGGCTGTCCTGGAACTCTCTATGTAGACCAGGTTGGTCTCAAACTTACAGAGATCCATTTGTCTCTGCCTCCTGAGTGCTGTGCACTACCACTACCTGGGTTAGTTTTAGTTTTTTGAGAAATCTCCAGACTAAGTTTCATAGTGGCTACATAAGTTTGCATCCCACCAAGAGTGAAGGTTTGTTTGCTTTGTTCACATCCTCTGTCCAGGAACTCACTCTATAGAGCAGGCTAGCCTTGAACTCACAGAGATCTGCCTGCCTCTGCATCCTCAGTGATGGGATTAAAGGTGTGCGCCACCACCACCACCACCTACTGGCCTGTTTTATATTTTTTTAAAGATTTATTTATTGTAGTCAGACATGGTGGGGCATGCCTTTAATCCCAGCACTCAGGAGGCAGAATCAGGTGGATCTCTGTGAGTTCAAGGCCAGCCTGGTCTACATAGTGAGTTCCATAACAGCCAGAGCTCTTACTCAGAGAAACCCTGTCTTGAAAAAACAAAAACAAAAATATGTATTTTTATTAGTGTGTATGTGCGTGTGTGCGTGCGTGCGTGCGTGCGTGTGTGTGTGTGTGTGTGTGTGTGTGTGTGTGTGTGTGTGTGTGTGTGTGCTACCTTCAGAGGTCAGAAGAGGCTATCTTGAGTTCTCTTAACTGTTGAGCTGTCTCTCCAGATTGTTTTCTAAAAAATAAAAAATATGGGTAGTGGTGGCATATGCCTTTAGTCCAGCACTTCAGAGGCAGAGGCAGGTGGATTTCCGTGAGTTCAAGGTCAGCCTGGTATACAGAGTGAGTTCTAGGACATTCAGGGCTACACAGAGAAACCATGTTTGGAAAAAACAAACAAAATATGGGGTTGGAGTGATGACCCAATGGTTAAGAGCAATTTACTGATCTTACAGAGAACCAGAGTTCAGTTCCCAGCATCGACATTGGGCAACTCATAACTGTCTGTAATTCCATTTCCAGGGGATCCTATGTTCTCTGGCCTCTTCAAACACATCTATGTTGTGGAATATTTGTTTACACTTTGTGAAGACGTGTCATTGTGATTGGTGTAATAAAGAGCTGAATGGCTTATAGCTAGGCAGGAGAGAACAGGTGGGACTTGTGGGCAGAGAGAGTATGGTGGGAAGAAGAAAGGCAGGTTCGTCAGTGAGACTGAGACACAGGGGAAGTAGGGTGTGCATTACAGAGATGAGTTAACAAGCCACATGGCAGAACATAGATTAAAAAATATGGGTTAATTAAATTATAAGAGCTTGTTGGAAACAAGCTTAAGCTAAAGGCCAAACTTTCATAATTAATAAGTCTCCATGTCATTATTTGTGGGCTGGAGGTCAAGATGAGAAAGTACTACTACACCTACATACACATGGTACACAGAAATTTACATAAGTACATCAAAATATGCAGTGTGCTGCTTAAATGAGAGTGACCCCATAGGCTCATATGTTTTAATACGTGGTCCGCATTTGGTAGAACTGTTTAGAAGGTGTGGCCTTGTTGGAGGGAGTGAGTCACTGGGGGCAGACTTTGAAGTTTCAAAAGACTCACAACATACTCAATGTGTTCTTAATGTGGATCCAGACGTGAGCTTTCATCTGTTCTTGCTGCTACACCTTTGTCCTACCATCATGGACTCTAACCCTCTGAAACCACGAGTCAAATCAAAAGCTTTCTAAGCTGCCTTAGTCATGGTGCTTTGTCACAGAAATAGAAAAGTAACTACGACAAAAATAAAAAAATAAATACATCATTCTTTGAAAAACTGATTTTACTGTATCTGTAGGATGACTTGTAGGAGTCAATTTTCTTCTTCCATCATGCAGTCAACAGGGTTCAAACTCAGGTCTTGGGACTTAGTGGCAAGCACTTACACCCACTGTTCCATCTTTCCAGCCCATTGTTGTTTTTGTTTGTTTGGTTTTGGAGACAGGGTTTCTCTGTGTAATAGTCCTGGCTGTCTTGGAATTTGCTCTGTAGCCCATGCTGGCCTCGAACTCACAGAAATCCTTTCTTTTTTCCTTTCTTCCATCCTTTCTTTCTCTCCTTTTCTTCTCTCTCTCTATCTCTCTCTCTCTCTCTCTCTCTCTCTCTCTCTCTCTCTCTCTCTCTCTCTGCTTTTCGAGACAAGGTTTCCCTGTGTAGCTTTAGAGCCTTGTAGATTAGCTGGTCTCAAACTGACAGAGATTCGCCTGCCTCTGTTTAAAGGCATGTGCCACCACTGACCATCAAAATCCTTCCTTCCTTCCTTCCTTCCTTCCTTCCTTCCTTCCTTCCTTCATCCCTCCCTCCCTTCTTTCTTTCTTCTTTTTCCTTTTTTTTTTTTCTTTTTGAGACAGGGTTTCTCTGTGTAGCCCTGGCTGTTCTGGAACTCATTCTGTAAACCAGGCTGGCATTGAACTCAAGAGATCCTCCTGCTTTTGCCTCCCAAGTGCTGGGATTAAAGACTTGTACACTTGGCAAGCAGTGGTGGTACACAACTTTAATCTCACCATTGGCCTCAAATTCAGAGATATACCTGCCTTTGCCTCCTAAGTGCTAAGTTTGATGGCATATACCACCAAGCTTAACTCAAATTTATTTATTTATTACATTACCCTTATTCTTTCAGAAGAATTGTTTGCATTGTTTAAGAGGTCAATAGACAGGCTACTGTTATTTCCCGGAGGGATAAATGAAGCAGAACCTCAGCTAGCAGGGAGTAAATGGTCAAGCTTCATCCAGGTCAGCTTACTTCAGGTGGTGAATGAGAACAAACAATGTTTTTCCTATCAAAGATAACCAAAGCTCACCAAGGGCCAGAATCTCCCTCACCCTCTAAAACTTTCATGCAAAGAAATTCAAATCTTTTACTCTCCCCTACCTAGGAAAACTTTTCCATACACAAAGCACTTACCCTCCTCCAATTCCCAAACTTGATGATCTGTAGCAGCCAACACCTTACCCTCTTCCTTCATTTCCTTTAGGTTGATTAATTTAAAAACTAGCATCAGGAAAGACTATGACATGACCCCAGGCAATGTGAAAAAGACAGTCACTACCTCCTTTAGAATAAAAATGAAGGGAACTTCCTGACTTAGTGTATCTGCTGACCTGGTTAATTTATTTTGCAAAAATAAATTGCCTTGCTGAGTTACTTTTGCTGTTTGTGTGTTTCTTGTTGGACATACAGAATGTTTGTTTTCAACAGCATTGCTGAGGGAGCCGGAGAACAGAAGCCCTTGTCCATATCCAAGTGTGCAGTGTGACTCAGCAAGAAAGTGCTAAGTGTGAGCATAATGGAGATCCGCAGGGCATTGGCCTGCAGCAGTTGAGTGTCGAAGGGTCTGACTCTTTCTTATGAGAGCAGGACAGGGACTGAGCACAGATGGAACGCTGTACATTCCTGCAAGAGCTTTGGGCCATTTTATTTGGCTGCAAATGGAATTTAAGTACAACTCATAGAAATAAAGACAGGAGGGGCTGGAGAGATGGCCCAGTGGTTAAGAGCACTGACTGCTCTTCCAGAGGATCCGGGGTTCAATTCCCAGGATCCACATGGCAGCTCACAACTGGGTACAATTCCAGTTCCAGGGGACCTGATACCCATGGCAAAACACCAATGCACATAAAATTAAACACACACACACACACACACACACACACACACACACACACACAGACACAGTAAAGAAATGAAGACATGAGCTGGGGAGATGGCTCACAGTGGGCAAAGGTATTGCCTGCTGACCTGAGTGCCACCCTTAGGACCCAAACAGAAGGCGAGAACTGACTCACTTAAGTTGTCTTCTGACATGTAGACCCTGAAATATGCAGCCATACAAATACACAAAATAAGTAAAATATGCTGAAGGTGATTTTCATCATTAAAAAAAATTACTTGTGGTCAGGCAGTAGTGGTGCACACCTTTAATCCCAGCACTTGAGAAGCAGAGGCAGTGGATCTCTTATAAGTTTAAGGCCAGCCTGGTCTACAGAGCAAGTTTCAGGACAGGCTCCAAAGCTATGGAGAAACCCTGTCTCAAAAAACAAAACAAAACAAAACAAAAAAATTTCTTGTGCACATGAATGCAAAGGCTAGAGGCATGGCATGGATTACCTGGAGCTGGATTATAGGTGGTTTTGAACCACCTATCATGGGGGCAGGAAACTGAACTAAGATCCTCTGGAGGAGCAGTATAAACCATCTCTTCAGGCCCCAGTAATACGTTTTTAAAAAGAAAACAAAGCCTGAAAGGGTGACACACACATCCCTGTAGCCTGTAAATGTCAGGCAGATTCTTAAATTTGAGGCCAGCCTGCATAGGCACACATAGCAAGATCTCATCTGAAAGAAACAAACACAAAAGAACCCAAAAGTCAGCTGAGGATGTAGCTCAGTTTGGTAGATTGCTTTTCTAGTATGCACAAAACACTGGGTTCCACCTCTACCACTGCATAAACTGGGTATGGCGGCACATGCCTGTAACCCCAGCACTGGGGAGATGAAGGCAGAAGGATTAGAATTTCAAAGTCCTCCTTGCCTACATAGCAAGTTGAAGGTCAGCCTGAGCTATGTAAAAATCATGTCTCAAATAAAAATAAATAAGTAATAAAAATTTTAAAAGGGCTAAGGAGATGGCCCAGTGGGTGAAAGGGCTCGCTGTGCAAGCCTGAGGATGTGAGTTCCACTCCTGGAAAGCCATGGTGGAAGGCTCTGTCCTCTGACTTCTACACGGACACCGTTGGCACGTGCGCGCACAGGCATCATGCACAACACACATTAAGCAAAACAAAACAAAAACAGCAAAGGGAACACATTTATGGCTGTGCGTGAGTTACCGCGAGAATACTTAGGGAGATAAAAGAAGGAAAATCATAAAGGGAAGTTAGAAACGTGGAGTACACAGGATATTTCAGACAATGGCGACCTTTCCAGAGATAAGGAAGAGAGGCAAATCACAGGCTCAGAAACCCCAGCAGGGTTAGAACTAGTGAAATCACGCCACACCCACATCGGGACACACCTGAGGTGACCCAGACCGCCAGAAGTGGGCGGGCACAGATGAGAGCAAAAGGGCTGCCTAGTCCAGCACTGGGGGCGAGGCTCGCTCTTGGCTCCCGAGGTGCTGCGCGGTGGCGCAGGCGCACCGCAGCCTTGCGGGCGGCGCCCCCTGGCGGTGCCAGCGTCCTCGCGGGGGCGGAGTCGGAGGCGGGGGGTTGCGCTTGGTGACGGGGGACGCGCGGCCGCAGCGCACTGGACCAGCGGCGGAGACCCAGGACGTGGAGAGCCGACTGCGGCGGCAACGGCGGCCGGGAGCCGCTGGGAGTGGGGCGCAGCGTGCGGTCGGTGATGAGGGGCTGTGGCGGCGCGCCGGGCGCAGGGCCGGCTGGTGAGAGCGCGGGAGGTGGGCGGCGCGGGCCGGGAAGATGGCGGAGAGGCCTCGCTGCGGCCCCATGGCCTGGCCCGGGCGGAGGCCCCCAGCCCAGTCGTGCTAGGAATTGGGGCCCCGGGTGACCTGGTCGGGGAGGGTCCGCGCGAGGGCGCCGCGGCCGATGGCCACGAAGTGTGAAGGCGGGTTTGCGTGAGAAAACGGACCCGAGGGTGGGTGTGAGAGTGCCATGGTCTGCACGCGTGCCCGGCCTTTGGATGGGTGTGAGTGCCTGTGTGTCCCTACCCAAGATAGTTGTGTGAGAGCTCCTTCCTTGAGGTGATTGGGACTGTGATGGACCTGAAGGTAGGTGTGAGGGTGTCTGGCCTGCAGACAGGTGTGTGTAGTCAGCCCGAGGACAGGTGTGTGCGTTATGTGTCCAGGCCCAGCGCCGATGTGCATGTGCCCTTCCTGCGCGCTGGACTCCGTCCGTTTGCTCCATGTAGTCCGGGTGGCAAGAGATGGTGCTTGCCGGGAGAAGATCTTGCGAACCAGGCTTTGTCCGTGAAGCCGGAGAGTCGGTGGGCGTCTCTGGGTCGGGTTATGGCTTGCTTGCGCATGGTGCGCCCTGGCTTCTCGGCTGGGCCTCTGCGGCAGGCTCGGGTGGTCGCTTTACCCGGCCTTTGAGTCTTGGAACTCTCCAGGCGCCTGCTGTTAGCAGGCGTGGGGTGGGTGGGGGCTGCGAGCCGGCAGGCTGTGCGTCCCGGCCAGGCTGTCTTTATTTTAAAACGTGCTGCTCGCTTCGGGCGCGGCAGCTGTGGGTGTGTTCCATGCTGCTGCTCACCGCAGCTGCTGTGGGCGCTACGCAACCTTCAGCCGCAAAAATGCGGCTGGGCCCCCTCCCCCTTCAGTGTTGTACGGGTTGGCCAGGCCTCCAGTGACCTCTGCAGAAAACCCTACAGTTGCGAGGCTTCAGTTCCTCCCGTGGTGCAGACAATACGGACGTTTGTCTTTGGGAGCTAGGGAGGGCAATTGAGCACTGCGTCCTGGGCACAGTCTGTAAACAGCAGGTGGTTTTGTCCATGGCTCCCCCTTTTACAACGAACGAGGGGGATGGGAATTAAAAGGAGCAGAGGTGTGACTGAAGAACCAGTCTTTAAGGGATTCCGAGTGCCTAGGAGGGAATGGAAATGTGGCTTCTTCCAGCTACTGGTCTCATCAGCTGGTTTGCCAGAGGCTGGAGCAGAGTGAAAAATGAGTGCTGGTTCTGGAGCCAGACTGACCGCCCTTGAGTCATGACTCCTCCTTTACTGGCTTTGTGGTATTGGGTAAGGTCTCTTTGCCTTTGGTTTCTTGGCTGTAAAATGGGCACACTAATAGTACTGGTCTCAGAGTGCTGTTGTGAGGACTCTGTGACTTAAGACTTGTAAAAATTTAACACCTGGAAGTTTGAGTGTCAGGAATTGTTCTTGCTACTAAGTTGCAAGCTGTCAGGGTTAGGTGTGGGTTGGATTGGTGCTACAAAGTGCATAAGTTGAAACATTTTGTTAAAATTGTAATTTACAGAGGGTTTTGCTATGTAGCTCAGACAAGACTCATGATCTTGTCTCGAATGCGCTGCTATACTTGGCTTAAAACATCTTAATTATTTTGTGTTTGTATGTGCCAGCAGTAGAGGTCAGAGAGTAACTTTTAGGATTCCAGGGATTGAACTGAGATCAGTGTGCCTTTACACACTGAACCATTTAGCTGGATGGCAATTTCATACACTTAGATAAATTGCATAGAGTGTTTCTTAAAAACATTTTTGGAAAGCAAGCAAGCATCTCATGAACTACTGTGGAATACCACAGTACTGACTGGGATAGATGAGATGGTATTGCCAGAAAAAAAAGGTGTATGCAGTTCCTGGGTAGTGTGAGTCAGGCCACAGAGACATTGTTACACTTCACTGTGTTACCCTTGAATTAAGAAAGGTAATTTTATTAAAATAAACTTTGACATTGAAGATGTAAGTAATAAAATGAGAGCTTGGCACAGTAACATACCTTGGTAAATTATTGGAAGAAGTTAAAACAGGCTTTAAAACAAAGTGAGGAAAATTGCCATGTTTTCCAAGGATATGGCTTGCCTTTGATCTACTCATCACTTTCTCCTCTTTATCTCAGTTTCTCTCTCTCTCTCTCTCTCTCTCTCTCTCTCTCTCTCTCTCTCTCTCTGTGTGTGTGTGTGTGTGTGTGTGTGTGTGTGTGTGTGTGTGTGTGTGTTTCAAGATAGGGTTTCCCTCTGTAGCCCTGGCTGTCCTGGAACTAACTCTGTAGACCAGGCTGGCCTCAAAATCACAGAGATCTACCTGCTTCTGCCTCCCAAGTGCTGTGATTAAAAGTGTGCCACCATCCGTGGCTCAGATTTATTCTTAAAAATGGTAAAATTTCTTTATACTCTGATAGAAAAATTAAGTTTTGAGATTTCTGGCACTGAAGGTGAGGATGTTTGATTTTTAGGATAGGGTGTCTAGCACTTGGGGGATGAAAGTAGGAGAACTGAGGTCAAGCTGGGTTATATGAACCATTTGAGTTATATAAGACCATGTTTTTAAACAAAAGAAAAAGGTAGTCCCATTTCATCCTGGCCTCTGCCATATGTGTTCTGAGGCAAAGGCCTTGATTAGGAGTTACACTTAACACAAAGGCTCCCAGGTCCTTGCACAGTATCAGTCTAGGGATTGCAGCCTCTCATTAAGTGTCTTGACTCCTTAATGCTATTGAGGGGGAAAAAGATCCTTGAACTGTGTGCCTATGCTGAAATATCTAATTTTACTAACAAGACCCCTCTGCTGGATCATGCACAGTCCTCACAGTTGGCCTTTATGTATGTTACCCCCATAAGGATGTCACAGGCTTTGCTCATTCATGTAGACTACATGTGCACCCATGTGCATGCAGAGACAGGGTATGTTAGCTACCAGCTCCTGAGACCCTTTTCCCATTGTTACCTTTCTTTCCTCTCTAGATAAAACTTTTACCCTTACTGGGTAGTGGTGACACACACCTATAAGGCCAGCACTCGGGAAGCAGAGGTAGTTGAATCTCTGTAAGTTTGTGGCCAGCTTGGTCTACAAAACAAGTTTCAGGACAGCTAGGACTGTTACACATAGAAACCTGTCTTGAAAAACCAAAAACCAACCAACCAACCAACCAAACAAACAAAAAAACCCCAAAACAAAACCCCCCAGAAAACAAAAAGCTTTCCCCTTAGGTATTGATCTCTCTGAGGTTCTTCTGCCACCTTGTTGTTTCTCCTATTGGCCCTTTGATTTGCTTCCAACTTTATGTCTCAGGTCTTCCCTGTGCCCTATGATAGAGTCTGATCTGGACTTTGTCCTTGGGCAGCTGTTGCCATCCTGCTGGGAATTTCTCCTCACCTGGCTTGTAGCACTGTCCATGTCTGCTTCTACAGTGATCAAGACCTGAAACCCCAGTGGCTGACATTTACGGGGTGTGTCTTCTTGAACTCAAGCAGGTTAGCTATGTCCACTGTCCTGTCCATCTTTGAAGTGTGATACTGACATAAGTGAACTTTATTGGCATCTATTGTGAGTTATGGTGATGTGTAATTGCTCTCCTGTGTTCATTGTCTTGTGCTGAATCCATTCTAATCTTATGACAGTGTGTACTAAGAAGATCCTGGCATTATCTGTTTTGTTCCTCTCTCTCTCTCTCTCTCTCTCTCTCTCTTTCTCTCTATCTGTGTGTATGTGTGTGTGTGTGTGTGTGTGTCTGTTTTGTTTTTTGATTCAGTGTTTGGTACAGCTCTTTTTTCTTTTAACTTTTAAGTTTTTGGTGGCAAAATCATAATAGCATTAGAAATATTTTCCAATATTCCATACAAGTATTCCCCAAGCATTGCTTGTTGATTACCTTTTAAATTGAACAACTAATCTATTTTCAATTACTTGTACATGCATTTTAGTGCCACAAACATGAGGCTTGGAAAGAAAACAGGCCAGACATGGATTGAGGAGATAGCTCAGTTGTAAAGTGTTGGCCTATTATAAATGAAGCCAGCCGGGTAGTGGTGGTGCACGCCTTTAGTCCCAGCACTCGGGAGGCAGAGGCAGAGGCAGAGGCAGAGGCAGAGGCAGAGGCAGAGGCAGAGCAGCAGAGGCAGAGCAGAGGCAGAGGCAGAGAGGCAGAGGCAGAGGCAGGCGGATCTCTGTGAGTTCGAGGCCAGCCTGGTCTACAGAGCAAGTTCCAGGACAGCCTCCAAAGCCACAGAGAAACCCTGTCTCAAAAAACAAAATAAACAAAAACAAGCCTCAGGTTTGATTCCCTAACATCCCATAAAACCAGGCGTGGTGGCATGTGCCTGTAATCCCCTCACTTTTAGGAGTTGGAGGCAGGAGGTTATCCAGTGTTACTTAGCAAATTTGAGGCCAGACTGGGTTTTATGATACCATGTCAAATAAAGAACAGAAATGAGCCGGACGGTGGTGGTGCACACCTTTAATCCCAGCACTGGGGAAGCAGAGGCAGTCGGATCTCTGTAAGTTCAAGACCAGCCTGGTCTACAAGAGCTCGTTCCAGGACACTCTCCAAAGCCACAGAGGCACCCTGTTCCTAAAAAGGAAAAAGAAAGAAAGAAAAGAAATGAGCTAGGCAGTGGTGACACATGCCTTTAATCCCAATAGAGGCAGGCAGATCTCTGAGTTTGAGGCCAGCCTAATCTGCAGAGTAAGTTCCAGGACATCCAGGAATACACAGAGAAACCGTTTTGAAAAGTCAAAAAAAAAAAAAAAAGAAGGAGAAATAAATGAAAGAGGGCCAGAGGGATGGCTCAGCCCTAAAGGTGTCTGCCACCCAATGGATGACCTGAATTTATCCCTCAGTCCTACCTGGTAGAAGGTGAAAATGACTGCAAAGTTGTCCTCTATGCATGCTGTGGGATGTAATTCACATGTGTATATACACAGAGTAAACAAATGTACAAATGCACAAAAAACAAATAAATACATTAGAAAGAAAGAAAAGCAGACCAGCAGGTATAAAGGTGCTTGTCTGAATGATGCAATGACCAGAGCACAACTCAACTCTAGAAAGTTGTCTTCTGACTTCTACACTTATGCCAAGGTGTGCACATCTGCTCCTCCCCCCCAACACACAAAGTGATAATAATAAAACATAAATAATATTTTAAGACTGGTGAGATGGCTCGGGGGTAAAAGTGCTCATTACCAACCCTGATGACCTGAGTTCAGTTCCTAAGACTCACATAGTGGGAGGAAAGAACTGACTCCCAGAAGATGTCCTCTGACTTCTACATAGATGCCTTGGCATGCACACGCCCACACATGCATATGTAAAGTAAATTGTATGTGTGTGTTTTGAGACAGGGTTTTTCTGTGTAGCCCTGGCCATCCTGGAACTCACTCTGTAGACCAGGATGTCCTTGAACTCAAGAGATCCCCCTGCCTTTGCCTCCCAAGTGCTGGGATCAAACACTGGTTGTGTTTATTTTTTTTTTAAAAGACATATTCTTAGCCAATCATGGTAGTATACATCTTTAATCCCAGCACTCTGGAAGCAGAGACAGGTGAATCTCTGATTTGAGGCCAACCCAGTCTATATACAGAGACACATTCTCAGGGAAAAAACAAAAGCAACAGAACCCAACAGGTCCTTATGGTAGCAGTGGCTAGATTGATACTCACAGAGCTCCATCTGCCTCTGCTGCTGAGTGCTGGGATTAAAGACATCTGTCACTATGACTTCTCTCTCTTCTTTTTAAATAAATAAAATTATAATAGAAAAATAATAAAAATAAATGTTTAACAACTTCAGGGTTGAGAGATGGCTCAGTGGTTAAGAATTGTTCTTCAGGACAGCCTCCAAAGCCACGGAGAAACCTTGTCTCAAAAAAACAAAAACAAAAAAGAATTTGTTCTTGCTGGGCGGTGGCAGTGGTGGTGCACACTTTTAATCCCAACACTTGGGAGGCAGAGGCAGGCGTATTTCTGTGAGTTTGAGACCAGACTGGTCTACAAGAGCTAGTTCGAGGACAGCCTTCAAAGCCACAGAGAAACCCTGTCTAGAAAAACAAAACAAAACAAGAATTTGTTCTTCTGGAGTACCTGGGTTCAATTCCCAAAACCTGACTGGTAGTTTACAACTGTTTGTATCTCTAGTTCAGGGGATCTGATGCCCTTTCTGGGCACTGACTGCACGTATGTGGTGTGTAGACATACATGTAGGGAAAGCACCATACAAATTAAAAACAATGACCTTCAAAACACATCTGAAGGTGAGATGGCTTAGCAAGTAAAGGCACATCTGATGAACCCTGATGATCTGAGTTCAATATACACATGGTGGAAAGAAAGAACTGACTTCCTTCCATAAGATACCCTCTGCCCTCCACATGCATGCACCCCACACATGTATACATACATACATACATACATACATACATACATACATACAAGTGTAATTTAAAGAAAAACAACAAGCTAGGAGTGGTGGGTGCTATATACTTTTAATCCCAGCACTTAGGAGGCAGAAGCAGGCAGATTTCTCTGAGTTCCAGGCCAGACAGATAAACATAGTGAGACACTATCTCTAAGAAAGCCAAAATATATCTCCAAACACCAAAAAAAAAAAAAAGAAAAGAAAGAAAGAAAGAGAGAAAGAAAGAAAGAAAGAAAGAAAGAAAGAAAGAAAGAAAGAAAGAAAGAAAGAAAGAAAAAAGAAAACCAAATTAGGGCTGGAGAGACCTGGGCTTGGTTCCCAGCACCCACGTGGAGGCTAAGAATCATCTGTGACTCCAGTTCCAGAAGATCTGATGCCCTCTTCTGGCCTCTTCGGGCAGTGCACTATGTGATGTTCAGCTATATATGCAGGGAAAATATCTATACGCATAAAATAAATAAATCTCAAAACAAATGATTCCCCTCAAAACAAAACAAAACAAAAAAACCCAAAAACTTAACAGAATGAATGAAAGACCAGACTAGTTTTCTAGACTAGGGGTCAGAAGTTATAAGCTATAAATAGATACTTCCTATTTTCCCTCACTTCCCTGATCTCTTTTGGCAATAAAGTTTTCTCGATACTCAGCTATTCTTGTTCATTTTTGTATTGCTTTGGCAGAATTGAGTAGTTGTGATAGGCTACTCCCATATTTACAGAACTGCCCTGCTCCAGAAATGGAGAGGGCAAGTGATTGCAGGGACTACAGTGATAAGGAAAGGCTCAGGAAGGAGATGCCAGAGGTGACTGGGGAAAGGAAGGGCAGCATCGCATTGTAGGTAAGTGCTTCAAGTTTGGAAGCAAAGGCACAAAAACAGGGTATAGAGTGTCTATAGGGCTTAAAAGCTGTGTAAAGAATAAAGAGAAAGCTGTGTGTGCCAGCCCACACCTGTATCCCAGCAGTGGGGCCCAGGGTGAGGATGGGGCAGTGGAGACAAGAAGGCCAGGAGTTCAAGGTCATCTCGAAGAGCTTATTTCTTGCTCATATTTCATTTGCTTATTTCCAGACTAAGCCAACTGCTTATTTGGGACATTTTTTTTTTTTTTTTTTTATGGCAAGAAGGTAGGTAGCAAGAGCTAATTGTGTCTGGTCAAGCTTCACCTGGAACTGGTGGCTCGTCTTCTATAGGTCAAAGCAGGGTAGGGTGTACAGCTCTCTAGGAGGGGCAAATGTAGCTGGGAGACATTATCATGATTCCACGGAAAGTGAGCTACCATGCTCCCTGCCATGTGGGTGGTTTCAGTTGGGTGGAAGTGAAGTGTACCTAGAATTTGGTGGCCTCTCTTACCCTGGGATGGTAGAGTGAGTCCATCTGCACACAAGAGCATCTGAGGCTTTCATACACCTCACCTCCCTCTCTTGAGACTAATCTCTGTGCTTTGGGGCCATAAGTCTGCTTAGTTACCAGTAGCACCCTTGCCCTTGAGCCCCCCACCCCCCTCAACTCCGCGCCCTTTCCACATTGTTGCTTATGTGTATGATCTTGACCCACTCCTCTCTGGCATTTGACAATATCAGAAAGTATTTTAGGTTATTCTTCTGGGAGGGGATGGCCAGGGACTTGTGAGGACAGGGATGATGATGAACTATGTCCCTTTGTCACCCTTGAGTTCCTCCTGGATTTCCACTGCCTCCTATATGCTCTCTAAGGCCTTGAGTGTCCCCTAATCTGTTACCTTCACCTTGACAACTGTTTGGCTAGTGACCTCGGCCTTTCTTAGCATTTTGGCTCTTTCCCCACTCCCACCCCATTTGAGACAGGGTTCACTATGTGGCTGTGGCCATGCTTGCCTGGAACTTTCTATATAGACCAAGCTGTCTTAGCGCTCACAGAAATCTACCTGCCTCTGCCTTCTGAGTGCTGGGATTAAAGGTGTGTGCTCAGCAAAACGTGCATTTTGATGTCTTGTTCCATCTGATCTTTAATGTCAGTGAGGCAGGTGAGTGGGAGCTGTGATTATCCTTAGAGTGTCAGGACACTGAAGGAGGGACTCTCTTCTCTTCTATTTTGGCTGCTTCCGATTGTTTGTGGTTTTTCTTTTCTCTTACTTTCTGAAGTTTAACCTGTTTGGTTTTGGGTTCATTTGCTTTATTTTGCTTCCTAAACCTTTTACTTACTAATAGTTAAGACGGATAATGTACTTCCGTGGTGGAGAAGTATACAGGCACTTGGTGAAACCTCCTGGTTTTTTGTGGAAGTTGGGATCCTGATTCCCTGGAGGCATGTGACCAGCTTCTCCTACAAACACTTTGAAAGGGTTGGTATGTGTAATTTTTTTCCCTACCCTTTTCTTTTGAAATTGTTTCTGACCTGTCTTAGTCACTGTTCTTTTGCTGTGAAGAGACATCATGTCCAAGGCAGTTCTTGCAAAGAAAGTGTTTAATTTAGGGCTTGCTTACAGTTTCAGAGGCTTACAGCATGAGGAGCATGGTGGCAGGCATGGCACTGGGCCTGTAGCTCAGAGCCACATCGTGATCTGCATGTAAAGAGAGAGAACCCAGGCCTGGCATGGGCTTTTGAAACCTCAAAGCCCACCCCTCGTGACACACCTCCTCCAACAAGGCCACACCTCCTATTCCTTATAATCCTTTGAAATACTTCACTCCCTGGTGACTAAACATTCAAATATATAAGCCTATGGGGCCATTCTTATTCAAACCACCACATGACCCTTGCCCCTTCAATTGTGTTGGCAGGTTATTCTGTATCAATACAAATTCCAGTGCTGAAAATGGCTGTGTGGTATTCTGTAGTAAGGAGTCATGTTGTAATTTATGTTACCAACTCCTGCTGATGACTATTGTGAAAGTAATCAAGGCATTAGGCAGTTTTGCAAATGTATGAATGTTCCTGGAGACACTCCTTGAGAAATAGTCCCTATTTCTTTAGTCAGTCATTCTATGGTGGCAGTTTTATTTCTTTGCTTGTTTGGTTTTTTGAGACAGGGTTTCTCTGTGTATTTCTGGCTGTCCTGGAACTCTATAGACAGGCTGGCCTTGAACTCAGAGAGATCTATCTGCCTCTGCTCCTGAGGACTGGAATTCAAGGCGTGCGCCACCACCTTCTGGCTGTGCAGTCTGGTCTTTTGGAGCACTGTACAGCAGTGGCAGTGTAACCTAAAGTGGAGTGTGGACGTACAGCTGCCACTCAGGTGTTGGTGTGGATGTGACGTCCCTCCCTACCACGGTCCAGTCTTTGTTTACCATCTTTCACCTCTCCTGGCATTGTGCATGTGTGTGTGCCTGCCTGCGTGCATGTATGCATGTGTGTAGAGGCCACAGGTTTGCAGCTGGTGTCTTTCTTAGTTGTTCTCCACCTTATTTTTTGGAAACAAAGTCTCACTAAATCTGGAGCTCACTGATTGGGCTAGGGTATCTGGCCAGCAAGGTCCAGAGATCTTCCTCTTTCCAGCTTCTCTGTGCGAGGGCTACAGGCATGCACTACTGTGCCTGACTTTCACGTGGGAGCTGGGATTAAACTCTGGTCCTTAAACATTTGTGTGGCTAGGCACTTTACCAACCAAGTCATATTCTGAGCCTTCTTTCCTGTGTTTTCTGTGGCAGTTCCCCTCCCTCCCTCCCTCCCTCCCTCCCTCCCTCCCTCCCTCCTCCCTCCCTCCCTCCTCCTCCCCCTCCTTCCTCCCTTTTTTCCTTCTTCTCTCCCTCCCCTCCCCTCTCCTTCCCTTCCCTTTTCCCCTCTCCTTCCCTTCCTTTTCTTCTCCTCCCTCCTCTCCTCTTTGAGGCAGGATTTTACTGTAGCCTAGGCTAACCTAGCACTCACTTAGCCTCACAAGTTTTGGGATCATGGGCATGAGTTGCCACCCTTGCTTTTTTTTTTTTTTTTGTAAACAGTGTCCCAAATACCTGTGCTCCTCCTCACACTGGACTCCACACAAAAGCTGCTGGGTGGACCTCATACTTGCTGGCCCCTTCCCCACATAATAAGATATACTCTTATTATGAGTAATAATAATGAGACCACCCTTGCCTAGAAGCCAGGTTAAACTTCAAAACCCTTAGGCTACAAAGCCTCCTACAGTCTGCTTCTGATCTCAGACGACTGCTAGCCATGTCACCCACAGATTGTGAGCACAATACATTCCTTGTCCCTAACAGAGACATGGACTGTCTCCTTCACCTCTGGGCACTTGAGTGGCTCCTATACATCAGGTGTCAAGAGAGACTGAAGTTGGGGTGAAAGCAAGCAGGCCTGGCAAATGTAGACTCAGGCACTGGGACCCTGCCTCAGCAATTGAAAAAGGGTTCTGCTCCTGAACAAGGAGTGTCCTTGGGCAGGAAGCCCTGTGTCTTCCCAGGAGACACCTGGGGCAGATGTGCATCCCCACAGAACCCACAGGAGGATTTCTGGGAACCCACAGCATTATCTCTTCTAGCTTTTAGGACCAGAGCTGCTTCTAGTACTTTAGGCTAAAAGAACAAAGATTTTTGTTCTCGGCCTCTTGGTTCTTGGCTCCTCCTTGGTCCTCTTGCCCTCTCTTTTCTCTCTCCTCTTCCTTTCTCATGTTCCGCCTCTTTCTCCCCTCTCATGCCCTGGCTCATTCTACTGGCCATGTTCAGTTACTACTTTCTCTCCCTGCTCTGCACTCTTCCAGATGTCTCTATTGTTCTCTCTCTCATGTCTACAGTGAAAACCTTCCCCACAACCATAAAACAAAACAAACCCAGGGTTTTCACAGCATAGTCAGATACTGATCATGAAACAAAGGGTCCACATATGGCAAATGAATAGAAAAGCAACATGCAGAGTTCTAGGATCTACTTCGCTGCGACATGCAGCATGCAATCTGATGCTCTAATAAATAGCAAGAGTGCTGTGGGTTGGGGGAACTTCCTGTGTAGATCTGAGCACAATTCTGACTGCTGGGAAAATGCCCTCCACCAGAGTCCCAGGGAATGGCAGAGAGGACTCTTAACAGAAAGCTACCAGTAATATTCTAGGGCAAAGATTCTGTGAACCTTAATTGCCACCCCACCCAAATAATGCTGGATCCTCCAGTAGCTTAAAAAAGAAAGAAGGACCAGACGGTGGTGGTGCATGCCTTTAATCCCTGCACTTGGGAGGCAGAGGCAGGTAGATCTCTGTGAGTTCAAGACCAGCCTGGTCTACAAGAGTTAGTTTCAGGACAGCCTCCAAAGCCACAGAGAAACCCTGTCTCAAAAAACAAACAAACAAACAAAAAACAGCCAAGGAATGCTGTCTTTGAACTTGTTATATAGCTGAGGATAACCTTGAACTCTAATTCTCCTAATTCTACCTCCTCCATTCCAAGCCTTTTCATCTCTCCATGGCATTCGTGAAGTGTGTGCTCTATTCATGAGCTGTGCTCCCAGCCCTGGCTGGCTGTATGCTCTTTGGGATAAAAGTCCTCCTTGATTGCTCTTCACTTTATTTTTGGGGACAAGGTCTCTTGCTGAACCCAGAGCTCTTGTTAGCCAGCTTTTCCAGAGGATTCACGGATCCCTGCACCCCACCCCACCCACCCACCCCACCCCACCCCACCCCCAGTACAAGGTTTGCAGAAAATACTGTTACCTTTCTGTTTTTTATAATGGGTTCTGGGAATCTAAATTCTGATCCTCATGCTTGCACAGAAAGTGCTTTACCCGTTGAATTGTAGCTCTAGAACATTTTCACTCTTGAAAATATCATTGACAGCACAGACATTTTAATTTTGATGAAATCTAGTTTCTTTTTCTTTAGTTGCTTGTATTTTGGTGTTATAGCTAAGAAACCATTGCCTAATCTGAGGCCACAAAGATTTATTCCTGCCAGAAATTGACATATGCCTGGTAATTCTATCACTCAGGAGGCTGAGGCCAGGGATTTGGTTTGAACTAAAGACCAGTTTGGATGTGTAGTGAGCTCAAGGCTAGTCTGGGGTACAAGGCAAAAACTGTCAAAACAAAATAACAGAAACTTTACTCCTATGTTTTTGTCTAAGAGTTGTATGGTTTTAGTTCATACACTGACATTTTTATCTTTATATGTTGTTTTGTATGTTATCTATGCCTCTAGGTATTTGGTCCATTTGAGTTATTTTTTTACTTATGTATTGAGGGAGAATTGAAATAGGGTCTTATGTAGCCAAAGCTGGACTCAGACTCACTATGAAGCTGAGGCTGGCCTCTACCTCCCAAGTGCTGAGATGACAGGCATGGACCAAAATGGCCAGCAGAG
This sequence comes from Cricetulus griseus, assembly GCF_003668045.3. NCBI lineage: Eukaryota > Metazoa > Chordata > Mammalia > Rodentia > Cricetidae > Cricetulus > Cricetulus griseus. Next base: position 374,093,652 of record NC_048595.1, on the reverse strand, counting down.
TTAATTTCTTATAAATTTTGCAATCAAGGTCCAACGTTATTCTTTTGTGCTTGCTAGGTTCATTTGTTGGAAAAACTTACCCATTGAATTGTCATGGCACCCTTGTCAAAAATCACCTGACTGTAAATGGAGGTTTTATTTTTCTCCTGACTATTGGCTCTCTAATGTTGTTCTCTCTGGCCTTATGCCAACGCCATGTTGTCTTGACTCCTGTAGCTTTGCAGTAGAGTCAGAAAATCTGAGTCCATTGCTTTGTCTTTTTCAAGATTGTTTTTATCAATTCTGGGTCCTACAATTTTTATGTTACCTTCAGGGTCAGCCCTGGCCATTTTTTCAAATAATACAAGATTCACTTTGGCAGGAAGTGAGGTTGAATATGTGGATTAATGTTTTAATATTGTTTAGTCTTTCAGTCCATGAATGTGGGATGTCTTAATCATTTTTTGTCTTTGATTTAAACAATGTTTTACAGCTTTCATTGTTCAACTTTTGTACTGTGGTTAAATTTATTCTTAAACATTCCTTTTGATATTATATATTGTTTTCCTAATTTTATTTTTAGATTTTTCCATTCCAAATGGTCCTTTAGATTTTTTTCTTTTTATGTGTGTGTTTGTATGTGTTCATGGTTGGTGTGTGTGTGTGTGTGTGTGTGTGTGTGTGTGTGTGTGTGTGTGTAGAGACTGGAGGACAACTAGCTTCAAGTGTCATTCCTCAGGTAACATTCCCCTTGTTTTTTTTAGATTTTTTAAATTTTGTGTGTATGAGTGCTTTGCCTGCATATGTTATGTGTACTACGTGTGTGGCTGATGCCCTTGAAGGTTGTAAGACAGTGTCAGTGCTCTGGAACTGGAGTTACGAATGGTTATCTGACATTATGTGGGTGCTGAGGATGTAATTGAACCAGGGTCCTCTGCAAGTAAACAAGTGCTGTTAACTTATGAGCCATCTCTCCAGCTCCCATCCCATCTTTTCCTCCCTTTGACAGGGATCTCTTGTTAGTCTAGAATTTGCCTACTAGGTTAGGCTGGCTGGCCATCAGCCTCAGGATTGCCTCCCAGCATTGGGGTTACAAAGTGTGTGCCACCACACTTGGCTTTCTTTTACATGGTTTCTAGGAACTAAACTCAAATACTCACGGTTGCAAGGCAAGGCAAGCATTTTACCAACTGAACTATATCTTCCAGTCTCCAGGTTTTTCTTCTTTTCTTTTCCTTTCCTTTCTTTCTTTTGATTTTTGAGACAAGGTTTCTCTATGTAACCCTGGATATCCTGGAACTCTCTCTGTAGACCAGGCTGGCCTCAAACTCAGAGGTCTGCCTGCCTCTGCTTCCCAAGTACTGGGGTTAAAGGCAGGTACCCACATCCTAGCTCAAGTTTTTCTTTTTAATATTACGTATTTGAGCAAACGTGCAAAAATTAAAAACATGCAAGGAAGGCCAGCAAGATGGTCAGTGGGTAAAGGCACTTGCTGCTAAGTGTGAGGACCTGAGTTGGTGGAAGAAGAGAACTGTCTCTGGCAAGAACAGTTTACCCTGATCTTCATGTGCACATAGCAGCATATGTAAATACACAGACAAAATACATAAATTTTAAAAGGGAGAAGAAGGTGGGTAGTGAAAAGCCTTCTCTCCTTATACCATAACTGTCTAGGTCCCCTCCCTGGTAGCAGCTAGCTGTCTTCAAGGCTCATTTATCCTAGTAGGGATGTTTTATATTTAATATGTGTGTACAGGAATGCAGATGTATGTTCTTTTTTTCTCCTGTTTGATTAATAGTTCTAAATGGACAATAATGTTCATTTCAAATGTTTTGTATTTAAAGATTTTTGTGCATGCATTAAATACAATTCTTTTGAGGGGCTGGGCAATGGCTCAGGGGTTAAGAGCACTGTCTGTTCTTCTGCAGAACCCAGGTTCAACTCCCAGCACCCACATAGTGCCTCACAACCGTCTGTAACTCCAGTTCCAGGGGATCCAAAGCTGTCTTCTGGCTTCTATGGATACTGCACACACATGATACACAGACATATATACAGTCAAACACACATGTACACATAAATAAAGAAAACCCCATTGTTAAAAAGTGGGGAAGTAAACAAATTTGGCTTCTAACCTTCTACTTTGCAAGGTTTCAGGTATTTAGTAATTCCCATAGCTTTTCTTTTTCTTCTGGGAAGAGGTTTTAAAGGTGACGGGATGGTGGTTATGGACCAGGGGTGATGGTATATGCCTGTAATCTTAGCTCTGGTCTAAGGCCAGCTAGGGCTACATAAATCCTATCTCAAAAAAGTAGAGAGGGATTGTAAATATGATTCCCTGGGAACATTTCACTCATGAAATGGTTTGAACATTGCTTTGTCAGGAGATGACTGTCAATGTGTATAGAATATAGAAAATTTTCTTTGTTTTGTTTTGTTTTTTGAGACAGGGTTTCTCTGTGTAGCTTTGGAGCCTATCCTGGCACTCGCTCTGGAGACCAGGCTGGCCTCGAACTCACAGAGATCCACCTGCCTCTGCCTCCCGAGTGCTAGGATTAAAGGCGTGTACCAGCAACACCCGGCTAGAAAAATATTTTAAAGATAAATGTTGCCTGTTATTGTACTATGATTCATATATTTCACATGGCATTCTGGACACATAGTAGGTTTCATATACTCTACTCTGAACAGGCTGTGTGTATGTGGAGTGAGAAGTTGGAATGTTTGGCAGGCTGTGTGGTAGGACCCCCACCCCCACTCTGGGTTTGGATATTCTCTCTCTCTCTCTCTCTCTCTCTCTCTCTCTCTCTCTCTCTTTCTGTCTCTCTCTCTTGATATAGTCTCACGATATAGCTCTGGCTATCTTGGAACTTACTATGTAGGCTAGCCTGGTCTCAAACTCACAGAGATCCACCACCTGTCTTTGCCTCCCCTGAATGCTGGAAGTAAAGACCCACTGCACCATACTGAGCCCTGCAGCTTGGATCCTGAATACCCTGCAAGGGTTTTTGTGTAAAGGTTTGATCCTCAGAATGACCTTGTTGGAAGGGAGACCTTTAGCATGTGAGACCGAGCAAGAGATCCTTCTGACCCTGGGAACATATCTCCAAAGGGGATTGTAGGACTATGGTTAATTCAGGCTTTGTCTTTTGATTTCCAGAGCAGTTTGCTCTGATACACATCCTGATACCATTGCCTTCTGGTCCATCTTTCTAGAACCAAAACCACCAGCTTCTCATGTGGGTGAGGGTGGGGTGCTTTGGTTGGCCTGGAACTTGCTACATAGACTATGCTGGCTTCAAAGTCACAGAGATTTAGCTTCTTCTGTCTTCTGAGTGTTGCTGGGATTAAAGGCATGCACCACCATGTCTTTTTCTCTTTTTCTTTCAATCTTCATGTGTTTGAGTGTGGGCACATGAGTATCACAACATACATGCTGAGGTCAGAGGACAACCTCTAGTGTTGCTCCATGCCTTCCACCTTGTTTTGAGTCAGGGTCTCTTGTTTGCTGTGTCCACGAGGCTAACTAGCCCACTCAGTGCTGAGAGTCTCCTGTCTGCTTCCTATCAGGAATCAGGGTCAGTGGGGTTAGAGGTGAGTACTAGTGCATCCCACTTTACGTGGGTCCTGAGGGTCTGAACTGAAGCTCTCATGCTTGTGTAGCTTTACCCACCAAGTCATCTCCCACTCCTCAATAATTCTCATTCCTGTAAGTTAATGATACTCAGTAAATTTATTATAGTGATCGAAAGCTAAAACTTAATTCATGTTCCAAAGGGGATGCTGAGAGAGCCCCTGAAACTCATGGGACTGTGATATACACAACAATTCAGTGTCACTTCAAGGTCTCTTTGAAGAGTAGAGGATCCTATTCTCAAGGTATTACTGGCAAGAAGAGTGGCAGAAATTTCATTCCAGATGAGTTGCAGGGTCTTGGGCAGTTGCTCTGAGTATGAATAGTGAAAGAGTATGAATATTTCTGTGTCTGGACGCAAAGGCAGATTGCTAGGATATGGAACTTGAACGAATAGTCATGTTTTCTTCTGGAGCTGTATATGGATTTCCATGTTTCACAGAAGGAACTGTGTCATGAAAAGGCTGTACAATGGACCTTTAACATGTGTGGATGTTCACACTCACTCATGCAGCGGCTACCAACACAAGATGTTCAGACCAATTCATGTAGAGGCTACCAAAACAAGATGTTCACACCCGTTCATGCCAAGGCTACCTAAACATAAGATGGTAGAAGGGTTTAAAAAACATGAGTGAGCCAGTCATGGTGGTGCATGTCTTTAATCCCATTACTCAAGAGGCAGAGACAAGTGGATCTCTGTGAGTTCAATGCCAGCCTGGTCTACAGAGTGAGTTCCAGGTCAGCCAATCCTATATAGCAAGACCCTGTCTCAAAAAAATAAAATAAAATTTAATTCAATTAAAAGAATCTCCCCAAATAAATAAGCATGAGTGATAGGATATTTTTGGAGTTTGTTTGTTTGAGTTGGTAATTGGTTTTTTGAGACAGAGTCTCTCTGTGTATCCCTGTTGTCCTGGAATTCACTCTGTAGAATAGGCTCAAACTCACAGAGATCTACTTGCCTCTGTTGGGATTAAAGGTGTGTGCTGCCATACCCAGCAGGGCATTTTTATCTTTAAAGAATACTACTTTTAAATATCAAGAACTGTACATAGACTTTTTTTTTTTTCTGTAAGGAAGCACTAGACAACAATGATTTTTGTTATGACTTACCTGCTTTGTGGGATGATTGGATATTTCCATTTTCTTTTTCCTTCTGAGTGAATAAACCTTAGGAGATGTGTGAATTATTCAGAAGGGTGTGGGATGAGAAAGGGAAGGAATTGTTATTGCTGCTTTAAGTGTTGATAACAAAACAGAAGTCCTGAGAGTGGTCTGTGGAAGGATGAGCCAAAGGTAACTGGGAAAGGACTAGAGGCAGGTGAAGGGATGAAAGACCCCGGGCCCCTAAGGGCAGGGCCTCAGGATCCTGAGCAGCCCCTGAGACTCAGAAACCAGACCAAGAGCTGCAAAAGCAAGAGAGTTTATTGAACAAATGTGCATTTGGGTGTCAGCAATATCGGGAAAACTGCACACCTAGCAAGGGTTATAGGCTCTTTTTATAGGGAAAAACGACAAATCAGCATACATGCATGGGGTACAAAGTGATTCATTACAAAGTGATTGATTATAAAGTATGATCTCATGTTAACGAGGTCACCCAGGTGTGACCTGGTTTTCTATAAAGGAAAAACCACAGAATGTACTCTGAAAAGTCCCTGATTGTCTGTTGGCCAGCCAGGTGTGACCCAAAGAGGGTTGTCTTGGCGATTGCCCCCGTCTAAACCATAGAATGTGCCCAGGCTTGGGACCAACTTCCTTGTAATGGGCCAAGGCCTGTGGGAAACTCTGTGAACTAAAATCTTTCAGGGATACGAGGCCACCAGTCACGGTGGTGGCAAGTACAGGTGTAGTGTGTCACAGGCATGTGCAGGTACTACTCTTGTGCTTTCATCTTCTGTGGGCTGTGCTGGATATGATCAGGAAACCTGCACTCTGACTTGTCCCAGAGCTAAGAGGCTAGAGGCCAGCCTTTGACATTTGCTGACATCCAGACTGCTGTGTGTGGCATGGCGGGCCCTTCCCGTTCCAGTCATCATATGCGGGATGTGGACAGACTGATCTGTTCAAGTGCTGACTCTCCCAACAATCCTTGTTGACTAGTTTAAATTATATCATGCATCTGGGCATTGGTGGCTCATGCCTTTAATCCCAGCACTCAGGAGGCAGAGGCAGGTGCATCTCTGTGAGTTCAAGACAGCCTGGTCTGCAAGAGCTAGTTCCAGGATAGCCTCCAAAACCACAGAGAAACCCTGTCTCAAAAAACAAAAAACAATACAAAAAAAAAAAAAAATTAAAAACTTATATCATGTAGCTCTCCTGCTTAAAATGCTTTGGTAGTTATTTCCATGGGATAAAATTATAATCTTGTCTTTAAAAAGTTTATTTTTATTTCATCTTTGTGGATGTTTTGCTTGCATATGTGTCTGTGTACCACATGTGTGCATCACCCTTGAAGGGCAGGAGAGGGCATCGTATCCCCTGGAACTAGAATTACAGATGGTTGAGCTGCCATGTGAGTGCTAGGAGTCAAATCTGGGTTCTCTGGAAGAGTGGTGCAGTGCTCTTAACTGCTGAGTTCTCTCTCCAGCCCCAATTTTATAATCTTAACATTTCCTCTAAGGCTCCTAACCTCTACAATAACACTTGGATACTTCCCCTCCTCTCCAGGTACTAGTCACGCTCCCTTAGTCCCCAATTTTCCTTGTTTCAAAGTCTTAACCTGGAGCTGAAGTCTTTCCTTATTGCATTTAGTGTAGACCTTTCCTGCTATGCTTCTCCAAAGGAAATAGCCTTTCCTTTTAGAGAAGTTACCAGAATTTGTAATTATGTACTTCTTTTCTTTTCTTTTCTTTTCTTTTCTTTTCTTTTCTTTTTTTTCTGTTTTGAGTTTTTGAGACAGGGTTTTTCTGTGTAGCTTTGTAGACCAGGATGGCCTTGAACTCACGGAGATCCACCTGCCTTTGCCTCCTGAGTGCTGGGATTATAGGCATGCACACCACTGCCCAGTTTATTTACTTCTTGTATCTTCTCATTTAAAGGGCAGGGATTGTGCTGGTTTTGTTCAGCACTCTTTACCCCAGGGCCTGGTATTAGCACAAGGGATTTTTATTTAAAATCTATTTATTTTTATTTTATGTGTATGGGTGCTTTGGCTGCATGTGGTCTGTGCACAATATGAGTACAGTGCTCCTGGGAGGCCAGAAGAGGGTGTTGGATTCTCTGTTTAACTGGAGTTAAAGCCAGTTAGCCACCACGTGAGTGCTGGAAACCGAACTCAGGTCCTCTATAAGAATAAGTGTTCTTCACCACCAAGCCATCTCTCCAGCCCCCCCCCCCCATGCATAAATACAAAAAAGAAATACTGGAGAATTTGATGAGAGCCATTGAGAATGCAAGAGAATTCAGTACCATTAGCTACTGATGTATATAATCAAACACCTGTGAATGATGAAAATAGTTCTAGACCACTCTGGATTACACGAAACTGTGGTCAAAACAGGAGCAAAGCGAGGGAGAGTAGGAGGGTGGGGAGAGAGGAGAGAAAGGAGAGGAGCAGAGTACACCTGTGTTTGAGATCCGTTTTTCAAGAATTTTCTAAGTGGACTTGGAATTGTAGGTTACACATTTTGCTTGGCATTTGAAAGGTACTGTACATCTCATTCACAGTTCCCAACAGGTTTTTCTCCTCTTGCTTTTTAGAAACAATTTTTATTACTGATTATGTTTGTCTGTGTCAGTGTATCTACATGTGTTTGAGTGTGTCTGCACTTGAGTGCAGGTGCCTGTGGAGGCCAGAAGAGGGTGTCAGATCTCCTGGAGTTGTAGCTACAGGTGATTGTGAGCCACCTGACATTTAGGAGGGAAATCAACTGTACTTAAGTTGCTTTTTGTATCCATAGGCACCTTTCTTTTGCTTCCTGCATGCTTGTCCTCCAGTGACTGACTTTGAGCTCAGTTGTTACCTGAGGACTAGAGGTCTGGAAAGTGCCTCAGAAATTGGGAGCTGGGCTTACTTTGTGACTTTCCCATTTTAGAGACCCTAGTCCTGGGCCTGTGAGATGTTTCAGCAGGAAAAGGTGCTTTCTGCCAAGCCTGACAACCCAAGTGTGGTCTCCAGAACCATGTGTTGGAGGAGAGAACTGATTCCTGCAGGTTGCCTCTGACCTCCCCGGGCCCCACACACAATTCATTCTTTAGGAAGAACCCTAGAAGCAGAGGTAGGCTGATCTCTGTGAGTTCAAGTTTCAGGATAGTCAGGAGAAACCCTGTTTTGACAAAAAAAAAAAAAATCAAATAAAAAATCAAAACAAGGGCTGGAGAGATGGCTCAGAGGTTAAGAGCACTGACTGCTCTTCCAGAGGTCCAGAGTTCAATTCCCAGCAACCACATGGTGGCTCACAACCATCCGTTATGAGATCTGGTGCCCTCTTCTGGTGTGCAGATATACATGGAAGCAGAATGTTGTATACATAATAAATAAATAATTAAAAAAATCAAAACAAAAAGACCCTTAGCCCTGTGCTGCCACTATTCAGTGAGTTCCTTGGAGGACAAGTGCAGTCATACTCCTGACAGGCTTTTGCTTTCCACCACCAAGAGATGGCTCCTAGATTTTAGCTCAACTCCTGCACCAGATGGGTTAGCTGCAGATTCACCAAGAAAGAAGATGTCAGCTCTGATTTTCCAAGTCTGTCTGGTGGTGGGCATTTGGCAGGTGGAGGAAGAAAGGTGAATCAGAGCAGGTAAATGCTGGCTTATGGTGGTAGGAGCTGGGTTGGGTAGTGCCCTTCAAGGGGCTCCTAACTTTGGTGCAGCAGCTCTTTCTGAGCTGCATCAGCCCTAGTGTGGTACTTTATTTCCTAGCTGGCTATAGGTTCTTTGAGTACCTCTTAATGAGTTTGTTTTTTGTTTTTGTTGTTGCTGTCATATTTTTTATAAAATTTTTATATATCTTGATTTATTTTGGCTTACCAGTGTTTTGCCTGTATGTATGTATATACAACACATTCATGCTAGTGCTGTAGAGGTCAGAAGATGAATTGGATACACCGGGACGAGAGTTGCAAACAGCTGTGAGCCACTATGTGTTTGTTTGCAATGGAACCTGAGTCTTTTAGAAGAGCAACAAGTGCTCTTAACCACTGAGCTGTTTCTCCTAGATCAGGCTAGCCTTGAACTTTCATGATCCTCTTGCCTCAGTCTTCTGAACCCCGGTAATACAACTGTATGCCACTGCACTTGGCTTTATCATGCCTTTTTGCCATGGTTTCCATTTGTCTGTGAGTGGGTTTTCATTTTAATCATACATGAAAATCACTGAGAAAAACTAAAAACCTGGATCATTCATTGACCACTTTGGAGGAAAGATACAAGAGATAAATCTTCAACATCATTTTTTATTTTTGTGAATATGCACACATGTGTTTTATATATGTGTACACCTGTATGGAGGTCAGAATACAACTTGAAAGAGTTGGTGCTCTCCTTCTACCATATGGGCCCTTCCAGACTTGGTGGTAAGTATCTTTACCCACCAAGCCATCTTCCCCTGCCCCTACCTTTGGAGACAGGGTCTCTCAGTGAGTCTGGAGTGTATTGTTTTGGCTAGACTGGATTGCTAGCCAGAAAGCCCTCAGGGTCAGCCTGTCTCCTGGGGCTGAGGACCCAGGCATCTGGCTTTTCTGTGGGTTCTGGGAACCTAAACCTGGGTCCTCATGCTTGCTGTTTTGAGAATTCCATAAGCCGTGTCCACTACAAGGAACAAAATACTGTTCCACTAAAGTTCATCCTGGGAACCAGTGAATATTGAGTTTATTTACTTATGGTTGAGGGGCTTCTTACAGGTGTGGGGAACCCCACAGCAGCTGCACTGGGAAGTCTTATGCTGCTTGGATGGTGACTTTCCCATGGTTGTCTAGATGGAGCTCCCCTTTCATTAACTTTTTCCAGCTTGCGTACTTTAGCACTTCCAGAGACCTTGCAATTAGGACAGAGCTGCATACAAATGGCTGGGAATATTAGGTGGGGTCCAAGGACCCTTACTACCTCTCTTTTGAGGGAATGTTAACTGGTTCTTGCGAGTAGGCATAGGCTCCTCTTCACTCTTCTGTTGCTATGATAAAACACCATGAACAAGGCGACTTATAAAAGAAAGCATTTAGTTTGACCTACGGTTTGAGAGTCAGAGCCCATGGTAGCAGAGTGAAGGGACAGCCAAGCACTCACATCTTGATCACAACCATGAGGCAGGGAGAGACTACTGGGCCCGCCCCCAGAGACATGTCTCCTCTAACAAGGTCTCACCTCCTAATCCTTTCCAAACAGTTCCACCAACTGGAGACCAAATACTAAAATATATGTGCCTAAGGCCAGGCAGTGGTGGCACATGCCTTTAATCTCAGGACTTGGGAGGCAGAGGTCAGCCTTGTCTACAAAGTGAGCTCTGGGACAGCCAGGATAAAGAGATCCTGTCTCAAAAAACAAAACAAACACGAAAGAAAAGAAACAACAATTATAGCAGATCTGCATGTGTGACAGAATTCATGTGCTCCTTTCTTTTGGGTAGATTATATTGTTAAACTACTATGCTGTTCTTCAAAGTAGCTTTATTGTTGATTTGTTCCTTTGTCTGACTCCCTGGTATGTGTTGGGTGGTCTCTGATTGTGGGCTTCATTTGTATTTCCCTGGAGATGATATGGGAACATCTTCTCATTGGCTTGTCTGTTTATATATCTGTTCTGGAGATTTCTGTACTTTGCCCAATTTTAAATTGGGTTGCTGTCTTGGAACTCACTTTGTAGACCAAGTTGAACTCAACTCTTAGGGATCCACACTGCCCAGTATAATTATGTTCTTTATTAGATATAATTTGCAAAGGTTTTCTGACTGTTTGTGACTTATGTTTTCACTTTAAATACTTTCTGGCTGTTGGGCGGTGGTGGCACATGCCTTTAATCCCAGCACTCTGGAGTCAGAGGCAGGCAAATTTCTGTGAGTTTGAGGCCAGCCTGGTCTACAGTAGAGTGAGTCCCAGGACAGCCAGGGCTACATAGAGAAACCCTGTCCTGAAAACAAACAAACAAACAAAACAAAACAAAAATAACCAAAAAAAAAAAAACCCAAAAAATTCTGTGTGCATGTGCATATGTGTCTTATGTGCATATGCCATGTGTATTTGGGGCCCTGCAGAGGCCACAAGAGGACATTAGATTGCTTGTAGTTAGATTACAGGTAGTTGTGAGCCTCTGGAAGAGTAGGAAATGCATTCAGCCATGGAGACATCTCCCTAACTATCTTTTCACTTTCTTAATAGTGTATTTTGAAGTATAAAGTTTTAAGTTTTGATTAATTTTACATTTTCCCTCTCATGTGCCTTGGGTGTTGCATCTTGAGAAAACTTGGTCCTTCATAACATTGAATGCTGGTTCCTGTACTCAGTTTAACAACTTAGAAGTCACTGGTGACTTGGAAAGAGCACAGAACATGGTCCAGAATGTGATGGTTAAGGCATCAACGGAAGGGGCAAGATTGGACACGCTATTGTGGCCATAGGGTCATGTTGCAGAGGACTGAGGGAACCATGCCTCGGTGTTTCTGCTTTTAAAATGGAAAGATGTTTAAATATGAATTAAGATAGAAGGATAAGGAATAATTTACAGCATAAACTTTCTGGGAAGGAAGAAAATATTTGTATAAGATTTCTACTGGCTGTCATACAAAGTTGCCATAGATTGAAACAGCACTGATTTGTCCCTCTTGTTCTGTAGATTGGTGTGGCTCTGAGTGTTGTAGATCCTGTGAGATTGGTTTTACAGGTGAATATGTCCTGTAGGTGGGAGGCGGACTAAGGAGGCTTGTGACCAGTATTACACTCCTAAGGCTGTGGTTTGGTGTGTAAATGAGCACAACCAAGGACAGTGGGGACATGGTTGTTATGAATGTACCTGCCTCCCTATCTTGGGCATACTTCTGGGCTTCTCAAATTCCTATAAATGCAGCCTTTCTGTATGTTGGACCCAGAACATCAGCATCTCTTTGCTAGTTTACTTCCTGAATATAACCTCCAAATTCTCTCTTTAGGCTTTGTGTTCAAAATCAAGTCTAAGCTAGACAGAAGAGATGTAGAGACATGGCTGGCCAAGGACCATAGGGCATAGAACAGCAAGCCTGGGCCAGTATGGGCCAGTAGTCCTGCAGAGTGTTGGTAAAGGTAGAAGAGAGGATGATCATGGGGGTTTGAGGAGAGGAATAGTTTTGGCGGGGTCTGCATAGTGTTTCCACAGATGCGTAGGAACAACTGCTATATGAAGTGTCCTGATGGGCCTTTTCAGCGAAGACGTGTGTGTGTGTGTGTGTGTGTGTGTGTGTGTGTGTGTGTGTGTGTGTGTGGCGCGCCGCGCATGTGCGTGTGTGAGTGTGTGTGTGTGAGTGAGTGTGTGTGTGTGTGTGTGCGTGAGTGTGTGTGTGTGTGTGTGTGTGTGTGTGTGGTGTGTGTGGTCACAGGTAAGATCCAGCTAGACATGCTCGTGGATATAATTAGTTTATTTTTTAGTTATATTACAATTTAGGATGTTTATAGAATGCAAGCTTATTGTAGGTCAAGGAATAGCTCCTATCCTCAAGTTTGATGGAAACAAGGAAAACAGAACATTTGGGGATACTGAAGTTGATGACACTCTACAATGAAAAAGTATCTGATTCCTCCTAGTCCATGTGGCAGTGGTCTTTGTGAGTGTGCTCTGAGGATCCTTGCAGTCACAGATGGAATGACAGCTTGTTGGTGCTTGTCAGTATTTAGCAAAATCCCTGTAATCAGATGACCTAAGGAGAGATAAATTCTTTGGTCTGTATTTTGGCAGAAAAGATTTTTATATTTTCTGCATGACACTTGAAATAGATGCAGTAGAGGGTAAATGTTATGGCATTTCTTCTTTAGTATTGGTGATTAATTCTTGAAAATCAGCCATTCTTTGTTCTTTTTCTCTTTTGTTATTTTCCCTCCCATCTACTCTCCCCTTCCTTCCTTCCTTCCTTCCTTCCTTCCTTCCTTCCTTCCTTCCTTCCTTCCTTCCTTCCTTCCTTCCTTCCTTTTTTCTAAGATAGTCTCAGTGTATCCCAGGTTATCCTCAGATTCACTAATTTTAAAAGATTTGCACCAACAGATTAGAAATCTGTTTATGGTTGAGAAAGATTGTGAAGTAACTGGGAAAAAATATCAAGATCACAGCAAAGACAGTTAATAAGATGGGGGTATGATAAAGAGGTTGATTAAGGATATGGAGGATTGAATGGCAATCATTCACCCAAGAGGTGGAGGTAGAGTCAGGATAACTGAATTTGAAGCCAGCTTGGGCTACCTGGCAAGACTCAATCACAAAAGAAAACAACACTTGGTCTTAATCCTAGAAGAAGAAAAAAACAGGATAATAAAATATTTAAAGAGCTGTTAGCTGAAGAAAGTTATGGAACTGATAAAAGATTCAAATTTGTATTTGATGGCAATACAGTTTATAGTTCCTTTATCCATGATGACACATATCAAGACCTTTATGGATACCTAAAACTATAGATATTGCCAATCCTATATATATAGTGGCTTTTCATGTGCATGTATGCATGCATAATAATACATAAATGCATACATGCATGCATGCATGCACACACACATACACAATACTTCTAAAGCCTTTCCATCTTTTTGTTCATTTATTTGTGTTGGTTTTTATTTTATTTTATTTTTTTTGAGACAGGGTTTCTTTGTGGCTTTGGAGGCTGTCCTAGAACTAACTCTTGTAGACCAGGCTGGTCTCAAACTCACAGAGATCCGCATGCCTCTGCCTCCCGAGTGCTGGGATTAAAGGTGTGCGCCACCATCCAGCTAAGCCTTTCCATCTTAACAGATACATATACTGTGGCCATAATTTCCACAGTTTGAGATGAACAGGAAAACTAGCACAGATTTCTTTTTTCTTCTTTACAGTTTCACAAGTAGAAGATTCATTTTTATCATGTATTGTAGCAATTTCAGCATTTGGCTTTCTTTTTTTGGGTGTTTTCATCTTCATTTGAAGGATGTGTTTTAAAGCTTCTCTTTGATAATGTCCAAAATGCCAGCAGCACTGTCCCTGCTCTGTGGCCTTTATGGGTTTGTTTCTGCTGCACAGCTTCATAGAACTAAAGATACAATTTCTAGGCAAGTGTGCTCATTAACTGGTCTTTACAGTCTGCCTGAGTCACTGCCCCTTTTACTTATGCTGAAGAATTAAGCCTGTAGCCTGCAGGGACATGGTGGCAGGGCAGTAGCTATAGCTGCCTCCTGAACCTCTGCAAGGAACTAGTCTTTCCTTTACATTGCAGGCATATATAGTTTTTGCACCTAAATGTTGGATGTTTTAATTATCCCAGTAACAAACACTACAAACACTTGAACCTTGCCAGTTATTATATCATCCAAAATAATGTTCCTTTGTGTAGTCAGTTAAACTAACGTATGTCAGTGCTGGAAAGATAGCAGTGCAATCAGTGTTAATGCTCAGTACCTTCCTACAGTTGTGAAAGTCACAGAAACAGTATGGGCACATCCTGTACAACTCTCTATGTCTCAGCTGCCTCACACAGGTTCTCTGGGTGCTGTTGGCATGGGTGGCAGGTAAGTTATTCAGCAAGTATTGAGTGGTGGGCTGGACATCATGTGTCCCAAGAGAGGGCCACAAGGAAGGAGGAGCTTGAATTAGCTACACAGGGTTAGATAGTTTTTTTAAATTATTAATTTATTTTTTACATTCCAGTCCGAGTTCTCCCTCTCTCCTCTCCTCCTGCTCCTACTTCTCTCCCACACATCTCCCATCTGCTCCTCGGAGAGGGTAAGGCCTCCCCTAGGAAGTCTACTAAGTCTGTCCCATCATCTCGTTGAGGCAGGACCAAGGCACCTCTCCACCCCCACACCCCTGTGTCTAGGCTAAGCAAAATATCTCTCCATATAGAATGGGCTCCACTAAATCATTTTGTACATTAGTGTTTGATCTTGGACCCACTGTCAGTGGCCTCATATACTGTCCCAGTCAGACCATTATCACCTATATTAAGGGAGTCTACTTTGGTCTTATGCAGGTTCCCCATTTGTCAGACCTGAGTCAGTGATCTCTCACTAGCTCAGGTGGTTAGGTAGTTTTTTTGTTTGTTTGTTTGTTTGTTTTGGGTTTTTTTTTTTTTTTTGGTTTTTCGATACAGGGTTTTTCTGTATTGCTTTGGAGGCTGTCTGGAACCCGCTTTGTAGAGCAGGCTGGCTTCAAACTCACAGAGATCTGCCAGCCTCTGCCTCCCGAGTGCTGGGATTAAAGGTGTGCGCCACCAATGCCCAGCTGGTTAGGTAGATTTTTAAAGGCCACTCGGTGATGGCTCTTGGATCTTGAAGTTTAGGACACTATGCTTAGATATTACATTTGTGGGTACAAGTAGCTGACATTTCCAGGTAAGTCCCTATGGAAACCCTTTGAAATATTGCTAAAGCATGAAAGGCAGTATCCTGGTGGCAACAGCTAGATGCTAGAAATAGTCATTCAGGCCAGTTATGACAGTCCGTAGTCTGTATAGAAAGTTAGGCCTGAGGCTGGAGAGATAGATCATCAGTTAAGAGCACTGGCTGCTCTTGCGAAACACCCACATGATGGCTAATAGCCATCTGCAACCAGTTTCAAGGCATTTGACACCCTCTTCTGTCCTCTATGGCATTATGCACACATATGGTATACATGCATATATGTAAGCAAAATACTCATAAATATAAAAACTAGAAATCTTAATAGAAAGTTAGGCCAAAATGGAAGCAGAGGCATCCATCCATGATGAGGCTATAGGAAGTCACTTGACGAAATTAAATTTTGAAGGATGAATTTATCGCTTGAATTTAAGGTGGCAAAGAGACTGTATACCAGATGTGAAAACCACTATGTTGACTTCACACTCATCTTGCCTTGATTATTGAAAGGGAAGGTAAGAAAAATGATCCTAACAATTCAGGTTGGTGGTAGTGTTCAGAACAGTCAGGGGAGAAAGCATGAAGGAGCAGTCCTGTCACCCTCTGACAACTGGCTCATTTTGTCCATCTCTATGCAAGTGGGTGCAGCCCCCTTTGAAGGAACCACCTTGGGCCTGTGGGAGTAGACGACTTGTGGAGTACTAATGGTGGAGGGGGGGAAAACCTGTTTGCCAAGGGAGGAGGGCAGAACACTCAGTAAACTCACAAGATTCACCGATTATACACTTACAGTAGATGGATTTTGAGGTGTATACATTACCTGGACAGTTGGGAGAGTTTGCACAAACCAAGAGGGTCAAGAAGCTGAAGTGTTGACGAGCCTTTAATCCCATCACTTGGGAGGCAGAGGCTGGTGGATCTCTGTGAGTTCGAAGGCAGCCTGGTCTACAAATCGAGTTCCAGGACAGCCTCCAAAGCAATACAGAGAAACCTTGTCAACAACAACAACAACAACAAAAACCCAAAAACAAAAAAAGCAGCAGCAGCAGCAGCAGCAGCAGCTAAGGTGTTCTCCTAGGAGACTGTCTTAGTTACTGTTCTATTTCTGTGAAGAGACATCATATCCAAGGCAACTCTTACAAAAGAAAGTACTTAACTGGGGTCTTCTTGTGATTTTGGAGGTTAGTACAGGATCATCATGGTGGGAAGCAGACAAGCATGGTACTGGAGAATTAGTTGAGAACTTTATGTCCTGACCCACAGGCAGCAGGGGCAGAGAGAGCACTGGGCTTGACATGAGCTTTTGAAACCTCAAAGCCCATTCCTAGTGACACACCTCCTCCAATAAGGCTACACCCTCCTAATCCTTCTCAAACAGTCCCATTAACTGGGGACCAAGCATTCAAATATATGAGCCTATGGGAACCATTCTCATTCAAAACACTACAGAGCCTAAATAGGTAACAGTGATTATTGCCTTAATTAGTGGACATGTTCCTGCTAACTATATTGCTCTTAGGGAGGTCTGGAGATATCTTTTTTTTTTTAAGATTTATTTATTTATTATGTATTCTGCCTGGATGTATGTATGCCTGCATGCCAGAAGAGGGTGCTAGATCTCATTACGGATGGTTGTGAGCCACCCTGTGGTTGCTGGGAATTGAACTCAGGTCCTCTGGAAGAGTAGTCAGTGCTCTTAACCTCTGAGCCATCTCTCCAGCCTGAACTGGAGATAGCTTGCAGGGCTGGGAGCATAAGGCCTGATTAGATGTGAAGTCTGGCTGTCCTGGTATGAAAAATGTCTTAGGCTAAAGACACATTTATACTTGTCTCTTCTTTAATTGGATGAGATGTTTTGTTTATTATGTATACAGTGTTGTCTGTATATTTGTCTGCATACCAGAAGAGAGTACCAGATCTTATTACAGATGGTTCTGAACCATCATGTGGTTGGTGGGAATTGGACTCAGGACCTCTGGAAGAGCAGCCAATGCTCTTAACCTCTGAGCCAGTTCTTCAGTCTGGAATACAGCATTTATCTTTTTCACTTCATGTGGTAAAGCAGCTGCTTCTATTTTTTGTTGAGGTAAGATTAAATTTAAGATTCAATGAAGCTAGCCAGTCTTGGTGGTTTGAAAGCCTTTAATCCCAGCACTCAGGCAGAGGCAGGTTGTTCTCTGTGAGTTCAACTGGGTTTCAGGATAACCAAAGATACATAGAGAAACCCTGTCTTAAAAAACCAAAACCAAACCAAACAACAGCAAAAAAGAAATGTGTCAGTGAAGTTGGGCATGGTGGCACACACCTGTAATCCCAGTACATGGGAAAGGGAGGCAGGAAGATAGTTCTAGGCCAGCCTGGATTGTATAATAAGACTCTGCTCAAACAAAAACAAAATTCTAACACCAAACCATTCAACATTTTCTGTTCTAATGGTCTGTGCTATATAGGAATACTTTAGCCAGAGTATGATTTGAAATTCAAAATAAACTATAATGCTTTTAACTACAAATCAGAAGTAGCTGGTCTTTAAAATGCTGGGGTTATGGAAGATTTCCTGAGGTGAACACATAGTTCTCGTCTTCAGTAAAAAAGTTTGTTTTGTTTGAGACAGGGTATTAGTATGTAGCCCTGGCTGGCCTGGAGCTCACTATGTAGACCAGGCTAGCCTTAAATTCACAGAGGTCTGCCTGCCTCTGCCTCCCTAGGGCTGGGATTGAAGGCATCAAAATGGGATTATACCACTCAAAAAATGTTTAACATGATTGTGAAACACAATTGAGTATTCTTTCTTTTTCTCTTTGAATTTCTAAGGCTTGGGTAACAAACTCAAATGCTATGAAAATATCAGTGACCCTCCTCCTGAGTACTGCTTGAAAACCCAGCACTCATTATTAGGCAAAGCATAAATTGTCTAGGCACCATTTGTCTTCCTTTTCTAGCAGCTACTGAGCACTCAGTCCCATGGAAAGAATGGCTGGGCTATAATGGTCCTGTTGCCCTGTCCTGGGAGATATCAGTACCTGCCAACTAAGTTCTTGGAACCCTCCAGAGTGAGGAATATGATTGGTGGTCTTGGGTACAGTCCAGGCACTGCTTTGCCACAGTCCCAGCCCACATGTTCTCTGAGAGGATAAGCTATGTTCTCAGTGGGACCTGTTGCTTCTGCATTCTTTCATGCTTCCAGACAAGAGACAGCCATGTCTCCAGGTTGTGGTGGGGGTAGTCAAGGAAGCCCTAGTAATAGCACGTGTTTTCCAGGGCAGTCAAGAGAGGACCAAACTAAGGTCAGAGGGGACCATGGTCCGTTGGTGGCCACAGGCACTGAAGTCTCTTGTTATTGGTAATAGTGCACACTCAAACTCATAGGATTCATTGAATTGTGTACTTTAAAATTGATGGATTTTGAATTATGCACATTATATGTTAGTAAAACCTTTTTAATAAAGACAAGTTTACCAAAATGTGAGTGTCTAAGAGGGATGAAAGGGAAGGGAGAGGCAGTGGCACTGAAGGGAAAGGTGAGCTCTAAGGCTCACAGCATTGGCTTTCCTAAAGTGAAGGGAAAGGTGAGCTCTAAGGCTCAGAGTGTTGGCTTTCCCAAAGTGAAGGCTGAAAGACAGTTGGTGAAAGGTCATCGGAAACTCCGATCCTGTCCCCAGTACCTATCATGGGCACATACCCAAGTAAAGGTGGCAGGCTAGGCCTTTTCCTCTGCAACAGTTGCTCAGGGATCCAGCCAGCATCAGAACTACAAGTCCTTAACTAGACCATGCTGGCACCCTCTCTGTCTGTCCTTAGGTAGATGGGAAGAGGCCCTCTGTATTCAACCACTTCCCTGTATCACACCATCTTTGGGTTTTAGGTCCCAGTATGTGAATGTTGGGGGATATACATCCCAGACATACTAAATAGGAAGTGAAAAGCAAGGACAAACAACTCTGTAACTAGAATTCTGGAAGGAACTGAGGAAACAACAGTCACCACTACAATAGAAGTTAAAGTATCATGGGAGTGAGTTTGAGTCTAGCCTTTGGAGACTGACTGCAGCCAGCCTGAGCCCATGTCCTCTGCTACTAGTTGCCTTTGCTCTTACCTACTGTGGTGGTGGTTTTGAAATACGATTTCTTGTAGCCCAGGTGGAATGGGAGCTGCCTGAGGCAAGGAATGACCTTGAGCTCTTGATTTTCTTGCCTATACCTCTAGAGCAGGAAGGAATAGGCCTACATGCCCCATGCCCAGTTTAGGAAGCACAAGAGAATCACATTCAGGGCTTTTATTTGTCCTGAACTGGCACTCTGTTCACTGAACTACAATCCCCAGCACCCGTTTTTGGCCTTTGTGAGTGCTGACTTTAAATGGTTGTCAGGAACAGTACCCATTGGCCCAGCTTGGTACTGTGTCCAGTTTATGGCCACATGCTCAGGGGACCACTCAAATGCTGGGGGGAGGGCACTGGGAAGGAAGGGGTCTCCTAAGGAAGAGGAGAGACAGAGGAACATATCAGGAGGGCTCCATGGAAGCATTTTGGGCCTTCAGAGCTGGAGGGTACATGTTGGGCTTGTGACATGGGCCTTGGCCTTGTGAGCCTCCATTGCAAGAACAGGAGTGACATCTGTGAAGCCCTTGCTGAGTATTATGGCTTTGATCTAGAATGCTTCCTGTAGGTTCATGTTTTGATGTTTGGTCCCTAGTTTGTAGAAACATTTTCAAGGCTATGGGGCATGGCTAGTGGAGGTAGGTCACTAAGGCCTTTAAAGACCTTTGTGGTTCTGGCCACAGTCTCTTTTTCCTGGCCAGCCATTACGTGAAGCGCCTCTCTGCCACAAGCTCATCTGCCATGACTTCCCCAGCGTGATAGACTGAAATCGCCCTGAATCCAGGAGCCAAAACAAATCTTTCATTTCTGTCAGATGTTTTAGTCACAGAGATGAAAAAAAGTGGGTAATACACTGAGCATCACATGGCAGATGTGTAATAAATGAAGAGGCTGGGGCAAGACTGGTTTGTCACTTTCTCAGCCTGAGGTCAAGTGAGGGGCAGATTCTGTGCCACATCTCCACTCCATTCATATGGACTGACTTACTGGGACATGTCTTAGGGTTTCTACTGAAGTGACAAAACACCCTCACCAAAAGCAATTTGGAGAGGAAAGGGTTGGTTTACATATCCTAAACCACAATCCACTGCGGGAAGCCGGGCAGACACATGGAGGCAGAGCCAATGTAGAGACTATAGAGGGGAGCTGCTTGCTGGCTTGCTCACATGGCTTTCACAGCCTGCTTTCTTATGGAACTCGGGACCACCAGCCCAAGGGTGGCCCCACACACAATCCCCACAATTGACTGTGCCCTCCTCCATCAATCACTAAAAAAAATAATCTACAGGGTCCTCCCCTCCCCGCCAGACATGGTTTCTCTGTGTAGCTTTGGAGGCTGCCCTGTAACTCACTCTGTAGATCAGGATGGCCTCAAACTCTGAGATCCTCCTACCTCTGCCTCCCCAGTGCTACGAGTAAAGGTGTGTGCCACCACACCTGGCTTTTACAACTGAATTTTGTGGAAGCATTTTCTCAGATGACTGACTAGCTTGTGTCAACATAAAAATTAGCCAGGACAGGATTTATTGTGATTTGTTCTTTTTTCCAAACTCAACACTGTATCATACATTGTAGACATTTCCTACAAGGTAGTCTCATCATGACAGCTGATACAGTTAAGTGATGACGTTGGTTTGTCTAGCAAGTTGTGTAGATAATTTGGCTTATTATGGGAGTTCTGTGTGGTTGTTGATTTGTTTAAAAGTAAGTGGAGGGAGGAGCTGGGCATGGTGACACATGCCTTTCATCCCAGCACTTGGAAGGCAGAGGGAAGTCTGTGAGTTCAAGGCCAACCTGGTCTACATAGCAGGTTCCAGGATAACCAGGGCTAGAGAGAGAGAGAGACCCTGATTCGTTCTCGTTCTCTCTCTCTCTCTCTCTCTCTCTCTCTCTCTCTCTCTCTCTCTCTCTCTCTCTTCACACACACACACACACACACAGTGAATGGAAGGTGGTAACAGGGAGTCTGAGCTCGGGTTAGCATGGGCAGCAGAGAGAGCAGGATCTGTGCACAGCCTGAGGTTATCCCAACTCAGAGATCCTCATACCTGCAAATCCTGTGCAGCGTTTTGTGGGACTCCCAGGGCTGCTGTGTCTGCTTGACACTGCTGCTGCTTTTTGGGTACAATACTTTGTCCCCATGCTAGCAGATGACTGATTCAGACCCTGTCTTCTCAGTTTGCTGTCAGCCTCTTTACTGGGAGGCCTTTTATTTGTTGTCTTTTTTCTTTTTGTCTTTGAATTTGGAGGGAGCTTGGTGGGGTATCGTCAGTCTTCTGACATTTGTTGAGAGCTCACTTTATACCTTGGTATGTGGTCAGTTTCAGAAATGCTCCATGAGGTGCTCAAAGCAGCAGTGTCTTGCTTCCTAAGAACCATATTTTGCACACCCACCAGATGGATCCTGGATGGCTGGGTCACAGTCTCCTGCCGTCACAGTTATAAATCCCATTTCTCTTTTGAAGTCTGCCCCTTTACTCTCTGTTCTGTGAGGCCATGGACTAATTCTGGAGTCCCCTCGTCTGTGTAAAGGAGGGATTCTGCCAGCACCAGTGAGCCATCCAGCTGCTTTCTACTCATGGCTCTCTGAATTCCTTGTCCTTTTATGAAGTCACATTATTTAACAAGGGGCTTATGTTCCAAAGATGTGTATCATTAGACTGTTTTGCCATGCAAACATCATAAAGTGAACTTCTGTGACAATAGCTATGTGACCAGGCTATGGGATATTATAGTCCCACCATTGCTGTGCTGTGTACAGCTGTTTCTGAATCTTTTAAAACATTGCCTTGCTGGGCAGTGGTGGTGCACCCCTTTAATCCTAGAACTCAGGAAGGTAGAGGCAGGTAGATCTCTGTGAATTTGAGGCCAGCCTGGTCTACAGAGTGAGTTCCAGGATAGCTAGGGCTATTATACAGAGAAACCCTGTCTCCAAAAAAAAAAAAAAAAAAAAAAAAAAAAAAGCCTGACTCTGTGTGGTGGTGTGCCCCTTTAATTCCAGCACCTGAATGAAAGGCAGATGGAACTTTAGTTTAAGGGCATCCTAGGCTACATATCGAATTCCAGGCCATCAGGGCTACATAGTGAGATCCTGTCCCCAAATACCTTGCCTATGACTTTATTCTTAGCTAGGCCATCAGTCCATTTGCATTTATTGTAATTATACTGTGTTCAGACATATTTTTGTCATCTTTGCATTCTGTCTTGAAATTCTAGGAATGAGTCATATTTTTCTTTCTTGGCCCATTTTGATTATTTTCCCCCAACTATAAATTGGAATTTATTCAGCTTCCACAATGGATACTTTAAAATACAGACTTTATCAAAATCTAGAATTCAACTGGGTATGGTGACAAACGTCTGTGACAAACGTCTGTAACCCTAGTATTCCCAAGACTACAGCAGGAGGATCAAGAGTTCAAGGCTAGCCTGGACAACTACAGAATGAGACCTTGCTCCAAAAAACAAACATCTAAAACTCATCTTAATTTTGGCCTTCCCCAAATATCTTAGCCTTGAAGTCTCAGGGCCACCAATGTCCACCTTTGATAATCCTTGCTGTGGTCTTAGTTATACCATTACAAGCATACTTTCCTGATTTTGAGGGTGAGGCTGTGACATTGATTTCTGTAGGCCCCAAACTCAGGACAGCATCCTTCTCTCTCACCATACATACTCCACCAGGCTAGGGTCTCCTCCACATCCATTCTTCTGTTTCTTTAACATGGTTAGAACAATGGTCAGTTACAAGCCAGGGAACTTTTCCAGGATCCAGCTAGTTTCTTAGTCTTTGGCCTCTTGGGCTCTGAGCATTCCTAGCCACGCACAGGTTTCTATCCAACAGTACTTGACCATGCAAATGTTCTCTTTAAGCCAGTTGCCTCCTACTTAGCTGGGCTTTAGTCTCAGAGTAGAGCAGGCTCCTTAGGGCTGACAGCTAGCTCTCAATCATTTCCAGTTCCTTGCTGGGTGGCAGGGTGACTTGCTGTAGTTCAGCTTCTGGCTTATCTGAAGATGTCACAGAAGAAAGACTGACAGACGAGTTTCCTGAAAGAGATTACAATGGGTTGTAAGGACATGTTTATCAGAACTTTCATTCAGTATCTTAGAGCAACTTTCTCAGAGGTGGTAGAAGTCAGTCTGTCCTCAGCAGTTTTCCAGAACTTTCATTCAGTATCTTAGAGCAACTTTCTCAGAGGTGGTAGAAGTCGGCGTGTCCTCAGCCTCCCTTGATGCCTATTGCACAGAGGGTTCCTGTTGAGGGAGCATAGCTGGGGGTGGACATGGGTCTCCATTTTATTTTGCATCCTTCACTTCACCTTTTTCTTTCCTACATAGTATAGATGTTTCTTCTGATTATTTTTCTCATAAGTAGATTTTTTTCATGACGCCCTTATTCATATATTAACTATATGTCTTCAGTCAATACTTCCAGAGTCGATGAGCATGCCAGGCTATCTCTAGACATGTGCCCAGTGTGGTTCTGGACTAGAGCTAGAAAAACTAGAACTGAGCTTTTAGTTTGTTGTCAGTCATACTCGACCAGTCCTTTCTCCAGCAACAGGGACCTGGGAAGGCTTGGCTGGAGCTCTGTGTTTGGTTGTGTGAAAGCCCAAAAATGACTTTCTTTCCCATTTCTGAGAAGTCTCCCGGTTAACCTGGGTTCTTACCAGTACTGTTTACTACCGCTTGCCTCAGGGTCTTTTCTAGGCTGACTTGTATGAGGTTTTCTGTTCCTGACAGTTTGTACACTTTCATTAGGAGGTGGGTGTTCTCCGTGCAAGCCTAAGAACTAATTAGAGAGACCCTAGGCAAGTTCAGAGTGGTGGGTAGAGTTGTTTGTGGTCCCAGCAGACACAAGGACTGATAAGATACTACAAAGGAGGTGGCTCAAGGTCACTGTGGTGACTGCTAGGGCAGCATAGGGCAACGGTTGGCCA
Organism: Cricetulus griseus; assembly: GCF_003668045.3. Taxonomy (NCBI): domain Eukaryota; kingdom Metazoa; phylum Chordata; class Mammalia; order Rodentia; family Cricetidae; genus Cricetulus; species Cricetulus griseus. The sequence goes on along the minus strand of NC_048595.1, from coordinate 374,069,516 downwards.
GTGGGGAGCTGTCAGTGGTGACTGTTATGCAAAGTGGTCCTCGAGGATGCTCAGCAGCATTTCCTGGGGGATGGCTCTTGTCCCCAGCATTTCCAGATAGTAGGAAAGAGGATATGGATCACTTTGGCTGTTTCCTTTCCACCCACCCCAAGGTACAATGGCTTCCTTAATGAAGGGTTTCTACTGGTTAGTACCATGACTCCTTTCCTGACCTTACAGTCACCATTGGATCCTGTGTCCTCTGCAGACCTGAAAATGGTATGAGGGGTGTCTTTAAGGGTGGTACTAAAGGTGCCCTTAATACTAATCAATTCACTGTTCCCTCAGTGTTAGGCTCCTGTGTGTAGGGGCCAAGTGCTGGCATACTCACATAGGCACGGACACATGAGCATGGACGAATGTGCGGCCCACCAGTTCTGGAGATAGTGAAGAAGAGCTGGCTATGTGAGGGTATTGCTGGCATTAGGAACAGATTGCTGTTTCCGGGGCTCATTCTCCAAACATACCCCCATCAGGAGCCAGCACAGAGCGTCCTCTGTTCCAGAACTCCGTGTAGGAAGTTGGAATTGAGAACCTCCTCGCCCACTCATGACCGGAACTTTCCCACAGTGAGGGGTGGGAGGAGGAGCAACCAGCACTGGGAGTGGGGGTTGGCAATTAGAGGCCCTGGTGCTGTCATGTGAGTGGCATCTGGCTTACTCTGTAGGTGTTTCAAGCCTTAGAATGTACTATGGCCAAGCCTGCCCTTCATTTGGGAAGTGGACATATTGTGTTCTGGAGGAGACCTTCCTAAAGTAGGCCCTGGTTCTAAGTGCTCTGTGTCCCTTATCTGCCAGCTGTCTTGACATCAACAGAGGCCATTAGGAGTGGTTGCTTTCTGCTAATAAGTCAGATGGAGACTGCAAAGGCCTTCGTACACCCTACCCAGTAGTGAAAGGTATGATAAAAGGCCCAGATAGGGCAGCCACTATCAGGTGATGAAAAGCCATTTATACCTGTATATTGCCTCCACTATGTACCAGGCATCTATAAGAAGGTTGACATAACCAGGCATGGTGCTGAACACCTGTAATACTAGCCCTGGAGAGGCTGAGGCTGGAGAATCAGCAGTTCAAGGCTAGCCTCCATTATATAGTGAGTTTGAGGCCACCCTGGATTACATGAGACATTATCTAAAGAAAGAAAAATGATAGTAGCTATTTGGAAGCAGGAAACTAAGACAATTCCCTTTTGGGCAGTTTGTATATATTCTGTAGGCCCTAAAGTCAAGTCCAGACTAACCATGTAGATATAGGAACATAGGGTTGTCCCAGACACAGCAATGTCCAGGTCTGGGACCCTTTGAGTAAGTGCCTATCCCTTCCAATAGGAAATTGAGCTTTGGGTCCACTGCCCCCTGTGACTTATGTGAGCCATTCTGGGGCCTGACCCTTTGTGGTATCTCCTCAGCCTACTCCTTCCTGGCAAGGTCAGCCAGCCATTCTCTGACAGTAAAGGGACAGTGGTTGGTTTTCAGCTGTGTCAACAGTTCATTAAGTGGCCAAGTCCAGGCACCACTGGAAGATGTCTCTCTGTATTGTATCAATAAATATTTTGATGGAAACCCATCAGAACAGTTGGGTACTTCTGACAGGATGGCAGTACTTTTTCCTATCTCACAGCAGCTGTGAGAAGAACAAAGAGCAGAGTCCATGTCAGTGGCCTAATGCAGATGCTTGGATACCTCCGTACCTCAGCTTTACAAGACTCCAGGGATAAGGAGCCATGGCCAGCTGGTTTGGATGAACCCCGAATACCACCACACAGACAGGAAAGTGAGATATCCCCAAGAAAACAAATGAGAGTGGAATGGGCATAGGAACCATTGGAGCACAAGTACATATCAAACCATACCACTCTGTTGGAAATAGAATCTAAAGACCAGCACAGAAGGCAAGGCATAAGTAGGATGTAAAACTGTACAGAAAAAGGACAGGCAGTCCTGTGAAAACAGCGTGTGAGAGAGAGGAAATTCCACCATCAGGAAAGCAAAGGTGCACGATGCATTACAAAACTGTCTTCTTATGATCATGTGTGTACTCTGCTTTTGTTTTGTGAGTGTGGGTATGCATATGCCGTGGTGCACATGTGAAATTCAGGGGACCATTTATGGGAGTAGGTTCTTTCCTTCCACCATGTGAGTGCCAGACATTGAACTCTGAACTCAAGTTGTCAAGTTTGGCAGCAGGTGCCTTTGCCCACTGAGCTATCTCAGTGGGCCCTGTTTTTCTTGCTGACTAACCCAGGCTGATCTGGAATCAAAGATCTTCCCGCTTTTGCCCCCTGAACACTGGGATTATTGGTATGCATCACCATGCCTAGCTCTTTTCTGCTTCTTATACTTTGAAGGTCTGTCTCTTCTCTTTGGGCTAAGTGGGATCTCTGGCAAAGACCCAGTCAGAACTAGAGTGAGGTGTTCAGCTACTAGCCTCATGGTCCTTGCTGTCCTTAGATCCAGCAGTGGCCATTCAAATGTCTGGCCAGTTATTACTGTAGTCAGAAATCCTTAATACATGGCAACAAAGTGGCTCTAGCTACAGTCTTTATGCTTGGGTGTGGTCTCAGTTCCGGCTTTTCCCTTCTCAGAAAAGTTTTAAGTGCTGATCCTAGCACACAGACACAGGGAGGAGGGAGGGGAGGGAGAGAGGGAGGGAGGGAGGAGGGGGAGGGAAGGAGGGAGGGAGGGAGGGAGGAGGGATGCCTGAAGCCTGACATGGTAATTTATACCTGTAGTTCCAGCACAGAGAAGTGAGGCAGGAGGATTCCTATAAGATCAAGGCCAGCCTGGACTAGATAATGAGTTCTTGGCTAGCCTGGTCTGCAGAGAAGGACCCTTTCTCAAAAAGAAAAAAAAAAAAAAAATCAACAAAAATAAGATAAAAACTGGTCTTGGCTGACTGTATTGTTCTTGTGGTTTGCTAACTGGTTGAGTCTGAGGAGAGGAGTCATGGAGAACAGCTACAGGAGTCTTTGAGAGCACCCCTGCTGCTTACTGGGCTGCTTTGTGCTCAAGTGGGTTGCAGGCATAGGACTTGGAGAATGAGGCATTGTGTGCCCAGCACACAGTTGTGCTTTCAGAATGTGAACTGTGAACCAGTTCTTTGTGCGGAACTTGGAAAGCTCCTTACAGATGGCCTTGGGAGTGGACCTCAGGCCTCCTGGAAATGCTGGCTAACCAAAGACATATTCAAATTCTTCCTTGACACTCACTGAAATGAACAAAAAGAATGGAAACCAGGAACAAGAGCTCTTCTACAGTGGATCTGAGAGTAGCCATAGACCAGAGAAGATGTCAACCAGATGGGGAAGAGGAGCTTAGGTCATTTTAGTCCCAAAAAGCCAGGCTCTAATGGAGCAGGAGTGATTTCAAGGAATGTGAGCATTTGCTTAGAAGAGTGGGGCCTGTGGTTCATCCGGAGCCTGGTAAAAGGTAGAGTGTTGCATCTGGGAGAAGCAGGACTGAGGTGTCCCAGCTTCCTAAGATTCTCCCCGTCACAGGATGAGATCAGGGAGGAGAGGAAAAGAAAGCTGCTGCTGTGGAGCTGCACAGGTTTTCTTAAGACCAGTGCCACCGTCTTCCCTCCCCTCCCCGAGTGGGTCGAGTGGGTCAAGTCAGTAGCACAGACACTGGGCCTGCCCAGGCCTGTCGATGCCTTGGGCTCCCAGCAGATGATTGGTTCAAGTAAGAAGAAGCTTTCTATGGCCCAACTCCTTGCTTTAGTTGCTCAGAAATCTTCTGGGGGCAAAGCTGAAGAGATAAGCTGCTCAGTGATTAAGAGCACTGTTCTTCCAGAGAATCCAGTTTGATTCACAACTGTCCCATGAGATCCAGCCCCCTCTCCTGCCTCCAAGGGCACCAGGCATATGGTGCACAGACATACTTGTAGGGAAAACACCCATACATATTAATGATAAAAACAAAAACATCCTGGAGGCTTTCTTACCTGAACCATTGGGAACAAAGTCGTCGACTGTTCTTGAGGAGTTGCTGTGTGACAGTTTGGAGTCTTAAACTCCTGGTGACATACAGCCTGATCCAAACCATGGCAAAACAGAGCCTTGAGATGATGGTCTTGAGAACCTGCCTAGGGTCCCTTGTGCCTTCATAGTCTGGATGAACCTGTGATCACTGCTGGTCTGAGCTGGGCTTTTGTCATGAATGACTACAGTAAAAGCTAATACCAGAAACTTAACTTCCAGGCAGATCCTGTGAGAATGCTTGGTAGATGGTTCTGTGTAGTTAGATGTTATTTCTCTTTTGAGGAGGGGAGTGCCACCCAGCTCCCAAATAAATCTTAACGCAGAAGCTTATTCTTAGGTATGAATGACTGACCTTAGCTTGGCTTATCTTTAATTTAACCCATCTACCTTTCCCCTCTGGGCTTTTGTCTTTCTTTCATCTGTCTTTCTTTCTTTCTTTCTTTTCTTTCTTTCTTTGTGACTGTCTGGGTGGCTGGCCCTTGATAAATCTCCTTTCCTTGTTCTTTTGTTTACTCTCTTCCTCATTTCTCCTATTTATCTACTCTGCCTGCTAGCCCCACCTATCCTTGCTCCTGCCTTGCTATTGGCCATTCAGCTCTTATTAGGACCACCAGGTATTTTAGACAGGCACAGTAACACAACTTCACAGAGTTAAAAAATGCAGCATAAACAAAAGTCACACACCTTAAAATATTCTACCACATTTCCCCCTTTTTGTCTAAAAGATTTTGACTTTAACATAGTAAAACTATATACAACAAAAACAGTTATCGGGTAAAAATTAATTTACAATATTCTATACATTTGTAGTTAGCATATTCAGAGAAAATAATGCATTATCCTAATTTATCAAAATTTTATACCTTACTGTCTATCATATCTAAGGAAAACTGCAACTATAACTAGTCTTCAACTCCATCAAAGGCACCAGAAGGATATATTATTTAAGTAAACAAAAAGTGCATTGCAAATGACTTCCAAAAAAGAAAGAAAGAAAGAAAGAAAGAAAGAAAGAAAGAAAGAAAGAAAGAAAGAAAACCTCTAGAAATGACAGAGACATCTGACTGCCTGGACAGTCACCCAAAGTTCCTTTGCAACATTGGGAAATCTATCTTCAGCCTACAGGCTTAGAGTATCTGGCAGCCTTTTCAATGAAGCAGGAAACTTGAAAGATTGTCCCACCTATAGTGGCAGTTTGTCGGTCACTTTCCTCTGTCCTGCAGAATGCCTGGCAGACTCTTCTATGAGCAGGAACTCTCTGAAGGACCATTCCACCTTGTTTTGACCAAGTTCAGCAGTCACTTTCCTGTGGGTCCTGCATGTGCAGTTTTTGCAGCACATTGTCAGCAGTCAAAGGCAAGAAAAGTTCCTTTGCCCAGTGACTAACCTTGCTACAATGAAAGCATACTCTATAAGGAGTTTCTTTGATGCCCATCATCTCTGAAGTAAATTGGTGCTGGCAGGAGCAGATGTTTCTCAGTGTCATGAAAAGCTCTAAGTTAACAAAACATTTTAAATGCAATATTCTGAAGGTCTTTGAAAAGTTTAAAGATCTATCTAAAGATCTGGAAAGCATACCTAACATATCTACAAACTTAATTATTATAAATAACTAACTGCTGATCTGTGTTTCTTGATTATCCTAAATCATAATAATAACTTTTAAAAACTAGAATTTTACCTTACATTTTTAAATGAACTGTCTAGATACAATACTTTAAACAAGAGCAGAAACATATGTACAATATGTTCTAACAAAAATAACCTTAAATTGGTATCAATATGCAAAAATCCTTTAAACAAGAGTAGAAACATACATACAGTGTGTTATATCAAAAATTGCCTTAAATTTGTGTCAGCATAAGAAAGCCCTTTAAACAAGAGCAAAAACATATACAGTGTAACAAAATTGACTTTGTATCTATGTACCAAAATCCATGCCAATGCAAAATACGGGAGAATAATAATTTTTTTTATTCTATATTCCCCTAAATCATAACAAACATCCATGACCTACCAAATAACCAACCCCCCGCCCTTGGGAATATGGGTATAGTTTTCTCCATACTGCTGAATGTGGGTGACCAAGTCCTGGAAAGACCACCTATAATTGTTGATGGATATCATCTGTCAAGTTTCAGGTGGTCTTCCTTGATCAAACCAGATCCATATCAACCTGGAACAAATCCACAGCCTCTTGTTTCCTGTGGAAGCAAAAGCAAAAGCGCTTCTCCAAAGCAGTGCGTCTTTAAGTTCCATTTTACAAATACATTTTTTGACTTAATTTGAAAGTTAAGGTATTCTTAAAATACCTAGGCGGGTTTATTTCCACAGTCCCTCTTTCAACTCCAGGTCTCTTAGCAGCTGTCCTTTGTTTTTCAGTAATCAAAAAATTCAAAATCAACACAATACTATACAGGATCCAGACTCCCTGTGTATTTCCCATCTTTATGTGGCTTTTTTTTCCCTGTTACTTTTACTGTCTCTTTAAAGACTTCTTGTTATTCTATTTATTTCTTTCTATGACTGCCTATACCCATTTTCTTTCTTAAGCCTACGCACATTGTTAAACACATTGGAACCTGTTTAGAGGTTTTTCTGTCCGAACCTCTTTTTGCTGAATAGCTCGAGTCTTTTTGACCTCAGAGCAAACTTTTTTTTTTTTTTTTTTTTTTTTTTTTTTTGAGATAAGGTTTCTCTGTGGCTTTCGAGGCTGTCCCGGAACTTGCTCTGTAGACCAGGCTGGTCTTGAATTCATAGAGATTCGCCGTGCAGCAGCGGGAGGCCGAGGTAGGAGCGCACGGCCTGAATGATTTATGGATGTCTTTATTCAGATAAATACCATCCAAACACAAGCAGGAGAGAGTGCCCTTAGCCAGCATGCCAGGGAGCCCAGAAAAGAGAGCGCTTCCACATCTGTCCTCTCCTTAAGAATTCCCTCGTGAACCTCCTCTGACCACAGCCAAGCACACCTGTAGCACCTCCTAGGAGGCGGGGCTACAATGTGTCCCTACAGAGCCATGTCTTTTTTCCAGCTTCTCAGGCTCTAGATGGATGTCTGAGCCTCACATTGTGCGCCAATTTTTTAAATTTTTTTAATTGTTTTTGCCTTTTAAGCTACAGTTATCCTATCACACAACTGCCACTCTGCAGCAGTGGCTAGGCTGCAAGAACTGAAACCTGAGGGAAGTCTGTTCCCTCAGGCACTAACTCTTTCAAAATTACTTAGAAAACTTCTTTAAATCTCTGTCCTGCTAAAGAAATCAAGATACAGAGGTTGAGGTAGAATCCTGCTTCCCCAGAGAGACTGAATAGCAAGCAGCTCACCTCTTTGCCTCTCCCAAGACGTCCTCATGCTTTTTCTCACCCCTCTTTATAAATCCTTCTCCACCTGGTTCCTTCCTACGACTTCCTGTCAGCTAGTTGCTGTCCCAGCCTCCTGACTGCAGGTGAATTTTATTTAATCAAACACATCTTTGCATCATTAACCAAATGTTCCAGAGCATAAACAAAAGTAACACACTTTAAAATAATATTCTACAACAGTTCTGGCACAGCTTCTTCCTTATTTAAGAGGCCCCATAGAAGTTGGGGTTTGGTCCAGTGTTAGAGTATTTGTTCAGCATATATAAGGCTCTGTATTCCATCTCCAGGACTGCAAATAATAGTAATAAAAGAGATAATTCAGAACTAAGGGGTACTCTTGCATAGACACTAAGGGAAGGAGAAGAATAAAGGGAAGGAACACCGCTAAAGAAAAGTCTAGAGTTAACTCAGGAAATAAAGGAATTTTACATGGTACCTTCTATGGTACTAAAAACTTTACAAAATCCAAATATATAACAGGGAGAGAAAATGCTCAAGTAATGTCAATAGACAGTGAGCTGGCAGAGCTGAGGAAAGTAGAGAGTAAACTTTACAGCAAGAGATTGCCTCCATTAGCAGAAATAAGATAACTATTAGTCCCCTGGAGAACAGGCTATTGGAAAAGAATGCTATGTGGAGAAAAATCGAGAGAATTTGGGAAACAAAGCTGGGCAGAAGGGCCAGGACAGCAGAGGTACTGATTGGTAGCTACTGGTTCCTGTCCAAATGTATAAAAGAAATCGTTTCCCCTAATAATAAGGGGAAATGAAAGCAAGATGGTGTCTTTTTGTTGTTACAGTTGGGTTTGTTTTTTTGTTTTTGGGTTTTTGTTTTTTGTTTTGTTTTGTTTTGTTTTTTTTTCTAGACAGGGTCTCTCTGTAGGTTTGGATGCTGTCCTGGAACTCACTCAGTGGACCACTGAGATCTGCCTGTCTCTGTCTCCCGAGTGCTGGGACTAAAGGCTTGCACCACCACCACCTGGCAAACCAATGGTGTCTTATTGCTGTTCTATCACTGTAAAGAGACAAGGCAACCTATAAAAGGGAGCAATTATTTTGGGACTTGTTTACAGTTTCAGAGGGTTAGTCCATATGGCAGAAAGCAGACAGTAATGCCATTGGAGCAGTAGCTGAGAGCAGCAGGCAGAGAGACAGTGGGCCTGGTATGGCCTTTGGAAACCTCAAAACCCACCCCTAGTGACATACCTCCTCCAACAAGGCCATGGCTTCTAATCCTTCCCAGTTCATCAACTGGGTACCAAGCATGCAAATACATGAGCCTATGAGGGACATTCTCATTCAGACCACCACAGAAGGTGTATGTTTGTGTGTTGAAAAGAGAAGGACTGAGATGATCATGTGGACTTTTTTCCTTCTTGCAGTTTGTTTACATGGTGGATCACACTGACAGATTTTCCATATAGGATATTGAACCATCCCTACATCTCTGGGATAAAGATTACTTGGTCATGGTGGGTAATATTTTTGTTGTGTTCTTGGATTCGGTTTGCCAGTATTTTATTGAATATTTTTGCATCAATGTTCGTTAGTGAAATTGGTCTATAATTCTCCTTGTTGAGTCTTTGTGTGGCTTTGGTATCCAAATGACTGGCAGTGTTCCTTCTATTTCTATTTTGTGGAATAATTTGAGGAGTATTGCCAATAACTCTTTTTTAAAAGTCTGGTAGAATTCTATTCTAAAACTGTTTGGCCCTGGGTGTTGTTTGGTTGGGAGATTTTTTAATAACTCTTTCTATTTCCTTAGTGGTTTCAGTCTATTATCTGGTCTTGATTTAACTTTGGAAGTGGTATCTATCAAGGAATTTGTTCATTTCTTTTAGGTTTTCCAATTTTGTGGAATACAGGTTTTTGCAGTATGTCCTAATGATTCTCTGTATTTCCTTGGAGTCTTTTATGTTTCCCTTTTCATTTCTGATTTTGTTGTTTTGGAAATTCTGTCTCTGCCTTAAGTTTGGATAAGGGTTTATTTTGTTGATTTTTATCAAAGAACCAACTCTTTGTTTCATTGATTCTTGGTATTGTTCTGTTTGTTTCTATTTTATTGATTTCAGCCCTTAGTTTGATTATTTTCTGCTGTCTACTCCTCTTAGGTGTGTCTGCTGCTTTTTGTTCTAGAGCTTTCATTGCTGTTAAGTCAATATGAGATCTATCTATCTTCTCCATGAAGGTATTTAGTGCTATGAACTTTCCTCTTAGCACCTCTTTTATTGTGTCCTGCAAGTTTTGGATGTAGTTGTTCTCTCCTTTTACTTTGTGAGTTTCTGGTATTGAATTTAGGTTATCAGGATTAGAGGCAAGTGCTTTTTTTTTTTTTTTTTTTTTTTTTTTTTTTTTTTTTTTTTAACCCACTGAGCTATTTCATAAAGCCTTGGGCTGTAAATTCTGAGACTGAGAAACTAAAAGCTGTGGCTACAGAAGAGAATTTAATGATTTAAAATGATTATATGAAATCAATAAATTGCCATTTAAAAGGAATGGAAATATAAGTTCTCTGCCGTCAATTCTCAAACACAGATATTCATAGATAAATATCTAAAGTGAATAAAATGAAAGGCTAGGTTTTAATCACTTTAACTTTGAGAAAAAAAACTGCTTAGTATGATGTTGTTAATTCTGAACTTTCCTGTTTGCAGTTAGGTAAGAAATAGCAATCATGGTTATAAATATGGTTATATGTGAGCCCTGGACCTGACTGATAATATATTTTGCATGAGAATGCATATCAGCTGCTATGTGTGCACTTCGGGACTGTATAGTCAGGCACAGCGATGGCAGATTCGGGGTTGGGGGTGTCTTACAGTCAGGAGGTGGAGGTGTCTTACAGTCAGCAAGGGGAAGACATTGTGTTGATCCATGTGGCAGCAGATTGGAGTTGGAGACATCAGTATGAGTAGCATAATATAGATACAGATCACTATGTATAGAAATGTTTTTTTTAGGAGTATATATATGCCCAGGCCAGCCTAAACTTCAAGGTTTTCCCGGGCAGATCCAAAAAGAACTATTTCCAGCCAATTTCTTCTTCTTTTTGTGTTTTATTTTTTTAAAGATTTGTTTTAGTGTGTGTGTGTGTGTGTGTGTGTGTGTGTGTGTGTGTGTGTGTGTGTGTGTGTGTCACAGAGGTCAAAAAAGGGTGTTGGATTCCCCCAGAGCTGAAGTTATAGACATTTAAAATTGAGCTCTCTGACATAGATGCTGAGAGCTGATTTCGGGTCTTCTGGAAATGCAGCAGGTGTCCTGAAACACTGAGGAATCTCTCCACCCCCAAATGGCTTACCTTACAGAATTTAGCAAAACAAAACAAAAACAGTTGGGCTAGGAGGAGTGGTGATTGGAATTTCAGGGTCTGACAACCCTCCAAGAGGGAACAGTAGCTCCACTATTACCATGAACCTGTATCTGCTATATTCTGCTTATTTTGTTGCTGTGATGATTAATCGTGAATGTCAACTTGATGGGATATAGAGTCACCAAAGAAATAAATCTCAGGTATGTCTAAGAGGGACTGTCTAGACAAGGGTAATTGAATTGGGAAGACCTACCTTAAGCATAGGTGGTGCCATTCCATGGAGTGAGGTCCTAGACTGAATAAAGAAGACACAAGAAAGCAAGCTAAGTACCAGCTTTCATTTCTCTCTGCTTCCTCACTGGATACAATCTGACCAAGCATCTTCCTTCCCTGTTATGATAGACTATGCCCCTAGAACTAAACTGTGGACCAAAATAAACTAATCCTTCTTAAGTTGCTTTTTTCAGATATGTTGTCACAGCAAATAGACAAATGTCTAATACAGTTGCCATGACTTTGGCTGGTCATTACAGTAACTGTGCTTCAAGGTGACTGGAGGAAACCACTGCACTGCTGTATACACACCTTGCTCTGTTGTCTGATGAAAAGGTTTAGAAGTGAAAGACTGGTCAGGTGGTAGTGGCTCCCACATTTAATCCCAGCATTTGGGAGATAAAGGCAGGCAGATCTCTGTGAGTTCTAGGCCAGCCTGGTCTACAGAGAGTTTCAGGATAGACTCCAAAGCTACACAGAGAAACCCTGTCTCAAAAGACAAAATGAAAAACCAGGGAGACTAGAGAGATGGTTTAACAGTTAAAGAGTACTTACTGCGCTTCCAGAGGACCTGGGTTCAATTCCCACTATCCAGATGACAATTCACAGCTACTTATAACTCCATTTCCAGGGAATCCAACATCTGGCCCATGGTAACAGACATACATGTAAGAAAAAAAAAAAAACTCATACACATAAAAATAAGTAAATAAAAGTTTAAAATAAATAAAATAGAAGCAAGCACGGGTGGGGGAAATCTTGATACTCAGAAGAACAAAATACAAATGTTCACATCCTTTTCTCTTCCAAAACACTGTTCCACAGATAACTTATCTAAGCCACAGGAGAAGAGACTAGCAAGCTGGGGTCAGTTCTGCACTGTAATTGTCTTAAGCCAGATAAGAGAACAGTAAATATCTTCTTAAATTGAAATTAGATCAAATACAAGCATGAGAACAATTAACTACCAATTCTTCCCTGGAAAGCAATGTTAAAAATCCTACCGGCTCAGGGAAAATGAAGCCAGATACAAATCTAGGGCTATACAAAGAGTTGAAGAATGTCAGGAATGGTGACTGGGACATGTGCACTACTTACTTAAGTCTTGTCAAAATCACTTGTTTAAGAGCAATAACATCACAACAGAGTGGGAGGCTTCTAAGATGTGGAAATAAAATATATGACAGAAAATGGCCAGAAAGGAAAAACAGTAAATTCATGTTTGAAGTGATAAAATTTTGCTTATACATATTCTGTGAAAAATATAAACACTGTAAACCCTAGAGCATTTAGTAAAACAGCAAAAAAGTGAATGACTGTTTTAAGTCAACAGTGGAGAGATGGCTAAGTCATGTGCAGCCCTTAGTCCAGCTTGATAAGTTATATGTCTGTATGCCAGCTACTCAGGTGGCTGAGCAACAAGTTCAAGGCCACCCTAGGCAGCATAGAGAAACCTCCATCTCAAATATAAAACAAGCAAAACAACAAAAATAAATGAGAGGAAAGAGCACAAACAACAGATGAGTAGAAAACAAATAATACGAGGTGTTAGGTTTAAACCTCACCTTGTATTAAATGAGTTAATTTATTCACAAAACTATTTGTGTACCTAATAGAGATATAAAGCCATGAAAAACTGAGAACTTCAGGAAGAAACGGACAAGTCTGTAGTTATGTCATTAGAACGAAGATTCCAATTTTGCCAGTAAATGGAAGAACAGAAGCAAAGCTAGCACAACCATTCTCAGCCAGCTCAAGTTTGCTTGATAAAATTCTCCACTCAAACATATATTCTGTTCTGGTGCTTGTGAGAAATAATATTCTTGTGAATATGAATATTTAGAAAAAACTTTTTCTATGCTGTTGAATTTTTTTTTTTTTTTTTTTTTTTTTTTTTTTTTTTTTTGGCAAGGGCATGCAGGTTGAGACAAGGTCCCGCTGTGTAACCATAGCTGGCCCTCACTTTGTAGACCAGGTTAGCCTTGAACTCAGAGAGTTACCCTCTGCCTCCCAAATGCTGAGAACAAAGGTGTTTGCCCTGCCTGGATCATCAAACATCTTTAAAAAAATTGAACATTCAAATTACAATAGAAGAGTAAAACTAAATTAGAAACCAATAAAAATATCTGAAGGGTCTGAGTGTGGTGACATATCCCAGCCATTGGAAGGCTGAGGCTATATAGTGAGACTTTGTCTCAATAAATAAAGCAAAAATCTGAAAAACTGACTGTTATTGGATAACATACTTATATATAGTTCATGAATCAAAAAGATAAATCAGAACTTTTTTAAAAAAAATATTTTTATTTCATGCTTATGGATGTCTTTCCTGCATGTGTGGCCTGGTACCCACATAGGCCAGAAAAGTATGTTGCCTCATCTGGACCTGGAGTTCCAGGCAGTTGTGAGCTGCTGTGTGGGTGCTGGGAGCTGACCTTCACATACCTGCCATGGTACATGTGGTACACATATAAATGTCAAGAAACATTGTAAAGCACTTAGTTCTTATTCTGTGTAGTCTAGAGAATTATCTACAATAGCCATGCTTTTGGCTTTAAGTGAATGTATAAAGTACATAGCAACCAAAATAAAGGAATAAATAACAAGAGATAGACAACAAAACATCACGTCAGATGTTTAAAACATCCATTAGAAATGGATTGGGTAAGTCCCGTTGAAGCTGTCAGCTGCAGTCCCAAGCAGAACATGGTGCCACCCCCTAACCTCCATAAGGCTTCTACGTGAAAGAACTAATGACAGCAGAAAGATGACATCGTCAAATCAGGAGCTCACAGCATCCTGCAGATACTGACTGGGGAAATCGAGGCAATCAGATTGAGTTCCCAATTGAGTTTTCTCTTTATGGATGAGCTTTGCATGGCTGAACTTTTGGCTTCTCTTTCCCACTGTAGGTACTTTCATATCATGATATTAAACAATAGTAGTGAGTTGGACAAAGTTTACTTTTTAGATGTTGTTTTTTGTTGTTGTCCTTGAACTTGGGGAGATCTGTCTGCCTTTGCCTCACAAGTGCTGAAAGTAAATGCATATGCCACCATGACCAGCTTTTTAGCACTTTTAAGGATACCATGTTTTTATTCCTGAGTGTTGTGTAGTTCTCTTCCTGTCACAGACTTAGGAGGGGTCAGCCCATCCCGAAAAGGGGCCTTAGAGTACTCTTAGAGACAAATGCTCATCTGAGGTGAGGGGGTAAGCTCAAATCAAATCACACATGACGGTTTGCCAGTATAGTGTACATTATAGTTCTGTGTTAAACAAGTTCAATGTGTAATTGAAAGCCTTCCCACAGAGAAAGCATACCTCCTTCAGTGCTGCACTCTGCTGAGGAGAAGATGAAAGCAGTTCTACACATGCCCTTTCCTCACACTTCACTATGCCAACGTCATCCCTACACGGCTGTCTGTTGTGTATTCCAGGGGAGATGAGACAAGTCTGAACTTAGGCAACTTGTGTCATCTCTGCTTCTTCCAGGTGGCTTACTGGTCTGAGAGTGGCTCTCAGTGGGCCTTACTGTTTATATACACTTGCTGAGGGAGGGTCCTAGTGTATTTGGTCAGTTTCAGGGACTTTCTGAAGCCTCTGAATTGTGTACTCCGTGAGCTTAAGTAGCTTCCCTGAAGGATGGAGTGGTTCACCTCCTTTTACAACATCCTGTGCCTTAACCAGCCTTCCTCCAAGATGGAGGTTTTTTCTAGGAGAAAATTGTTACAAAACAAGCCAAACACAGAAATTACAAGAAGAAAATATATATAGATCATTGACCTGCATAAACATAGTTGTGTAAAAATTCTTAACAAAAGTTTACGCAGATGAATTCAAGAATATATAAAATGAAAGAGTATACATCATAGCTATTTTAGGTTTATACAAGGAATGATGTATAATATATAGTTTAATAGAAAATTTATTGACAGGTCCCTGGAGAGATGGCTCAGTGGTTAAGAGTACTTAATGCTATCATGAGAATCAGAGTTCAGGTCCCAGTACCCACATAACAAGCCAGGCATATTTCATACACACACACACACACACACACACACACACACACACACACACACACACACACACACACACACACACACACACACACACACACTATGTAACCCCAGCTTAGAAGTGCGCAAAGACAAGAGCACAGTGGTGGTTTGCTGGCTTCCAGTCTAGCAGAGAAAACGAGCTCCATGTTTAGAGACAGAGCCTGCCTCAGAGGAGTAGGTGGAGAACAATGGAGGAAGACACCAAATGCTCTTTTCTATCTCTATACTCATATAGATGTACTAAATTGCTGTGCTTCACTTGTTACCCAGAAATGATGCTATCAATACGCAAAATGTTTTACAAAATCTACTGTTGTTTCCTGATTCAGAAAGTAACAGTATACAAGGGAATGTCTTCAATCTAGCACACAGGATTGATAAGGAACCAACAGCTGACTTTAAGAAAAGAAAGGATCTTTCTTTGTAGTCCTCCTCCTGCTCCTGCCTCCAAGGTGCTAAGATTGCACCTAACCCCACACCCAGTGGATACTGACTTTCTTTTTTGTTATGTGTGTACATGCCTCAGTTGCATGTGGAGATCAAAGGGCAGCTTGAAGTGTTAGTGCTTGCCTTCCACTGTGTAAGAGACAGTCTGTGGTTCACTGCTGGCCCTTGAACCTCTAGAAATTCTCCTGTCTCATAGCTGGCGTTGGTAGCACATGCCTTTAATCCCAGCACTCCGGAGGCAGAGGCAGGCAGATCTCTGTGAGTTCGAGGCCAGCCTGGTCTCCATAGCGAGTGCCAGGATAGGCTCCAAAGCTACACAGAGAAACCCTGTCTCAAAAAACCAAAAAAAGAAATAAGAAAAAAAAAAAGAAATTCTCCTGTCTCTGTCTCCCATCTCACCACAGGAGCACTGGGATTTCATTTAATGACCCATGGTTTCTGGAAGCCACATTATTTATTCATGTAGGGTGCCTCCATTCAAACTCCCTTTTAAAAAATTATATATTTTAAATTAGAGTACATGGTAGTAGATTACCATAAGGCCTTTTCATGTATCCTTAGTTTTGGTTAACCCTCCCCCGAACCCTCATCTGTTCCCCAGTCCCTTGCCTCATTCATGCTTAGACCTTTCTCTCTCCTGTATTTCTCCCACCTGCTCTGATATCATGTGTGTTCTACAACCCCCCACCCCACCCCAAACTTCTTCTCTCCATCTCATAGGATTTTTCTGGCTTCTTGACCTCTACAGGCACTCCAAATTAAACATACAAATCCAAAAATTCAAATCTGGGGTTTTCATGAGGAGAATGTCTGGCATATGTCTTTCTGAGCCTGGGCTACCTAACTCGTTTATTTTTAGTTCTGTCCTTCCTTCTACAAACTTCATAGTTTCATATTCCTTTACAACTGAGTACACGTCATTGTATTCTACAGTGTACCACATTTTCATGAGCTGTTCATTGGTTATGCAACGGGTATTTAGGCTGATTCCGTTTTCTAGATTGTGACTAGAGAGCAACAGTGAACATGATGAACTTGCAAGTATCTTTGTAGTAGTATATAGAGCCCTTTGGGTCTATGCCCAGGTATGATGTAACTGGGTCGTGTGGTAGTTCTAATTTTAGCTTTTTGAGAAACCTCCACAACGATTGTCAAAGTGGCTATACCAATTTAAATCTCACCAACTGTGGATAAGCATTCCTTTTTCCCCCCACGTTCTCACCAGCATTTGTTGTCTTTTGTTTTCTTGATAACAGTCATTCTAAGATCAGATAGAATCTCAGAATATTATCAACTTGCATTTCCTTGTTGGATAAGGATGTTGAACACCTGTAAAAAATGTTTACTAACGATTTGTAATTTGGGGCCTGGAGAGATGGCTCAGCTGTTAAGAGTAATTTGCTCACTCATTTTCCAGAAGACTTGAGTTTGGTTCCCAACACCCATGTCAGGTGGTGTACAATCATCTGTAACTCCATCTACAGGTGATACCTCTGTCCTCCACAGGCGCCTGCACACACACACACACACACACACACACACACACACACACACACACTTTATAATAATAAAAATAAATATTTTTAAAAACAATTTGCACTTCTTCTATTTAAAAGCTCTTATATATTCAAATATCTTGATGCGTTTTCCTACTTTTTTTCTCTAGCAGTTTCAGCATTTCATGTCTTATGATGACATCTTTGATCCATTTAGAGTTGATTTTTATGCAGAGTGAAAGAAAGATCTAGTTTCATTCTTCTGCATGTGTCTAGTTTTCCCAGCACTAATTGTTAAAGATATTCCTTTCTCCTATCTGTTCTTGGATATCTTCATCAAAAATTGGAGGCTGTAGTTGCATAGCCTTATATCTGGGTCCTTATTCCATTCCATGGATTTCTGTATGTGTCTGCTTTTTTGTTAGCCTCATGCTGATTTTATTACTATCCCTCTTTAGTATAACTTAAGTTGGGTGTGGTAAACTTTCAGCAGTGTCCTTTTGTTTAGGACTGCTTTGGCTATCTGAACTCTTCTGTGCTTCTGTATAGATTTTAATATTGTTTTCTTTATGTTAAGATGAGAATGGTGCTGGCATTTTATTTGTTTGTTTGTTTGTTTATTATTTTGGTTTTTTGAGGCAGGGTTTCTCTTTATAGCTTTGGAGCCTGTCCTGGAACTCACTCTGTAGACCAGTCTGAGGCCGGCCTGTCTCTGCCTCCAGAGTGCTGGGATTAAAGGCGTGTGCCACCAACGCCCGGCTTGTTCTGGATTTTAATGTAAAAACTTTTGTGGTTTTCACTTACTTAATATAGTGTTGGCTATAGGCTTGCTGTATAGAGCCTTTATTATGTTGAGATATGTCCTTCTGAGTTTCTTCAGGACTTTTATCAAGAAAAGATGTTGGTGTTTTTGTCAAAAGCCTTTTCTTCTTCTATCAAGATGATCATATGATTTATGTCCTTGATCACTTATGTAATTTATAGCATTTATTCATTTGCATCTATTGAGTAATCCTAGCCTCTCTGAAATAAAGCAACTTTATATAAAGAATGATCTTTTTGATGTGTTCTTTACTGTGTCCCTAGCATCTTGGGTCTCAGAAACCAGAGTGGGGCTGTGAAAGATGATAGGAAAGACACACAGATACATATTCAAAAAAGCTGAGATCAGGTGTGCTGGCCATACCCTCGAAATGCAGAACTTAAGCCTGTGTTTTATGTACAGCACAGTGGGGAGGAGTTATCTAGTCTCCATAGGTGGTCTCTGTAGAGGGGGCTATAAACATCCTCGAGGGGTAAACTGGGCTTGCTAGTTTTTGCACAGTCATTCATAAACTCTCACACTTGTAGCAGAGAAAGGCTTTCCCATTGCAAGCCTGACCCACGGAAGGCATTGGTCCTTGACATGGCTGTTCCCATGTCACCAATACTCATTCACTAAGAACTTTATCCATTCTTTACATATTCCATCAAGGCTTTCTCAGCTCCCCACAGTTCTTAAGTTTGCAAATGTTTTTGTTGAGAATTTTTGCAACTCTGCTCCCCAGGGAATTGGTCTATAATTTTCTTTTATTGGTAGTATTGATATTGTGTCTTTATCTGTCTTGGTGTCAGGGTAATACTAGCTTTATAAAAAGAATTTGGTTATGTTTCATCCTTTCCTTTTGCTGTGTTACAGACTGTAGTGTAGTGGTGAGCATGGCTGCCTTGCTAGCTTATGAACTAATTCTGAGAAGCACAGGTACTTTTTCTTTGATGGTCTGGTAAGATTCCCCAGTGAATCTTTCTGGGCATGAGCTTTTTAGTTTGGAGATTTTCATCGTTTTAATTAATTAATTTTTACTTACTGTGTATATGGGGGTTTTCGTGCATGTAAGTATACCACATGCAGTGTCCATTGAGGCCAGAGAAGGGAAATGAGCCCCCTGCAGCTAGAGTTGCAAATGGTTGTTGGCCATTTTATGGGTGCTAGGAATCAAACCAAGGACCTCTAGAGAATGGCTGTGCTCTTAACCGCTGGGCCATCCTTCTAAATCCTAGCTTTTTATAGATCTGTTTCAATTATTTATCTCATCTTTGTTTAAATTTGATGGGTCATATATCTAGACAATCATACTTTTTTTTAGATTGCCAGTTCAGTAAAATATGTTTTTAAGGAATGACCTAATGATTTTCTGAATTTCATTGTTCTTGGTCATAATGGCTCCCTTTTCCTTCCTTCCTTCCTTCCTTCCTTCCTTCCTTCCTTCCTTCCTTCCTTCCTTCCTCCCTTCCTTCCTTCTTTCTTTCCTTCCTCCCTCCTCTCTCTTTCTTTCTTTGTCTCCCAAATGCTTGGATTACAGACACATGCTACCTCTCAGCTTACTTAGTACTTTGAATCTATTCAGATTTCTCCTTAAATTAGCAGTTAGTAGTCATGTAATATCTTGGATGTGGAGGAGGGCCTAATCCTACTGCCCTCTGGGAGGTCGTGGAGAACAAGAAGACAGAACCCTAGTGATAATCTGCTCAAATGGCTGTAGGCTTTGGTGTAGTGGGGCACGTGTAGAGAAAGGTGAAAGCATCTGCCGACAGATCTGAGAGCTTCCCCAGCCAGCACTGTCCTGTCCTGTCACCATCTGGTCCAGAGCCTGCTGGTTCTCATTCTAGTGGCAGCAACTGCTTCTGAACTTTATGGAAGGAAACTCTAGTGTGCGTGGGTTCACTCTCACTGCTGGGAAATTGGTGAGCACTTGGAGTGTCTCTTCCCTGTGTGTTGGGACAGTGCTGCTGGTGTTGTCACAGTGGCCTCTGTGAACAGTTGCAGCCTCCATTCTAAGGGTGCCTTGGGTCAGGTAGACTCGTGTATTCTCCTCTAGGGAATACTCCACCATCTGGAGTGGGTGACCCCTTCAGACCTCACAGTAGAGTGGAAGTGCTCTTTTCCTTGCCCTTGCCAGCACTCAGTAGTCTTTATCTTTCCTGTTATGTAAGTTTGATGGGTGCTTTATATCATATTATGCCTTTAATGAGCACTTCCCTGAAGAATGAAACTGAGCCATTTCTAAAATTGCTCTCTACTTTCTGCTGCATGTTTAATGTGCTTGTTCTCTCTCTGTCTCTGTCTCTCTGCCCCCCCTGTCTCTCTCTCTCTGCTCTCACTTTGCAGACCTGGCTGTCCTGGAACTCACAATGTAGACCAGGGTGTCCTCTAACTCACAGAGATCTGCCTGTCTGTCTCCTGAGTGCTGGGATTAAGGCATCAGCCTCCATATCTCGTCTACTCTTGGTTTCTTGATAAATAGGTATTCTCAGTTTCGACTTTGTTGTAGTCCAATTCACTATTTTTCCCTTTGTGTGCTGCTTTTGTGACTGTCTCAGAGATTGTTCCTACTGTAAAACCAAGTTTTCTCTGGTTTTTCCTAAAAGCTCATTTTTCGACATTCCTATTTTTACAGCATGGACTGCTTTATATCTTGAATGAGCATAGGGTCAAGGGTCCCTTTCCAAGTGTATCTCTAGTCAGCACAGTATATCTATGAGAGAGCCTGTCACAGAAAACTTGTGTTTGCCTCACATGCCCGAGCCCCGCTCTGCATGGGGCACAGCCCGTCCATGTTTTGTGTATCCTATGCTCAATTTCATCTCCACAACAACACCTTTGTATGTGGTGGCATCCTGAGCTGGAGTCCAGATGTCATACTCTAGTGGGGCCTCGGGGGTCCAATGCATCCTGTAGCTTTGCAGTTCCTCAGGTTCATGTGCACCTACTCTGGCCCAAGTAGAATCTCAATAGTGGGGGTTAGCCAGCAGGTTCTCCCTCTGTAGAAGAGAGCACTGCCCTGGGATGCATGGGGATTGCTCTCCATTTGAGCCAGCTGCATGCTGTAATTCCATGTTTGTGGTGTGGTATCGTCACCTGATACCCAATTTTCCATCAGTGCTTACCCACTGTTTTTCTCCCTAGTGTGGTCTCTTCCTGTCTGATGCTGGAGGAGGCATCCTGATGGTCCTCTGACAACTGTTCATTCAGCACTAAGGACACAGATGGCAATGTCACAGACACAGGATTATGACTGCAGAAGCCACCATGTTGATGAGCAGGAGCCCAGGATTCCAGGGTCGAGCACCAGGTAAGGAGGCGATGTCCACTTCTGATGACTTCTCCAGGGAGGGAACAACCCTGCTCAGAAAAGGTAGTGTGGCTCCAGGGCTCTTGGCACACCCCTGGTAGTTCTCCCGGCCATGCTCATGTGGCTGCTCACCTGCATGTGCCTCTCCCAGGGCCTCGCCAGTGCTTAAGCTTACTTCTGTCTCTGTAGTGCAATGTCCCCGCTGCAGCGGGTAGAGGCCAGTGCATCCCTCCTCAGAAACCTTGATGTTTTGGCTGGACATGTGAACTGAGCTCAATTTCTGATCCACTCTAGGCATCAGTCCATGTGGGTACCAGTAGTCATACCTCATTTTTATTTTTCTAATTTTCAGCTTTTTATCTGGAAGTAATTCCACACATACAGGAAGGAAAAAAAGATAAGAGCAATCCAGGGATGTCCGTGGGTTCTTGCCCTGAGTTGTTAGTCAGTCGTCCATCCTTTCTGAGTTACTTGTGGACAGTCACATGTGTGCTGTCGTGACTCTGTGACTGTTAGGAGACTAACGTAACCAGCAGATCAGATCTGATACTAACCCAAGGCTTTGGTCACCTCTGCCACCCTGAACCATAGTGCCAACCCATTCTCTATTGTATTTGTAGCACTTTTTATACCTGTGTAGCATACAATTCCTCAGCCAATTCTACCTTCTGTCTCTCCCCAGCCTTTTCTAATCTAGGTGATTCCTCCAGCCTTTCCATGGCTTTTGTGCCCTTAACCAACATAAAAGTTTCTTTGGACTCTCCTGGTTAGAGTACTTGTCCACCATACACAGAGCCCTAAGATTGAATCGCCAGTACTGCATAGAATGGACAAAGTAGTACAGGCCTATAATTCAGTACTTGGGAGTAGAGACAGGAGGATCAGAAAGTCAAGGTCATTTTCAACTTCATGGAAAGTTTGAGGCCAGCCTGAGATACATAAGACTCTGTCTCAAAATCAAAAAAAAAAAAAAACGAAAACAAAAACAAAAACAAAAACTGTGGATAGGAAATGGCTTAGCAGTTAAGAGCACTGGCTATTCTTCCAGAGGATCAGGGTCAATTCCTGGCACCCATATGGCTGCTCACTACCATCTATAACTCCAGTTCCAGGGCATGCAAAACTGTCTTCTGGGCTCTGCAGGCACTGCACAGGCATGTGTAAACTAAATACCCATTCACATAAAAATAACAATAACAAAACCAGGACTTATGTGTGTACCACCATAGTCTACCAACCCCTTACAGGATTCAGGCAGGCACCTGCTGAGAGGGCTTTGTGCAGCTTAAGTTTAGACCTCTGACAGTAGACCAATATAACCTCCTATATATGTCATAGTTGATTTTAAGACTTTTTCTTTTATCTTTTACTTAGTTTTCCAATACTAGGTTAAGTTTTCTTTTGTGCTGTGAGTTAAATGCAGGGCCTCATGGATGCTAAACAGCTGCTCCACCCACTGAGTCACTCAGTCCCACAGATTGCATAATTTAGAGTCTATTCGTGGGAATGGTGTGAAGTATTGGCCTGACTTTTATATTCCAAATCTGACCCCAACCCTTTCTCCCCTTCTTTTGAGACAGGGTTTCTCTTTGTAACCCTGGCTGTCCCAGAACTCACTCTGTAGACCAGGCTGACCTTGAATTCACAGAAATCTGCCTGTCTCTGTCTCCCAAGTGTT
Source organism: Cricetulus griseus (assembly GCF_003668045.3). Lineage (NCBI taxonomy): Eukaryota > Metazoa > Chordata > Mammalia > Rodentia > Cricetidae > Cricetulus > Cricetulus griseus. The sequence continues at coordinate 374,046,757 of NC_048595.1, read as the reverse complement.
GGGATTAAAGGTGTGAGCCACTATGGCCAGCTATGATCCAATTTCTTGGTACCTTATTAAAGACTTCCTTTCCCTTAAACTTCACACCATCTGATCATGTCCTGACAGTTTTATGGCACTGAGGGTACTTTAGCTAACCCATATGCTTCCATTGACTTCTTTATTTAGTTGTTGGGTTGGCTTTTTGAAACAGACTCTTTGTGTAGCGGTGGTTGGTCTTAAACTCATAGACATCCACCTGCCTATACCTCCTGAGAGCTGGAATTAAAGGCGTACACCAGCATTTGACACCAGCATTTGATACTTCATGATGGTGGCTGTTATGCTGCGTCCAGGCCTTCCCCTGGTCCTAGCTATTTCCTCTTCCTCACATGGCACAGTCTGGGTAGGCAGAGTTACTTTCATAGTGTACAGAGGGCCCTACAGGTAAGCAGTGCCAATGAGCACCACAGACCTGAGATATGCAGTGTGGACAAGGTTATCCCCACAAAGGCCCTGGTGGCCCATTGTCTGAGCCCAGGGTGCCTGTGGAGCCAGGTGCTGTTGTTGTGCTCATTATTGACTCCTCACCATGGCAGCCTGCTCTGGCCAGAGCACTCATCCTACCGAAGTGACTCATTGCCCGTGGATTTAGCACTGTCTTCATATACCTGATGAAATTGACCTTCCAGCCCCCCAGTTTGCTCTGCTGGGTAGGCTGCTTTGGCTTTTCTGGTGTGCAGCGCCTGCTCATTATGAAAAGCAGTGCCTCTTGGAGATCCCATAAAACTGGACTTCTGGGCTTGTGCTCCCTGCAAGTTGTGCTAGTTTTGGTGGGTTCTCTTGGCAAATAAATATGTTAGATATCATGTCACCTTTTCCCTGGAGTTTTATGTGCTGGTGAAGAAGCCCTCTCCTGCTTCGTGGCTATTCTTTGAGAGTTTTAAGGTTTTTTTACATTCCTCATCAATCTGTGTGGATCTACATTTTTTTTCCCACCGAGATCCAGCAATCCTGGCTGGAGTCTTGCCTCACTAATCTGTGAACCCTCCCTTTTCTCCAGCCCGCAGGTCTGTCAGGGACAACACAGAGGCTCCCCGCCCATTAATCCACCTGCTCCAATCCCAGCCTAAATATACCCCCATGAAAAGGTGTTCTGTAGAGATTATAGCTAAAAGTAGACTGAAATACAATTCTTTTTTGTTGTTGTTAGTTTTATTTTTTTGTTTTTTTGTTTTGTTCTGTTTTTTTTTCTGAGACAGGGTTTCTCTGTATAGCCCTGGCTATCCTGGAACTCACTCTGTATGCTCGGCTGGCATCAAATTCAGAGATCTACCTGCTTCTGCCTCCCAAGTGCTGGGATTAAAGGTGTGCACTACTACCCAGCTGAAATTAAATTCTTTAGGGAGCTCTACCACAGAGTGGGGTTAACTTGAGCCTCTCGGTTACTTCAGCCATGTAGAAATTATGGTGTCTCCTGACTCACCTTTCACTTCTTGCAGTGCACACTTCCATATATTTAAGAACACACTGTTGGCCGGGCATTGGTGACGCACGCCTTTAATCCCAGCACTTGGGAGGCAGAGGCAGGTGGATCTCTGTGAGTTCAAAGCCAGCCTTGTCTACAGAGTGAGTTCCAGGACAGGCTCCAAAGCAATACAGACAAACCCTACTGTCTCGAAAGAAAAAAAAAAAAAAAAAAAAAAAAAAAAAAAAAAAAGAACACACTGTTGATTCAAGATCATGAAAATTTACCCCTATCCACCTGGGGTGAATTTGCACCGAGTCAGTAGCTGTGGTCACTGCAGTTTCAGCTACTTCTACGATGTTGCCCTTCACCAAAAACGCACTGAGCTATCTCCAAGTTCAAAGCATTCAGCAAGTAGTAGCAAGACAGAGCCTCCAGAAGCAGACACCGAATTTCCATGATAAATATGGAAATGCTATATTAGCCAGTGGAGCTCTATTCTGTATTTCTACATGAACATATATAGTAACACAAATAGGAATAGAATGCAACCTGTCTCCTGTTGGCAGAGTCACCCCAAAGGAATGGAGAGGTCAGTAGTCATGCCAGCTGGTACAATAATCAAGCAATTGTTGCAAAAACAACATAAGTGATGCCAAGTCAAAGAATCATGTGTCCACTAAAATAATGGCATATTGAAAAAAAATAAAGTACCTTTCAAACCTTCAAAAAAATTACCTCTTTCTTTTCTTCTAAGCATTTTGTAATTTTAGCTGTTATATTGAAGTCTTTGATCTGTCTATAACATTAACATCTGTGTCTAGCCTGAAGTAGAAACCAGCCTCATTCTTCTGATTGTGAGTACCTGTCACAACAAAGTTACTATATAAACTATCCTTTTCCCATGTAATGTCTGTGACACCCTCACTATTAGAATCTGGAGAACAGAGAATATACCCTGTTACCTGGTACACTTTACCTTCTGTATACTTGACTCTCATGTTCATTCAGGAGATACTTGTTTGGACAAATCATTGCCAGAGAGCCAGAGTACTCCCATCTCAATACCTGAGGCTGCTGAGAAGGGGCCTGTCCCCTGTTGTGCCATCAGGCCCTTAGGTGTTCATGGCCCTTATCCCAACTTGTAACTATCATCTTTATCATTCCTCCTTAGATACTAGACAGCTTATTTTTCGATATAGGGTTTCTCTGTGTAGCCCTGGCTATCCTGGAACTCACTCTATAAACCATGCTGGCCTCGAACTCACAGAGATCTGCCTGCCTCTGCTTCCTAAGTGCTGGGACTAAAGGCGTGCACCACCACCACCCAAGACAGCTTATTTTTTCATCACAATCAATTTTAAACACTATCACCAAATAAACATTGCTCAATTTCTCTCCAGTTGAGTCAATAGGAGGCTACTAAACATTGGTGCCTCCCTGTTGCTTATGGGGTTGGGTCCTATCTGGCTGTGAAGCATTGTGAGCAGGTCTTAAATAGCTAACAAGTTTTTTTTTGCCTGCTTAACTTGCTACAGAATGTATGTTACACTCTGGACTTCAACCCTATGAGCAGGCTCTTTGCCTTAGCTCATGGTGCCCCCCCAACTTGCCTATAAGGTCTACACATATCTATGGCCACTTGCTGGGCCCCTCCATTTCCTCAGAGTCCAAATAGTCTCTGGGGTTTCCCAGACTGGGCTCTCCTTTTTCTGAAGCCACTCACTGTGGACATCTTTAGATCCTATCCACATCTGGCTTTGGATGTGAGTTCCTGGGCTCCCCATTCTCATCTACCTTTTATTCTTTGCCTATCTTGAATGAATGTTGCCCCCCCCATGCCAAGAATGTTGCTAAAGGGCTTGGTTTCTGCCTACATGCACAGTAGTGCAAAGGGAATGAAGCCCCATTCTTTGTTGAGGGAGGACTATTGAATTGCATTCATTTGAAAGGGCTTTTAAACAAAACTAAAACTTTCAATGTTTCTTTTAGGGATTAAGAGATTGTTCTGTGCTTCCTAACTTTCTTTTGTCATCCAGGAAGATTCTGTGGAGAATACCCTAGCTTTGATAAAATGTAAAACAGACTGGGGCGGGGGAGGTTGGCAGGGAGAGGGCACCCAAAAGAGTGCCCTGAGGCCTCTCAAAGCATTGTGGAAAGACTGTGCTGACACTGTGGGACAGGTCCTCAGCCATGGTCAGTGTGTATCAAGTTCTGCCCCATGGATCTGTGTGGCCCTGATTCTTACAACCACTCAGGCCAGAAATCTTGCTTCTCCTTCTAACCCTGCCCCGCTCTCTACTTCAACAGCTCCATTCATCTATCTAGAAGTTACATTCCCTATTGACCTTCCATGAGAACCTTCCAGGCTCTAGTTCAGGAGCTCTGTGGACTCCCTGTGCACATCTGTCTTTGTATCTGTGTTTGATTTTCCTTCTTAGTGTTCTGTCTGCAAATCTGTCTTCACTAAAGCACTAGCCAAGTCCTGAGGTGTTTGTTGACCAGAGTTGTTGCTGCAAAGCTGGGTCCATGCTGACAAGGGTAGAGGGTAATGGTTCCAGGGTATGACCTCTGTGGAGAAGCTCTTTCTGCCATGAACATGTGCTTGTGTCCACCCGAGGTATACTGCAGGTGTTATGTGCTTCAGATTGAAGAGAATGTGAGCGGTCAAGTGTAGGAGTTAAATGTGATCTCTGCTGGGAGTTCACTCTGAGGTCAGCGCAGCCATGAAGGGCTCTAAGATGACCAATTACCAATCCTACAAGTTTTTTCCAGCTTCAGTCAGAATAGCCTGGGCAGAAAGTACAGCAGAATAGAGGGAATCTGATGCTGGGAACTTACGGTACAGCTTGCCTGCACTCATTGTTGTGCTCACCGTGGCATGAAGGTATAGTCAGCATGACCACTACTCCCGCCTCAGTCTTTGGCAGAAGTTGACTGTGTAGTCACTGGTGATGGGAAACTTGATGTGGCTTCACAGAGGACATAGTTTTGTATTGCTGGCATTGTTGGTGGCATCTTCTGCTCTGGCCCCATACTTGTGTCAGGAAAGTCATTCAAGGAGGGCCAGTTGCCTCAGTTTATAGTTGGGGACCCCAGAAAGGCTCATGTTATGTAAGGTCAGGACCTTCATTTTTGGTTTTGGTTTTGGTTTGAGTTTTTTTGTTTTGTTTGGTTTGGTTTTTTTGAGGCAGGGTTTCTCGGTGTAATAGTCCTGGATGTCCTGGAACTCACTCTGTAGACTAGGTTGTCCTAGAACTCACAGAAATCCACCTGCCTCTGCCTCCTGAGGGCTGGGATTAAAGGCATGTGCCACCACTGCCTGGCCCGGTCAGGACCTTCTGAATGATGAACACATGTGGAGTGAACAGGGAGTGAATGCAGTCTGTAACTAGGGCAAAGAAAAGTGAGTGAGCGGCCTGTAGCTGGGCGGCCTGCAGAAGGGTCTTGGCCCTAAGGCAGGGGTGATGCACACACTCCTCCTGGTGTGTGGGTCTGTCTTACCTTCTCAGACTTGTGATAAGCCTTTTCCATGCCATTTGTTCCTCCATTGCCCTGAGATGCTTGAATGAACCCCAGTGTACAGACATCTAGACTTACTTGGGGCCACCCTGAGAGAAACATCACAGGCCTGAGTCTGTTCTGATCTCTCTGCCAAAGGCTACAAAAATGACACGGCTTTAAACCCATGAGGGGATCCCCATATCCCTGCATATGCAAAGGTAAGATGTCATCACCCTGCAACCCAGACTTCCAACACCAAGCTATCTGTCCCCTGAGTTGGGGTTGGCAGGAGATTGGATTTGGAGTGCTTGGAGGGACTCTTTTATAGGTTCCCTGCTGCCCTCTGTGCCTGTGTCTGACCCAGTGAACCCAGGCCAAACAGACCGTGTTCTAGCTCTGAGAGGAAGTAGATTATCCTCACTACATAAACTCATAAGATATAAACTTAAAATTTAAAGTGGTGGTTTTTTGTTGTTGTTTATTCTTTTGTTTCTTGAGACAGGTGTTCTTTTTATTATTATTATTATTATTATTTTTAAAGATTTTATTTATTTAGTATACAGTCTTCTGCCTGCATGCCAGCAGAGGGTACCAGATCTCATTCAAGGTGGTTGTGAGCCACCATGTGGTTGCTGGGAATTGAATTCAGGACCTCTGGAAGAACAGTCAGTGCTCTTAGCCGCTGAGCCATCTCTCCAGCCCCGAGAAAGGTGTTCTTTGTGTAGCCCTGGCTGTCTTAGAAATAGCGCTGGAGATCAGGCTGGCCTCAAACTCACAGAGATCCGCCTGCCTCTGCCTCTCAAGTGCTGGGATTAAAGGCGAGTGCCACCACTGCCAGGCCTAAAGCATTCTTTAAATCCAAAAAAAAAAAAAAAAAAAAAAAAAAAATACTTTTGTGATTGACCTGACTTTGCAACAGTGTCTCCACAGATGTTCTGAGTGCTGTTGTCAGCACTGCCTCTCTGTCAGTCTGATGTCTCTGTCATGTCTGTCATGTCATGTCTGTCATGTCTCTGTCATGTCAGTCTCAGTCATCACCTGATGTCCTTGTGTCTCAAAAACCCACATGACATATTCATTGCTGTGTACCGTGGCAGGCCCTGCATTATACTCCCCCAGCCTGTGGGTCAGGAATTGCCAGGCATCAGCAGTTGGAGAGCCACAGCACACAGGCCCTTAGACCTAGATGGATGCCCCTTGGGTGATGTCCGTGCCACAAAGATGTCTTTGTTCTCCATGAGTCAATCAGTATTAACTCAGAGTTCACAAAGATACCAAAAGGGTTGTGTGTGGAAGTTGGCAGGCCAATTCTAAAATTCATGAGGAGTTAAGAAAGCCAAGAACTGGGACTAGCAGGATGTCTTAATAGGTGAAGGTGACAACTGCCAACCCTGGCAAACTGAGTTTGATCCCAGGGATTCATGTAGTGGAAGAATAGAACCAATTCCTACAAGTTGTCCTCTGATTTCCAAACACATACCCAAATAAACACATACACATACACACTAAATAAACATGAATGTAAACTTAGAAGTTTTAAAAAGAATAACCTAGAGCTAGGTACAGTGGCACACATCTGTAATACCAGCTGTTTGGGAGGATGAAGCAAGCAGATTGTGAATTTAAGGCTAGCTTGGGCTGTGTTAAGTCTCCTTTTGAAAAAGGAATAATAGAAGCTGAGACGTAGCTCAGGGACAGAACAAATACATACTTACTACATGCAAAGCCCCAAGTTCATCTCTCACACTGAAAAAAAAAAAAAGAAGTAAGAATAATAACCAAAGCATGACAAGATTGTTGATTTTTGCTAAGCTCCCCTAACACATGCTGAGCCAGAACTGGACTGTTCCACAAAGCCAGCAGGATCTCAGACAGAAATGTCCGCTTGAAACTTGGACTTGGCAGAGCTGCTCTTGTCCATCATGGAAGAAATGATACTGTTTAGCAAAATGAAATGTTACAAGAAACAAATCAGTCCAGGCAGATCCAAGACTTCAGTATAAATGGCAACATTATAAAACTTTGAGAAATCAATTTATAAGAGAATTCACTTGGCCTACAAGAACAACAGATTTCTTTTTTTGTTTGTTTGTTTGTTTTTGTTTCTTTCTTTTTGTTTTTTTGTTTTTTGAGACAGGGTTTCTCTGTGTAGCTTTGGAGCCTATCCTGGCAGTCGCTCTGGAGACCAGGCTGGCCTTGAACTCACAGAGATCCGCCTGCCTCTGCTTCCCGAATGCTGGGATTAAAGGCGTGCGCCACCAACGCCTGGCTCAACTTTCTTAATAGAAAGAAATAGGAGCAACCATGAAGGATTTATAAATCCAACTAATTAAGTTTAAAACTTGTTTTCTTCAAAAGACAAGATAATAAAACCACAAAATAAATACTCATGACACATCAGTGTCTATCTAGAACCGCATCTAAAATAAAGCTCCGGGGACCAGTTAGGAACAAAGAAAAACTATGCTCCTTGTGAGCGTTTCAGGAATTTGAGGAAAGTGTTTGACTACATTAATAATCACAAAAAATTGAAACTGCATACGTAGAAATCATTGTTATGTTTGCTGTATTTTCACGTTTGAAAATTTTCATTATAAAGTCTGAAAAAAAAAAGAGCAGGTCATTTTTAAGGGGAGACAGAAGGCATGGACGGAAAAGCTACCTCTGATGATGAAGTGAGGTCTTAAGTTCAGATCCTTGAACAGAGCCCATGTAAAAGCTGGGCTCACTGGACAATCTAACCAAAACAACAAACTCCAGGCTCAGTGAAATACTTTGTCTCAAATAAGCTGAGATGTGATTGAAGACAACATCCAGTGTAAACATGTACCTTCACATACATACATGCATGCATACATGCATACATACATGCACTTGTAGACACACACACAGGGGGAGGGGAGAAGAGGGAAAGATGCATTCATTCCACTATTCCAGTACATCCCAAGATGATCATAGTCTGTAAGGTTAAGATATCTTTATTTAGATAAACACCAGCCAAACGCAAGCCAGAGCATGCCAGGGGCAGAAAGGCAGGGAGGCCAGAGAGAGAAGGGGCCCCCATGTGCCTTGCAGCCCCTTAAAACCCTATCACGCATCATCCTGACCTCACCTTGACCATGTCCTGACAGGCATGGTCAGGCACTCCTGTAGCCAGCTTCTAGCAGGTGTGGCTTACACTGTCCCCTACACCAGTACAACCTCTTCTTTTTTTTTTAAAATTTATTTATGTGTGCATGTGTATCTGCATGTATGTCTGGTGCCCACGGAGGTCAGAAAAGGGTATCATGTCCCCTGGAACTGGACAGACAGTAGTGAGCTGTCATACTGGTGGGTACTGGGGACCAAAGCTAGGTCCTCTGCAAGACCAAGTGCTCTTAACTACTGAGCCATCTCTCCAGCCTCCAACCTCTTTTCTTTCTTTCTTTTTTTTTTTTTTCTTTCCTGTCTGGTGACTTCCTTCAGAACTGTATAAATACAACCAGAAAATGTATCACTTGCAAACAAGGCTGTATAACTTTAATTATGATGGTTATGGCAGGTCTTGCCTGACACTTTGTATTTACATCAAACCCTTGGTGAGCAGGTATGGTGGCTCATGTTTGTAATCTCACAATTTGGGAAGCTTAGGCAGGAGGATCACTACAAGATTTTAGGCCATTCTGGGCTACAGAATCAGACCTATATCAAAGAGGGAGGGGGACTTCCCCAAAACACTGCTTCAGCAGTGTGCCACACAGACCCAAAGCAAGAGCATTTTGCTGTGAAAATATGGCTACTGCATTTTTAAAATATGGAGGCTGGGGAGATACTTCAGTGGCTAAGAGTGAGTTATGTTCTTGTAGAATTTGGCTCCAAGCACTCATGTTGAGTGGCTTACAGACTGTAGTTCCAACTCTGCAAGATCTTCTGCCCTCTTCTGGCCTGTTAGAACACTGCATGCATATGCACAGACACACGCATATATAAAAATAAAATAGACCTTAACTAAACAAAAACTTGGAAGCAGTCTTTAAACATTTATAGCCTGACATCAAACATACTCGTATGCAATAGCATGGCCTTGTTTGGAGTGCTTTACATTTTTATAAATAAAAAGTATTACAGGGTTGAAGACTAAGGACCAGGCAGGGGTAGTAGTTTGTGGTCTTGCTGTCCTGAGGATTCCTAGGAAATAATGCCAGGTACAAGAGCACTCAGCAACTGATGGAAGGCCTTATCCAGTATGTAAGGTGAGAGCTGGGGTCTTGGTTGATGTCCTTTGTCCCCTGCAGGTTGGAATGGGTGGAGATCATCGAACCCCGCACTCGAGAACGTATGTATGCCAACCTGGTCACCGGGGAGTGCGTGTGGGACCCACCAACCGGTGTGCGCATCAAGCGCACCAGCGAGGACCAGTGGTGGGAGCTCTTTGACCCGAATACATCGCGCTTCTACTACTACAGTGCTGCCTCGCAGCGCACGGTGTGGCATCGCCCACAGAACTGCGACATCATCCCTCTGGCTAAACTGCAGACACTGAAGCAGAACACTGAGTCACCGCGCGCCTCTGCAGACAGCAGCCCAGGAAGAGGCAGCCGCGATGGTAGCACCGGCTCCTCGCTGGAGCCAGAGCCCGAGGAAAGGGCACAGGAACTGCCAGTTCGCAGCGGGCGGGCAACAACCTTGGTCACTTCGGAGGAGCGTAGCAGGTGAGGAGGCAGGGCTGGGAAATGGGGGTTGGGGTGCGGGTACTGAGAAGAGGGTGAGACTGAGGTGGCAGAGGACTGCGTGTGGTTTGCAAGACTGTTAGGTGTCTAGTAATAGGGTTTTTAAAGTCTTGGATGGGCTGGAGTTATTACGCAGGCCAGCCACTTCCTCTTTATTGATTGTGTCATGACTCATCTGTGGAAGTGAACGAAAGCCTTGGAGGAAGGGAAAGTCAAGTAAGGCCAGGTATGGTATTACACAGCTGTTATCCCAGCACTTGGGATGTGGAGACAGCCAAGGATCAGGATTTGAGGTCAGCCTATGTTATGAGAGCCTGATTCAAACCCGGGGCGTGGTGGGGGAGGGGGAAGTGGCGCACCAAGGCGAAAAAACTAGCCATTTGGAGCCTCAGCAGTCCTTTTCCAGAAGGCTGTTGATAGACCTTCATTGTGTACATTTCTGCTAATAGTTGTGTCTTTAGGAACTAAGTAACTCCTGGAGAATGGAGGGGTAGAGGGGCTGCCTTCCTTTGAAAGAGCCCTTCTGGAGGCAGGGAGAGCCATGATGTTGCTGGCACTGCTTGTATCTGAGCCAGATTGATTCTCCTGGATCCCCAGAAAGGAAGTACTTCTGTTAATTGCTTGAGCAGATGAAGAGACTGCCTTAGGCAGAGGACCTAATCTGCCTGGTCAAACAGGTGTGGCAAATGGGCTGCCATTGGAGCCCTTGAGTCAGCTGTCTCCAGCTGTAGGTGTGACTCTGCTGGGGGTGTCATTGTAACCCTGTTTCTTCTCGTGGAAATAAGGCTATGGTATACTAGCTGGCCTTGAAGTACATTGTGTGGCTTTCTGTGATATTGATGTCAAGGTTTTTTGCTGTTTCAGTGGAAGATCTCCCCAGAAAAAGCAATAAAGCAATACTTAACTGAAGCTGGGTTTGCAAGGAGCTATTGAAGCATGGTGCTTCTTCCAGGAGCTATTGTATCTCAGTGACAGAAGAGTGCTAGAGAGAAGGAACAGGGCAGCCTGGGGGCTTGGGTTCGTTGCAAGTGTGAGATGTGAGGTGGTGAGCACAGAGTGCTACTTTAGCCCCTCCAGGACCAGTCCAAGAGAGGTCAGGCCTGGAGCCACAGCCAGGGAAGGGGGGCACTATGAAGGAGCCGGTGTAGCCGGTGTAGCCGGTGGAAGCTAGACAGTGGTGTCATAGAAGGGCATGGCATGGCCTGGCAGGCAGTAGAGATCAAGAAGACCAGCCTGACCTCAAGGATTACATGCTGCCTCCCAGCAAGTGTTTCTCTGTTGAGGATAACTGGGCTCTTCGTAAGGATTATTGTGTTGGGGAATTTCCTCTAGTCCTGTTCTCCAGGGATCTTATCAGGAAAGGGTGTGGTACACCATCATCTCAGATGAACTCCTGGACTCAAGGTCAGCCTAGTGAGACCCTCTCCTAAAAAACAAACAAAAAACATACAGACATTCACAAAAAGATCCAACAAGTAAAAGAGTATATAAAGAAATTAAATCTTGGAGTTTTAATAAGAATAAGAGCATTTGTTGCTCTTGCAGAGGATCCAGGTTCAATCCCCAGTAACTGTGTGGTGGTTCACAACCATCCATAACACAGTTCTAGGGCATCCAACCCCCTCTTGTGACTTCCTGAGCACAAAGCACACATGTGTTACATACAGGCAAAACATTCATACACATAAAATAAATAAGAAAAAGAAGAAATGAAATCTTTTGGTAATGGTTAACATCCAGTGACCATCTGCCTTCAGGTCCTGCTTGAACCCTTTCTCTCCATGTGTAACTTCCATATGGAACCCACATATTTAGTATGTACATTATGATAAATTCTCACACACGTGCACGCACCATGAGCATCACCACAACCAAGGTAATGATGTCTCTGTTACCCCAACTCTTTTGTTCTTCCTGTTTCTCTTCACCCCACATTTGTAGAGGATGTGGATCTGCTTCTGTTAAAGAAATTTATCTTGTAGATTTTTAACTGAACATAAACCTTGTACACTCCTTTTGTCTGTCATCTCTCATTCTTTTTATTTTAACATGTTGTTTCATGTATCAACACTCTGAATAGTATTCTGTGTTGTCGATTTTTGGTTAGTCTTGCTGTATAACCACAAGGGCCTCAAACTCAGTCTTGATTCTGCTGCCTCCTCAGGGCTGAAATAATAGGTGTGTACTGTGGTGCTGGGATTGGCTATTCCAACCCACTTTGCTTCTTTTGTTTGTTGAGACAGGGTCTCACTGTGAGCCTCTGGCTGACCTGGAATTTGCTATGTAGACCATGCTGGCCTTGCACTCACAGAGTTCCTCCTACCTATGTCTCCAAAGTGCTGGGATTAAAGGTATGTGCCTCAGTGCCTGACCAGCAAGTGATTCTAAATGCTGAGGCAACTCTTCAACACCACTTCTGCTGTTTTTCCTTTTCTTCTTTTCAGAGAGAGCCTAATGTAGCCTAGACTATCTTTGAACTATCCTCCGGCCTCCACCTCTGGGGTACTGGAATTATTGACATGGGCCGACACATCCAGTTTTTGTGATGCTAGGAATTGAAATGAACCCAGGGCCTTCCTTGCACATGCTAGGCAAGCACTCCAACAAATGAGTTACCTTAACAGTCCTTTATTTATGTTTTTGCTGTGGTTTTTTTTTTTTTTTTTTTCTTCTATTTTGGATCTCAAGCAACTGCCCTAAGATTTCATGTTATGGCATTTTTTTTTTTCCTGTTTCTTGTGCTTGGGAATTTCTGGGCTTATGGCTATATATTTTTCATCAAGTCTGGGAAATTCTTAGCTAGATTTTTTTGTTTTGTTTTGTTTTGTTTTTTTAAGCTTTTATTTATCCTTTAGCCCCTGGTTTCCAGTTATAAGTATACTAAACTTGTTGCCATTGCCCTCAGCTCACTGATGCTTATGATTCTCTGTCTTTTTTCCCCTTCCTTTATTTTATGTATGTATGAGTATCTGAAATATATATATATATCTGTGCACCATATTGTGCTTGTCATCCACAGAGATGAGAAGAGGGAATCAGGTTTCCTATAACTGGGGTTACAGATGGTTGTGACCCACCATGTGGGTGCTGGGAATAGACGCTGGGTTCTCTACAAGGACAAGTGCTCTTAACCACTGAGCCATCTCTCCAGCTCCTGGTCTTATTTTTAATTAGTGATTGTGATTGTGTGTGCATATATAAGTGCCCCTGGAGGTACCAGGTATAGGATCCCCTGGAGTCAGAGTTACATATGGTAGTGGGCCACCGAGTGTGGGTATTGGGACTTGAACTTATATCCTCTGTAAAAGCAGTCACACTTCTTTTTAAAAAGCAGGATCTTACTGTGTAGACCAGGTTGGTCTAAAGCTTAACAGAGATCTGCCTACCCCTGCCTCTTGATTGCACCACCTCATCCAGCTCCAGTACACTCTTCACCACTGAGCCATCTTTCTGACCCCTCAGTGCTTCTTTTTTCTTCAGCCCTTCCAGTACACCTTTCACTGTGTAAATTGAAATGTTCATCTCTATAACTTTTTGAAAAAATACTTTTACTTTTATCAGGGCCGTGGTGGCACACACCTTTAAACCCAGTACTCAAGAGGCAGAAGCAGGCAGATCTCTGTGAGTTCGAGGCCAACCTAGTCTACAGAGCAAGTTCCAGGACAGCTAGAGCTGTTACACAGAGAAACCCTGTCTCAAAAAACAAAAGAAAACAAAACTTTTACTTTGAAAAAATATTTTATGTGCATGAATGTTTTGCCTGCATGTTTGTGCACCATGTGCATGCCTAGTATTCTCAGAGACCAGAAGAGGGTCTCCCATTCCCTATTCCTGGAACTGCAGACCATTGTGAGCTGCTAAGAGGAAGCTGGAACGTAGCCCATATCCTCTACAGGAGCAGTAAGCACTCTTAACTGATGAACCATCTCTGCAGCCCACCTATTGATTGATTGATTGATTTGATTGATTTGATTGATTGATTGATTGAGGCAGGGTCTCATGGAATCCAGGCTGGTCTTGAACTTACAATGTAGCCAGAAGATGCCTGTGGACTTATGGTCCTCCTGTCTCTGCTTCCCAAGCACTAAGATTATAGGCACGTGCAGTCACACTTTGTTTTATATGGTGCTGGGCTTTATACATACTAGGTAGGTACTCTACCCAGAGCTTCATCCCTTGCTCCTCATGTTATGATTTTGTACATCTTATGTACTCTGTGTACCTTGTTTAGCTTCCCCCCCCCTTTTTTTTATTTTTTTAATTTTATTTATATTTTATGTCTGAGTACTCTGCATGCCAGAAGAGGGCATCAGATCTCATTGTATATGGCTGTGAGCCACCATGTGGTTGCTGGGAATTGAACTCAGGACCTCTGGAAGAGCAGCCAGTGGTGCTCTTAACCTCTGAGCCATCTCTCCAGCCCCACCCCCTTTTTTTTAAACTTTAATTATTATTATTGTTGGAGTTCGTGTGTAAGCAGTGTGGGGTGGAGGAAGACACATGTGCTACAGTGTGCATGTTGATGTCAGAAGGCAAATTTGTGGAGTTGATTCTCTCTTTCCCTCTTTACTTGGGTTCTGGGAATCAAACTCAGGTCATCAGGTGAATGTTTCTGCCTGCTGTGTCATCTCACTCAATCTATTCAGTTTTCTCCTTCTAACCTTTCCCGCATATGGAATACACTTTGGATTACTCTTTAATGCCCTGCCTTGCTAATTTCACCATCTGTGTTCATTCTGGGCCAGGTCCAGCTGACTGGGTGTTCTCTTTGCAGAACACATTGTAAGCCAGAGCGCTGCCCTATGAGGACTAGCATGCTGCACATGAAGGAGGGCATCTGTCTCAACAGAGCTCCTAGGGCCCTGCTCTGAGAGGCACCCTAAAGTACCTTGGGAGCAGCAAGCTACCAGTGTGGACAGTCCTGATATCAAAACCAATGGTAGCGGCTAGGGTGATGGCTCAGTTAACAAGCTGCCTGGCACAAAAATATGAGGGCCTGCGTTTGGATACCAGCACCCACAAAAAGCCAGACAAAAGAGCCAGGAATTGTGGCATACGCCTTTAATCCCAGAACTCAGAGGCAGAGACTGGAGGATTTTTTTGAGTTGAAGGTCTGCCTCATGTATTTCAGGCTTGGTCATGCATATGTAACCTAGTATGGGTACAGCAAAGACAGATATCTTCAGAGTCTACTGACCAGCATTTGTAGCTCCTTTCAGTGAGAGACCCTCTCTCAAAAGTTAGGGTGGACACTAGTCCAGAACAACATCAGATGCCACCCTCTAGTCTCCAGTCACAGGCACACACACATACACACAGAGACACAAAGAAAGTGTCAAAAGAAAACCAACAGCAAGTATTCATGTGTTGTGAATTGTGACAAGATTTTTTGCCTCTTCACACAGGTAGGTGTTGCCAAGTAAGGATATCTGTCCATGCATGTATAATTTGAACTGAGCATAACCATCATTTAGGTGGCAATATCAAGCTTTGTTAGATTCTTCTCTTGATATTAATTTTTGGCTTTGTTTCTTTATTTGAGCCTGAGTCTCATACTATAGCTCAGGCTAATATGGAAGTTATTGCATCCACCAAAAGTGGCCTCAAACTAATGGCAGTCTTCCTGCTTCATCTTCCCCATTGCTAGAATTATAGGCATGAGTCCCCACGCCCAGCTGATACTTGTCTTTTAGCATGCCTTGCAGAGTAACGGCACCTGAATAATGGTTAGATAGGCTCTCCTTAGTCACACAATCAGTTGGATTTTAAAATTAATTTCCTTTGCATTTTGTCTGAAAATCTTGCAGGTATATCTACTACAGGTGTGTGTTGGAATGGGATCACACCTCTTTTTATTTTGATAGCTTGGAAAACGAAGCAGCTAAAGTTGTCTATGATTGAGACGTCAGTCATCCTTAAAGTGACTGCTGCCGTGTGTTTCATATGGGAGCACCATTTGTCTTAGAATTGTAGGTTTAATTCACTAAGAAACACTAGCAGGCCAGGTGGTGGCAGCGAACACTTTTAATCCTAGCTTACAGGAGCCAGAGACAGGAGGATGGATCTCTGTGGGTTCAAGGCCAGCCTGTCTATAGAGCAAGTTCCAGGACAGCCAGAGCTACACAAAGAAACCCTGTCTTGAAAGAAAAGAAACATCAGCAGTACTGGCTGTGATGGTACACATCTCTAATATCAGCATTTGGGAGTCTGATGCAGTAGAACCACAAGTTTCAGGCTAGCCTAGGCTACATGACTGAAAACTTTTTCTCATTCAGAAAATTTCAATGTTTTCTCTTAGTCTAAAAAAAAAATCGTAATTTAATTTTATTCCTTCCAAGCTTTTAGCATGTTGTGTGGTGGGGCAAATCAACAATACTTAGCTCTTATTTCTGACAAAAACAAATCTCAGTGGACTTATTTAAAGCTAGGTTTATGAGCATCAGTGAAATTTGTTGTTGACACTGGCATTTCCATAGATCATGATAGATTGCATTTTTTTCTGCAGAGTCCATCTACTGAAAAATACAACCTTGGGCTTATATTTCTACATAAGCTTACATTTTCTCAAGTTTTATAAATTGTTCTCCTAAGTCTTTAATACACATTTACTCTTAGAATGGTTATTTGCAACACGTTTTGGCAATTTTTACTTAAGGTTGTGCTTAATTAGGGGTTTATTGGTGTTATTTTGGGGTATGACATGTTTCTCCTAAAAGGCTAATGTGTTGCCGGGCGGTGGTGGTGCATACCTTTAGTCCCAGCACTCGAGAGGCAGAGGCAGGCAGATCTCAGTGAGTTCAAGGCCAGCCTGGTCTACAAAGGCAGTTCCAGGACAGCCTGTTACATAGAGAAACCCTGTCTGGGCAGGGGTAGGGGAGGAGTTCATGTGTTAAAGGCTTTGTCCCCACCTAGTGGTGGTGTTGACAGATAATTGGATTACGAAAGCACTGACATCATCAATCCATTAATGAAATCGCACCTTAATGAACTAATGGAGATGGGCCTCTTTAAAGAAATAGGTTACTCAGAGTCTCTCCTTGAGTGTGTATCTTGTTCCTGGCCCTTGTGCATGTGTCTCCCTCCTTCCTACTGCTGTGAGTTGAACAACTCTGTTCTCCTCCATCCTTTCAGATGTGATGCTCTGTCTCACCATAGGCACAGACAGAATGGAGCCAGCTCATCACAGGTAGAAACTTCCCTCCTGTTACATCAGGCATTTTGCCACATTGATAACTAATATACTAGGCTTATTGAACATATTCTCTGCTGTAGTTTTTTACACAGACAGTTTATAGGAGGCAGTTCCTTATTGTTTAAGCTTAGCTCTGACTCTTGAAAAATTGGTCAGTGTCAGTAATGTGTTATGTCATTAGGGGCCAAAGGAAACCATCGAATTAAAATGACTGTTATAATATGTCTCTTGTGGACCTCACCTACAGAAGAAACTGTCTGTGCCAAAGGCTAGTGGTCTTAGGCAAATTGATTATATCAGGACATACTGTTTTGGCTACTGCAATCAATACAATTTAATTCATTAGTGAGCAGCTTTCCCTGCTTGACTAAGAAATGAGACACTCAGGCTGGGGAGATGGCTTGGTCAGTAAGTGCCTGACTCCCAGGCATGAGGACCTGAATTCAGATCCCTAGCACCCACATAAAATCTGTGGGCACGGTCAAACACATCTGTAACCCTGGTTAAGTAGGGATGAAGATGGTAGTAGAGCTCTCCGATCAGTCATTTTATCTATGTGAGAAACCCTGTCTCAAACTATAAGGTGGAAGACAACCAGCAAAACACATAATGTCAACCTCTGTTTTTAAATACACATGCACATGAAAGACAGAAACAGAGACTTACTTTTCTTTTTTCTAATGGTGATCTTCATTTTGGTCCAGTAAATGTGCTATAATGCGATATTCCATCTTGAGATTTCTACTTCCATTTAAAATCACTGGGAGCATTATATAAGTTGAGAATATTGTGCTCAGTAATGCTAACCTGTGTTCTTTTATCACTGTGACATGCCACTGTGTCATAAAAATGGTGTTTGCCATCCAACCCAGTTTACTGTGCTCAAGAACATGACATTTAGGGTCCATTTTCCTTTTGTTGCTTTGATGTTATAAGTCTCTGGTATTAAAATATAATAACACATCATGATGAGGTGCTAAATGCTGTTGAGCTTCAGCTGCATCATTGTGATTTTCTGCCACTGAGTTATAAGAACCATGTCGAGTCTCTCTCATGACTGCTCAGCTCTGCTGTTTAATGCAGATGCATCTGCACACAGTGTAGCAGCAAGTCATTGTGCTAAGAAGTTTGAATACCAGGCAATTTCCGCATCATAAAACATTTTCCACCAATTAAAACATAAAACCCATTCATAGCTCACAGGCCTTATTTTTTTTAAAAAAAAAAAGGATAGCATTGGCTGTAGTTTCTTGATCCCTGATTAAACTGTAGCCATTTTTTTAAATAGCCAACCCATAGAGCTCCAAGATGTGGCTTGAGTTCCTGTTAGGCCTCAGCAAAAGGCTGTATTTCCTAGACTATGACAGACTCCCCTCCCATCCCTAACTCCACTTACTGCTGAAACCTCCCTCTAGAATGACCCTTCCTTGGTGCTGCTCCCTGTCTTAACCCCATGAATGCCTGAGCATCTGCTTTGTTATCTAGCAGACTGCCCACGGAGTAGGTGCTGCTCATCTCCCTGCCCTAACTCAGGGCCAACTGGGCATCAGTGATTAATGAAGGATATTTCATCCTTTGGCAAAAGTCTAGAGGACAGGTTTTATTACCTCCTTCTACCTAGGCACTCATCTGGAGGTGGGGTGTGGAGGGAGACATGAGCCCTAAAGGTCCCAGGTGCCCTTAGTTGTATGAGTCAATGTTAGAGAGCAGCCTTCAGAACCATGGAGTCCTCTGGAATACTGAAGTGAGAGTAGCAGGCAAGTGGAATGGCTTTTCCACGTGTATCCTGGCCGAGGAGCGAGCATGAGACTAAGGAGGAGGATCTACATTGTGCTGTGCCCAGCATGCCCTGTTGCAATGTAACACAGCAGTGAGCACAGGGAACCTGCAGGGTGGCTGATGACTGAGCCCCATGCTCTATAAGGTCTTGTGGCATTTGGTGACCATCTAGACAAACACAACCAGCCTTAAACATATATAGACGTAGGTATACTAGAGTTATGTTTACATATGTCATTTATTATTTTCTAGCTTTCTACTCTGTATCATAATTTTATATTTGAAGTTACTGACTGCTAGCTTTTGTTAATAATTGTCATTCATTGAGTCTTGAAATACATGACCATATAGAAGCAAAAATAAAACACCTTAGTGTCATCTATTATTGTTTTTCAGGTACATATTCTTGCAGTTTTTTTTAAATACTGTACAGTATTCTGCACACATCAGAAGGGTATGCTGAGGTGGCAGAGACAGGAGATCATGAGTTCTCTGACATCTTAGCCATTGCATTCTCAGTGTGAACAGTGTGCTCTCTTGACCTTTAGACATAGGACTTCTCTCTAGAATACTTGCTGTCTTCCTAATTTTCTGTTGCTCTTTACTAAATTCTTGTATGTTGCCTCAGACCATTTTCCACTCCCATAGTAAGATATTTTTAGCAGGGTGATTCATAGAGGAAACTGGCTTATTTTGGTTAATGATAAAGTGTAGGCAGGAGAGACAAAGGAGCTAACCTACCCTGCCATGCCTTGCTCTCACAGATCTCTTAAGAGCACTCTGCCCCCACAGAAACTCAACAGTGCCCTCATGGGGTGGTCACATTGCCTCATCCCTCTTCAAGACCTTTCCTTTCCTTAGGTTGGAACCAGATTGCAATGTGAGTTGGTGTGAACCAACAATAGCATATGTATTGGTTGGTAAGCATACTTTCTGGTGAGTTTCAGCATCTGTGCTCTCCCAATGCTGCCTTGTTCTGACCAGGGAGCTTTACGCAACCATCTTTATGTCATGGTGCCCTTGATTCTCCTTTTATACCTTGAACATTTTCTTAGTTAGTGTGTGTGTGTGTGTGTGTCTGTGTGTGTGTGTGTAGGCAGATGTGTATGCCTATCTATATGTGTGTGTGCTTGCAGAGGCCAGAGGTCGACTTTAGGAGTCTTTGTCTATCACTCTTCTGCTTATTTTTTGAGACAGCATCTCCTTCTAACTTGGAGCTTGCCATTTTGGCTAGATTTGCTGGTCTATCAGCTCTGAGGATACTTCTGTCTCCACCTCCCAGCCTAAGGTTACAGGTGCATATCTTCACACATGGCTTTCTACATGGATGCTAGGGGGTTGAATTCAGATCCTCA
The DNA here is from genome assembly GCF_003668045.3 of Cricetulus griseus. Lineage (NCBI taxonomy): Eukaryota > Metazoa > Chordata > Mammalia > Rodentia > Cricetidae > Cricetulus > Cricetulus griseus. The sequence goes on along the minus strand of NC_048595.1, from coordinate 374,026,771 downwards.
AGCTTTTCACCCACCAAGCCATCTCCTAGGCCCTCCCTTATGTACCTTTGTCAAGTATTACTGTTTTGACCCAACACAGTCCTTACATTTATCTATCTGTTTGTGAAGAGGGTCTTTTTGTTTTTTGGAGACAGGTGTTCTGCTCTCATGGAACTTGCTCTGTAGACCAGACTGGCCTTGAACTCACAGAGGTTCATCTGCCTCTGCCTCCCGAGTTCTGGGACTAAAGGTGTACCACTACCACCTGGCTGATGAAGAGGGTCCTAATGTTTATCCCAGACTGGCCTTGAACCTCAGCCTCCCAGTTGTTGAAGTTACAAGCATGAACCACTAAGCCCAGATAAATGTGGGTCTTTGGTGAGAATAATGCTTGAGACTGAACCCAAGGCCTTGAACATGTGAGTTACCACCGAGCTTCATTTTTAACTTATACCCTAGACCTCTATTTTATTTTTGTTGTTACTGTTACCATCATGAAAATAACTTGGTTGCTAAACAGTCAGTTAAAGAGCAGAAAAGGGAAAAAGAAAAAAAAAAAGGACTGCTGGGTGGTGATGGCTCAAGCCTTTAATTCAGTGCTTGGGAAGCAGAGGCAGGGGGATATCTCTGAGTTTGAGACCAGCCTGGTCTACATAGTGATTTCCAGGACATCCAGGGCTACATAGGGAAACGCTGTCTACCAATACAAAAGCAGAAATGCCACACGAAGGTATGTGCTTAAGGAAGTATAGCCTAGCTATAGACCAGCCCTGTGTAACTGGTTGGTAGCCCAGGTAGGAAGATCTCATTTCAGGGTCTTCAGTACCTTGAACCAGGAGGAGTTTGTGAAGGGCAAAATGGTAGTGGACCTTGCCAGGTGATGATGACCTTTTCATAGGTCTATACCCAGCTCTGTAAGGATAGTTTAAGGCATGCATTTGAATACAAAATAATGGAAGGGTGTTCTTTTTTAAGAATGTAATGAATCTCAAAGGAGTTCACTAGTAGTCTAGCATCTTAGCCCATCTTGAGGAATTCACACTACCCCCAGAATGGATATAAGTAATCCTATGATGCTTTATCTCTGTCTGCAGATGCTCACATACATAGCTTCAGGGGCAAGCTAGAGACAAGTACAGGTGGAAGCGCATTAGCTCTGCTCTGCTCAGCGGGATTAACTCTCATACCATGAAAATTCGCCAGCATTGTTGGTTCAGAAATCTAGTGTCTTGCCTAGACCCAAAGAAGCATACCAGGAAAATTAGGCCATATCTTCATTCAAATCCAGGCTCAAGTGTGATTTAAGTGACAAATGGGACATGTGTGAATGGAGTGCAGGTCTAAAAAGATGTTAGGATGTTTTTTATCTTTCTATAATTTAGCAATTCAGGAGTATATGTAATATGTATTTTTCTAGTAATGCTGTTCTTTAACTTTTAAAAAATAATTTATTTTTATTTTATGTGTATTGGTGTTTTGCCTGCATGTATGTTTATATGAGGATGCTGGATACCCTGGAACTAGTTACAGACAGTTGTAAGCTACTATGTCATTGCTCGAATTGAACCCAGAACCTGGGTCCTCTCCAAGAGCAGCCATTTCTCTTAACTGCTGAACCATCTCTCCAGCCCATATTTGTTAACTTTTTTAAGTGAAAGGTAGATTACAACACCAAGACTGGGTATGGTCATGCACACATTTAATTCCAGCACTTGGGAGACAGAGGCAAAAGGAGCTCACTCTGTGAGTTTGAGGACAGCCTGGGCTACATGGTGAGGCCCTATCCCAAAAAATAATAAAGACTGATGCCTGATGATGAATTGTTTCTTTCTTCCACCCTCTATTTATTTACTGTGTTGGCTAGCCCTTCCAAAATTGTATTGCATACTGGTGGCAAGAGTCTACATCACTATCTTGATGGGCCCTCCTCAAAGTCCCCAGGAAAGTCTCTGTGGCATGTCCCCCCTGGTTGTCTGTCATTCCTGATTGAAGCTCTCACTAATCCTGTCTCTGGGCCCTTAGAATAATGGCTCCCATTCTAGGACAAGGCTGGTGTCCTGGCCTACTTGCTCCATGGCCTCTAGGCAGGCCACTGTGGCTGTTCTTACTTGGAGGAGATGGATGTAGGTCAGAAGAAATTCTTGCTTAGATATTAGAAAGGTACATAGGAATGTGTGATGCACATTTGTAATCCCAGCAATTCAGAAGGCAGAAGCAGATGAGTCTCTGTGAGTGCCAGGCTGCGTAGTAAGACCCTACCTATAAACTAAAGAAGAGGCAAGGAACGAAGGAGCACACTCAGGTCATCCCCAGGAAAATGAGGGGCAGCTCTGTGTGCTTGAAATACTGTTAAAGTGTGATCCTAATTAGTCTTATCAATAAAAACCAGGAGCCAGATATTGGGGTAAAACCTGGAAAATCATAGAACCAGGAGCAGCCACCAGTTGCTTCTTTCCTATGTCATTTCTCAGTCTGAAAAGGCACCTGAGACCCTGTCTATACCCTACCTTATCACTTCTTGTTTCTACCTCCTGAGGCATGGGCCACCACTGCCCAGCTTCTATGGTTAACTAGTGGTTAGCTTCGCCCTCTGATCTCCAGGCAAGCTTTATTTGTCAGAACACAAACAAAATATCACACAACATACTGCACTTAAACTCATACCTTTTTCATTCTGCTGTGTTTCAGTTGTTCACCACCAGGTGTGCTCCTCGAGAAGGACTATGAGGTTTACCGGGATTACAGTGCTGATGGCCAGCTCCTTCACTACAGGTAGAACTCTCTGATGTTGGACACACCTGTCTACGGATCTGAGTGCTCCTGGGTGGGCTGGTGTGTTGGACAAGAAGCAATAGGAGGACTGGGGGGGGGGCAGGGAGAGGCTGTAAAGACCACCAGCACCCTGAGTGTGGGCAGAGGACACTGACAACTGCCTTAACTTCACTGGGAATTACATTTTGAAAGAACCTTGGTACTCTCCTCAGTCTCTGGCAGAGGGATGAGGTGTGAGGGATCCTTAATCAGTGTTCCTCCCCTGGGCAGTGCTGATCACCCACTTTAGAGCCAAGGTAACCATAGGGAGGAAGCAGCTCTGGCCTCTTGGCCCCAGGTCCTCAAATAGAAAGGTGGCAGCCACCTATATATAGTCTTCTTTCTTGGTGACTGGTGGCTGTGGAAAATGTAAGCATAAAGCAGAGTGTTATCACTGAGGGTAGTCAGGGGTTCTTATCACAGACCCCCAGGAAACAACTTGGTACTGGGAAAGAAGTTGAAAACCTTGAGAGGCCTTGAGAATTTACTAGCCAATTGTATTTGTTTCCTATGTAGAGACAGGTGTGAAAGAGAATCAGCGTCAGACCTGGTCCTTAATGTAGCTATGTAACTACAGGTCTGTTCCAGGCCTCCTTAGGCTTTGATTTCTCTTCACCAATATCGGTCTGGTAGAGTCTTATCTGCATGTTGACAAATCAAATCTCAGCTCTGGCTACAAGGCTTGAGATTTTCCATGACCATTAAAACACTGTAGTGGGCATTCTTCATGACAGCTGTGCCCATCTAGTCTTTGGTTGGCAAGCACTGCCACAATCCTGCCACCCCTGGGGAGCTATTACTCCCCCCCCCAAAAAAAAATCAGGGGCCTGGGCTCATTAGTAACTTGCCCATCACCATCTGTAACAGATACCTGTAATGTTGTCAGGGAAGCAGGAACCCCTTACAGCCACAAATCCCAGTGGACTAAAGAGGCTCTCTAGGCCTTTCTGGACATCTTAGGTATGGGTGGCAGAAGGGAGAAACAAGCCCACTCAGGGATTCTTCTACCCATCAGTCCCCATGTTAGCATTTCAGCTACTCTCAGCCTCATAAAAACATACCAGCCACCCTAGCTGACATGTCCAGCCTCTGCAGAGGCCTAAAGGCCCTCCTCAAAGTCCCCGAGCTCTTTGCCCACAGGTCTCCAGCTCTGTAGTAACTACTGTCTCTGTAGCTACTATCTGTGTTGCATTTTTCTTTTATTTTTTTTTAAGATTTATTTATTTTTTAAAAAAGATTTATTTATTTATTATTTATGCAGTGTTCTGCCTGCATGTATACCTGCAGGCCAGAGGAGGGCACTGGATCTCATTTTGAATGGTTGTGAACCACCATGTGGTTGCTGAGAATTGAACTCAGGACCTTTGGAAGGGCAGCCAGTGAGTGTACTTAACCACTGAGCCAGCTCTCCAGCCCCGTGTGTTGCATTTTCATCACCTTTAACAGTCACTCCCTTTTGCCTGCTAGCACTGATACCAGTGGTCTCCTAGGTGGACCTGAACAGCACAAAGCAAGCAGCTGCATTTCTAAATCAGGAGGACCCTCTGGACTCTGCTGCATTCCAATGACCAGCCCAGGGTACTGATGTCTGATACAACCTGGAAAGTGTCCTGTCCCTCAGCAGGGGAGATGGTCTGATCTCTGTTACAGGCTGGAGGCTATTTGATGCAAGGCATCCATCCCAGCCTTCCCCTCTGCCCCCTTGTTGTATTGCTTTTCCATCTGTACAGACCACGGTGAATGATTCCACCCAAAACTAACTTAGTGGACATGTCCCCTTGGGCCTGCTTACAGGAGTATAAAATACCCAGAACATCTGCATCACTGCAAAGTCCTACCATATCATGGATGATGACCCCCCTATCCTATATATCCTAACAGTTCCCAAGAGCCCTTGCAATAGGAGGGGCAAACAAAAGAGAGCAGCGAGAGGGATGGTTGGAATTACAGGTCAGAGTCCTATGACCCTTCCCTTTCTTTCTACTAGGTAGCATTAATAGTCCTGTTATGGACACGAGACTATCTCAAAAAAAAAAAAAAAAGAAAAGAAAAAAAAAGAAAGAAAGTACCATTCCCATATATCAACCTGTCACTGTATTGTTCTACTCATTTCATTGCTGTGGCTTCCAGGCCAAGTTATCTCTACTCTAAGAGAGTGATGGAATAATCATGAATGCCAACAAGGAAAAACCACACTGCAGCACCCATTCTGTCATTGTTGTCCCTGTCACTGAGACCTTGGCACAAACACCAGTGACAAGTGGAGAAGAGGTGAGACCACAAGAGAGTATTGGTGCTTACAAGAGCCCCAGAGCCACAAGTTTGCTTTAGTGGGATCTCTGTGTCCTTGGGTGGTGAAGACTTAAGAAGTCTAGAAAAAGGGTCAGACCTCATCCAGAGATGCACTTTGTCCTCTTTGCTGAGACTTTGCAACTTGTGTGCTTCCAGAGGGGTTGTCATCCTCATGTGATCATTTTGTCTCCAGAGAAAGGGAATTTACTGTCCTTGTAGCCTGTTCTAGAAGGTCCAAATGATTCCTGGATGGTGAGTTCCCTGAGAAAGGCTTCCTCCAGGATAATATATCACTCCACATGGCTGGGCAGTGGAAGAATAGAACCGGTGACCCAACTCACACCAACCCTGATCACCTGCAGCAAAGGTTGCTACAGAAGACAGGAGTCAGCTGCACTCACACAACTGTCCTGTACAGCACAGATCAACATATTACCTAGAATGGCAAGAAATCAAAGCATTTGTGAAACAAATTATAAAGTTGGTCAGAGTTGACCAACCCCCAAAGCAGTGAAACTGCCCCACAGTTCAAGAGAAAGCAAATACAGTGCTTCCCAGATACAGAACACTTGCTAGCTTGCTCCTGACCCAGGAATAGCAGTTGCAGTTAGAAGTGCCCAGTGTATGCCACTGCCCTGCTGCTTAGCACCTCAGTCTGGTCATTTTTGTCTTTCTGATCATCATCCTGGGGCCAGCTTTGGGTTTCTTATGAAGAAGAGAAGTAGCAGAGAGAGAGAGAGAGCAGTTCTGAAAAAGATCTAGAAGGGAAGGTTAGCAGAATGTAGGGACAGTGTGAAGGACTGGCATCTTACAGTCCAATACCCATTTACAACATGTGCATTCAAGTATGGCATTGAAAAGGGGGGTACAAACTGAGTTCAGCCTTTGGGTAGAAAAACTACAATTATAGGCTGAACTAGTATAGAAGCAACAGAAGACTGGGGTCTGCAAAGAAGGAACCTGCTTAGGAGCAAGCTTAGCCTCCTGGGGGTCAAAGGTAGGGCTAAGCCCTAAGCAGGGAAATATAGGTGCTCCCAGAGGCCTGTGCAAAGACAGCAGTGGGATCCCTGGGGGCCAACCCATAATGGTAAAGAGGAGGCCTGGACAATGTTATTGTTTTCAGACCTGCATTTTATTCTCACTTATAAACTTTGGTGCCAGATTTTTCCTCTGAAATCACAGCATGAGGTCTACGGGCTACAGGCTGCTGCACTTGTAGCTACTCCCTACTCATTCTGGACCTCACACTGCTGTATCCACTTAGGTGATCCTAAGGAATCAGCTTTGGTTTCATGTTGTGTTGTCAGGGAACCTGGGTCCAGGTGCTGCACTCAACAGAATTATTGCTGGAGCTAGGCAAGAGGTAAGGAGGAAGAAAGGCCAGAGATCATGTGTGCCACAGAGGTGGAGATGAGCTGAGCTCAGATGGAGACTGAAAGCTGTGTGGAGAGGCTGCGTGCACCCTCTGATGCCTAAGCAGGGGCTGTGCACAGCAGAGACATTGGGTGTGCTCAGATAGCTTCAAGGAGGTGGATTAGAATTGTGATGGATTAGGCCTGGTCATGATGGAAGGTCCAAGGCTGAGAAGGGTCAAAGCAGTGAGGTTGAAGGATGTAGGGCATGGGACTGCAGAAAGGCCTGACTGGGCTCAGCTTAGGGGTGACCATAAAGCTGGGGATTTGGTAAGGCCTGGGGACAGGAGTAAAGTAGATGAGATTCAGGTATAGTATGTTCTCCAAAGGAGGCCTCCTCCATCTGTGATGGAGCCTTGAATGTGGCTTGAGCTTACACTGAGGATGCGTCAGGACACCAGGGAAGTTCTTTGGCTCGGTGTACATAGCACTGCCCACCTGGTGGAAGGCAGGCCCACACATTTGCCTGTTTGTTCTCTGATGCCATGACCATCCAGTGAACAGATTGAATGCATTATCAACCCACCGGCCTTTCTTGTGCCCTTGATTCTCCTGACACTTGTTTCTAATTCTGGCAACTCAGAGCAGAAGCCATAGGAATGGAGGCTTTCCTGAGCCAGCCAGTCCTGAGAGTTCATCTGGCCACAATCGGGCAGCCACAGAGTTGGATCATAATTTTGTGAGTGGGCCTGTGTCTGGCTCTCTTGTGTAAGTGAAGTCCCTCTTTACCTGCCTCTGCTGGGCAGTTTGGTCTTATCCATACAGACCCAAAATCACAGAACAAAACTGGAACATCTGTCTCGCAGATGCCTGGGACTGACTCTTAACCTAGGATAGCTGGAGATGCTGAACCAAATTGAGGTCTGGGGACTAGGCATTGGGTATGCTTACTATGCCTCTGCCATGCCACCAGGACTTAAGTTTTTGAACAGTGATAGGCCACCCCACTGCAGCAGCCCAACCTCAGTCAGCTCAGGCCCAAGCAGAATACTGGGCTTAGAGGAATGCATCTGGAATTGACATGGAAGCATCCTTCCTGAGGACTGTCCCTTATAGAATCCAAAAGTGCTATGCAAGCTGCCAAGGGAGGAAAACAATCAGTAGTCCTACCCAGCTGTCAAGCCTGATCAGCCTGGCAATATATCCCCAGCAGTGCAATGGTGGAACTTTGGGGGTAACCAACTGCCATCTAATTAGACTTAAGGCCTGTTCAATAATAGGGAATTAATCCCTGGTACTGTTAACCTGTGGCTGGTAAGGTCAGGGACCCTAGAGGAAAACCTATTACTGCCACTTTTATAAACCAGTGTAATTTCAAAATACTTACTGTATACACATAGGTAAGTGTAGCTCTCACCCCTCATCAAAGAAACTTATTTTTTGGTTTGTTTTTGTTTTGTTTTGGTTTGGTTTTTTGAGACAGGGTTTTGCTGTATTGCTTTGGAGGTTGTCCTGGAACTTGCTCTGTAGACCAGGCTGGCTGTAGCTCATGGAAATCTGCCTGCCTCTGCCTCCCAAGTGCTAGGATTAAAAGTGTGTGCCACCAACGCCCAGCTGTTTTGGCTTTTTTTTTCTTTGAAACAGAGTTTTACCCATGTAGCCCTTGATGGCCTTAAACTCTCTATATAGACCATGCTGGACTTGAACTTACAGAGTTCCTACTGCCTAGATTTAAAGGCATTTGCCACCACACCCTTCAAAGAAACTTTTTTTAAAACTTTTCTGTAGATGGAGAATATTACAGAAATTTACAGTGCATCAAAATGCAAAAAGAACAATTAACTGTAGGGTACCCAACCCTAATAGATATATCTACAATCTTGAATACAATTCCTATACCAAAGGCTCAGGGAACATCACAGGAGACAAAGATTGTAAGAGCCTAGAGGGCCCAGGATGTCTGCTGTGAATGTCTTTATAAATGTCAAAGATGCTGCACCCATGAAATCTCAACAATATGTCTGTCTAAACAGGACCTGCACAATGACAGCACCAGCTGACATGCCAGTGTGGGTAGGGAAATCTCATAGGCAACATCCCTAGAGAAAGGTGTCTTAGTTTGCTTTCTAGTGTTGTGATAAAATGCCATGACTAAACAATGTAGAGGAAACAGGATTTATTTGACTTACACATCCCAATCACAGTCCGCCATGAAGGGTAAGTCAGGGTAAGAACCTAAAAGCAGGAACTGAAGCAGGGGCCATGGAGAGCAGTACTTACTGGCTTGCTCCTCTGGCTTATAGCTCCCAGGATTACCTGCCCAGGGTTGACCTTAATCCTGCCTGCAGTGGGCTGGGCCCTCTACATCAGTCAATAATCAAGAAGATGTTCTCACAGTCTTGCCTACCAGCCAGCCTAATGGTTAGAGACATTTTCTCAGTTAATGTTCCCTCTTAGATGAACCTAGTTTGTGCCAAAAGGGCAAAAAAGAAAAAAAACAAAACAAAACAAACAACCAGCACAAAGAATTACAGGCGATTAATTGCTTCTGAAAAAGGGAAAGTTAGTCTTCTAAGCAAGCTCCCTGATAGGTTATCCAATCCCAAGTGGTCAACCCTAAAGATGTACGTATGAGCAACACTAAATGAACCTGGTGGGGTGTGCATATATGTGTGCATAGCAATAGTTGAAAAACAGGTCATGAATCTGGGGGCACCTGCTGGTAAGGAGAGTGAGAAATGAAAATGATGTAAATATAGTACTCATAAGTGAAATTATTTTTTTTAAGATTTTATTTATTTATTATGTATACAACATAATAAAGGGCATTACATTACAGATCTCATTACAGATGGTTGTGAGCCACCATGTGGTTGCTGGGAATTGAACTCAGGACCTTTGGAAGAGCAGTCAGTGCTCTTAGCCTCTGAGCCATCTCTCCTGCCCACTAGGTTCCATTCTTGTGAGCTGCAGCGAGTCAGTATTCTAGTTATAACAGATAAAAGTGACTTGCTTCCATAGTATTGTGTCGCCTCCCTGTATGAGTTCCCTTTCCCACGGCTTGACAGTCAGTAGCATGTTCATGCAGTATGCTCCAGCATTCTAGGGTGAAGATTTACCATGAATCCAGTCCTTACTGCTAGACTGCCAAAGAAGGAAGTTAACTTATGCTGCATATCAAGGCACAAAACATTCAAAGAAATTATGAAAGCCAGACGTGGAGCTCACACCTTTGACCCCAGAAAAGGAAGCAGAGACAGGCAGATCTCTGTGAGTTTGAGGCCAGGCTATTACATAGTCTACACAGCAAATTCCAGGACAGGCAGGGCTACAAAGAGAGACCCCATTTCAAAATAGTGATGATGATTTTTGATGATGATGATGATGATGATGATGATGATAAATTACAAATATTTAAGGCAGTCTAAACATCAGGGCCTGAAGAGGTAATTCAGTGGTTGAGAACACTTGCTGTTTTTCTTGAGGACCTGGGTTCAATTCCCAGCACCAACATGGAGGCTCACAACTGTCTGTAACTCCAGTTCCACGAGATCCAATTCCATCCTCTGGCCTCCTCGGGCATGAATGTATATGTACACAAATATACATGCAGGCAAAACACCCACACACATGAAATAAAAAATGAAAAGTCTGAGGTGTAGAGATGCGTGTCTGATGTCATGGATGTCATCTGCTGCATTTGTTGGGAAGAGTTGCTGGAATCACCTAGAACTGTGTGCATTCCAAGCAAGTGGTCTTCACTGGTCTACATCTCCATACCTACTGCATTTTTCTTTATTTTTCAAGACAGAATCTTACTATGTAGACCTGCTGGCCTGGAGCTCACTATGCAGAACAGGCTGGCTTCCAAGTGCTGCAATTTGGCAGGTGAATGGATGGATATTATGTGATCTCCCACACCCAGCCTAAATATCTGTTTTTAATCCACTAAGCCTTCAGCACTTTGTTATAGTACCCTGAATGGACAAAAGCAATGTTTTGTTTTGCGCTTCTATATATGAGTGTTTTGCCTGCATGCATGTATTTGCTCTCTATATATGATTGGTGTCTGCAGAGACCAGAAGAGGGCAGTGAATCACCTGGAACTGGAGTTACAGTTGTGAGCTGCCGTATGGGTGCTAGGAATTGAACCTAGGTCCTTTGACAGAGCAGCCAGTGCTCTTAACCACTGAGCCATCTTTCCAGCCCAAAATGGTGGTTTTTAAGCAGATTAATTTTGATACTGGAGAGGTGGGGCTCAGTGGTTAAGAGCACTGGCTGCTAATCCGGAGGATTTAGGTTCAATTCTCAGAGTCTGGATGGTGACTCCAGAACTAGAGGATCCGCTGCCCTCTTTTGGCCCCAGCGGGCACTGCATGCACATGCTGTACAGATAAATGTGCAGACAAAACCCCCACACACATTTTAAAAATAGATTGAGGTGAGTATAGTAGCTACTCCTCTATTGTCAGCACTTGAGGCACAGGCAGGAGGATCTCAAATTCAAAATCAGACATAGTCACACAAACAGCATAGTTAAGTAGAGCCTACCTAGTAAACAGGAGGCAGATGAGAAGAAAATCTGAAGGATGGAGAAGTGAGAAATAGAGAATATGAAAACAGTGTGGTGCACAGTGAATTGTAACTGGAGTCCCGTTAAAGAAGAAGTAAACATGATATTTGAAATCACAATAGCTAGTTTTCCAAAAATCCTGCTGCAAGATTATCCAGCCAAATTAGAAAGGTGCTAAAAATCTAGTTAGAGGGTCACAACTTAGCAGTCTGGGGAAAGAACAGGAACATCTTTGTTGGAACACTGTTCTGTATCCAGCTTCTTGGAATCAAGCATAGCCATGAAATGCAGGGCCCTTTCTGACCTCAGCCTGTGTGACAGGACATATATGAACATTGTGTCTGATGTCCCTGGGGCAGTGCCACCCATTTTATCAGTAAACCAAAGACATTCAGAAGATACCAGATATCCAATGTGACCTCGCTGGCGAGGGACCAGGATTGAAGCACTATGACATTTGTGAGTGCCCTTGACCCGATGCAGACATTAGTAGGGAGCTTGAGGGAAAAACAAGTATGTTTCTGTCAAGGTGAAAATGGTGATTGGGGGACTAAAACAAAGGAAAGCCCACAGGAGCCTTCTATTGAAACTGGGCCCTGAGGTGCTCATATGCTATAGTGTTGGGCTCTTCTGATACCTGAGCCATTGACGGGCACCTCCAGGAGCAGCTCTCTGCCTAGACTGAGCAAGAAACAGCTCTGAGGTGGAAGAGCTCTAGAAAGAGCACAAGATCATTCCAAAAGGACCTGAGGATGAGGAAGATGGTGGGAAACCCTCAGGCTGGATGGTGGGGCTGGACTTAACTCTGCCAATAACTGGGTGTCACTCTCCACGCAGGACCTCCTCGCTGCGCTGGAACTCTGGTAACAAGGAACGCATGCTCATCAAGGTTGCCGACCGTGAACCCAGCTTCCTCGCTCCCCAAGGCAATGGCTATCCCTCAGACAGCCAGCCAGGGGGGCATCACCGCAGACCCTCTGGCAGCCAGCACTCACCTAGCCTGCAGACCTTTGTCCCTGACACTGATGGCACTGTCTTCTTTCCGGAGAGGCGGCCCTCACCTTTCCTAAGGAGGGCTGAGCTCTCTGGAAACTGTTCACCACTATTGATGCAGCCCCGGAAGCCCTCCAGTGACTCGCAGCCCTCCTCCCCACGCTATGGTTATGAGCCCCCCCTCTATGAGGAGCCTCCAGTGGAATACCAAGCCCCCATTTATGATGAGCCCCCCATGGATGTGCAGTTTGAAGCCAACAGCCCCTACCAGACCGGCTCACCACAGAGGTCACCAGGCCGAAAGCCCCACCCATTCCTGCAAACTACCAAACAGACCCCAACATCACCCTGCCAGCAGCTGATGCGCACCAAGCAGAAGTGCCCAGAGCGCTTTCTGAGCCTGGAATATAGTCCTGTGGGCAAGGAATACGTACGGCAGCTGGTATATGTGGAACAGGCCGGCTCCAGCCCCAAGCTTAGAGCTGGGCCCAGGCACAAGTATGCACCCAACCCAGGTGGTGGTACCTACTCACTGCAGCCCAGCCCCTGCCTGCTAAGAGACCAGCGCCTGGGGGTCAGGTCTGGAGACTACAGCACCATGGAAGGGCCCGAGTCACGCCCAAGCCAACCACCCACACCACTGCCCCAAGCCCAGGAGGATGCCATGTCCTGGTCCAGTCAGCAGGACACCATGTCTTCCACAGGCTACTCTCCAGGCACTCGTAAGAGGAAGAACAGAAAGCCCTCTCTGTGCCAAGTCCCTAGCACTTCGTCCACTGATGGTCCCGGGGACCTGCTAGGAGAGCAGCCTCTGACTGAAGAGCGTTCTCCATGCAGGTCCAGCCTCACCCCAATAAAGGCTGAGGCAGACCTAGTGCGAGGCACACCTGAGCCCTTCCTGGCACAGGCCCGGCTGGCCTGGGAGGCACAGCAAGCCCACTTCCACATGAAGCAGAGGGGCAGCTGGGACTCCCAGCAAGATGGCTCAGGGTATGAGAGTGACGGTGCTGTCCCATTGCCTATGCCTGGGCCTGTGGTAAGAGCATTCAGTGAGGATGAGGCATTAGCACAACAGGACAGCAAGCACTGGAAGCGGAGCACCTTTGAAAAGCTTGGCTTTCCCCAGATCCTGCTGGAGAAAAGCATCTCTGTACAGACCAACCTGGCCTCACCGGAGCCTTACCTCCACCCCTCACAGGTGAGGGCACGGGGGCGGGGGTGGATGGGAGCTCTGGGCCCACCAGACACAAAGTCAGCAACGGGCAGAGTGGGCCTAGGTATGCCTGGCTTCCATAGCATGAGTCTCAGGCCCCGTGTACCAGCTGTCAGTGAGGGCACAAGCATAAGGCGCCACATCAAAGCCTGAGTGTCTCTCTCCTCAGGGCTGCCCTCTGGAGTTCTGGCACTGATACTCTCACTGGTGCTTCTGGCTCTGTTATCTGTGCTGGTTTGCCACACCTGCCCTGGAGCACCTGAGCCCACAGAGGGTGGAGTTAGAACCCACAGGATTCCCCCAGATGGTGTGTCAGGTTTATCTATAACCACTGGGGAAGGCTTCAGTGAATTCTGGGCAGCAGCTGTCTTGGGTCCCCATATGGCTTCAGAGACCTCTAGGCTGTGAGAAACGGAATAATCAGGGTCATGCAGAGGATTGGTTGCTTGATCGCTTTGCCTATAGGAGGCAGATGCTATCCTTCCTTAAAGGTATCACGATGAGTTGGTATCCTTATCCAAGATGTACCTCCCTCACCCCCAGTCAGGTTTCCTGAGAACAAAGACTGAAGCTATTACTTTGTCCTCAGCCTCTTGATCATGTGTGAGCAAGCGGAGTCTCACCTGGCTAGCTGGCTCACTCCTCTTAGGGCTATAGGGCCTATTTGCCTGCCCAGAGTACCCTCTGATGTCCCAGTCCCATTTGTCCTTCTCAGTCTGAGGACCTTGGTGCCTGTGCGCAGTTTGAGAGCAGCCGGCAGAACCGCAGTGCAGTGCCCAGCTCCAGCTGTGTCTTCCCCACATTCACACTGCGCAAGCCCTCCTCGGAGACTGACATCGAGAACTGGGCCTCCAAGCACTTCAACAAGCACACCCAGGGTCTCTTCCGGCGGAAGGTGTCCATAGCCAACATGTTGGCCTGGAGCAGCGAATCCATCAAGAAGCCCATGATTGTGACTAGTGACCGGCATGTGAAGAAAGAGGCCTGTGAGATCTTCAAACTAATCCAAATGTACATGGGTGACAGGCGGGCCAAGGCAGACCCGCTTCATGTGGCCCTGGAGATTGCCACCAAAGGCTGGAGTGCACAGGGCTTACGAGATGAGCTATATATCCAGCTATGCCGACAAACTACAGAGAACTTCCGCCTGGAGAGCCTGGCGCGCGGCTGGGAGCTCATGGCCATCTGCCTGGCCTTCTTCCCACCTACCCCCAAGTTCCACTCCTACCTAGAAGGCTATATCTACCGGCATATGGACCCCGTTAATGACACCAAAGGTAAGGCCCAGCATATGGGACCCTCAGCACCTTAGCTTTGCTGCTGCTGAGGTGAGGACTATGAAGAGGGCTCCTAGCCATGCTGGGTAACAATGGCCAGTTCCAAGAAGATATACAGTCCCCTGGAAGACCCTAGATCCCTGTTTCCTCTGGCTTGTGGGCATCCTCAGAAAATCCTATCTGAATTCTGAGAAGAGCCCAGGCAGGCCTGGCAGAAGTAAGGACAGTTAGCCTTGTATGTCCACTCTGCTCCAAACCTACCAAGACTAGGGCCAGGCAACGTTAGGCTCCTGTTCCCTTGTTACACTTGGTTTTCTTATCCTGTGGTAAGAGAAGGTGCCCAGAGAAGCCCAGGCCATCTTCTGTGTGGGGTCTGGGCCAAAGGTCTGAGCAAGGAAAAATGTGGTGACCAGGATGTATCACCAAGCTCCAACCAACAGGCCCATCACATATAAGTCTATGAATCCAGCCAGCTAGTGGGCATTATGAGCTGAGTTGCCCTGTAAGGTCAGAAGGTGGTACTGTCACAGATCACCTGCTTGACCAAGTACAAGGTCCCCAGAGATATGCCATAGTTCTATCAGCTGGGCAGTCCTGGGCTAGCTAAAATGGGCACAGAACAGAACATAAGTGGCTGTATGGCCATCTTCCACCTATAGATACAGAGCTGATGTCTAGATGTATACCCACATGCTCAAACACAGACATGTTTGCAAGCTAGGTCACACTGTATATTGCTCCCGAGAGGAAAAGAGTCTATCTTGGGCTACAAACTGAGGACCTGTTCAGGGCTTCTAGTCCTTGTCCCTAGCAAGTACTGGGACAGCAGTTTTCACAATGCTCTGGAGTCAGTGCATACACATGAGGACAGGGGAGAAACTTCCTGGCTTGGGCAGGCTCCTAGAGAAGATGTGCAAAGCATAGGTACCATGTAGTATCTCAGCCCCTTGTGAGTGAAATTTTTGAATCCATGTGATTTTTACCCCAGGCATGCATTTTATTGGTTATAGGTACTGGCAGATGTGTAGCCTCGAACATAGTCTGTGTACACTGAGGCCCAAAGGCAGCTTGGGATTCCTACTGTAGGCTTTAGTGGGGAACTCAAGAACTCTTTGGTCCTCTTAATCCTTTCTAAGAGTAGGAGGAATCGCCGGGTGGTGCTGGCACACGCCTTTAATCCCAGCACTCGGGAGGCAGAGGCAGGTGGATCTCTGTGAGTTTGAGACCAGCCTGGTCTGCGCAGGCGTGTGCCAGGACAGCCTCCAAAGCCACAGAGAAACCCTGTCTCGGAAAAAAAAAAAAAAAGAGTAGGGGGAAATCCTAGGAGCTGTGTTTTGTTTCATTGGATGATTTCTTTGTCATTTTCTAAGGGCCCTTCCAGTTTATTTAAGCTATAGCTATGAAAGTGTGTCCCCACTGCCTCGCTCAGTGTGAGACCCACAGTACACCCACCACAAGAGTGTACTTGAGTGAGTCAGTGAGCAAATGAAGACTTAGGAGATAATCAGAAGCCTAGGAGTCCCTAGGTCTGATAGCCAGAAAAAATGTAACTGTGCTGTTTCTGTCGTCCTCCTGTGATGCTGCCCTTCACACAGAAGTGTCTGTGGATGCCTCTTTCCCCGTGTGTTATACCCATAGTGTCTTGGCTTACACAAGAGAAGGAAGTGGATTTAGTTCAGGGGCTGGGGTTTGACAGCACCCTATATAAGGCCCCTAAAGCCTTACCTCTGAATGGTAAGCAGCCAACTCATGGCTGCGGGGCCTGGGCTGCTCTCATTGTCAAAACTTTCATCTCCATCCCTGGGTCACCTCAGGTTTGCCTGTGTGTAGCTTTGCTTGGCCTGAAGCCTGGGAAAGACCTCTACATACAAGCTGGTCATCCCTTTTTCAACAGGCATGAACAGCATTGTTCAAGAACATGGGTAGGGGGGTGAAGAGATGGCTCAGAGGTTAAGAGCACTGGCTGCTCTTCCAGAGGTCCTGAGTTCAATTCCCAGCAACCACATGGTGGCTTACAACCATCTGTAATGAGATCTGGTGCCCTCCTCTGGTGTGCAGATATACATGGAAGCAGAATGTTGTATACATAATAAATAAAATCTTTAAAAAAAAGAACATGGGTACTAGCCAGGTACCTATAATGCCAGCACTTAGGATCTTAGGAGGCAGAGACAGACTTAAACCTTTTTTTTTTTTCCTGGTTTTTCAAGGCAGGGCTTCTCTATGTAGCCTTGGCCATCCTGGAACTCACTATGTAGACCAGGCTGCCCTTGAACTCAGAGATCCTCCTGTCTGTGCCTCAAAGCATGCTGGGATTAAAGTCATACGCTGCCACCACCTGGCTGCATCTCCATATTTTTTTAAGTAATTTGTTTATTTTCATTTTATGTGCATTGGTGTTTTGCCTACATGTATATCTGTGTGATTTATACTGGATCTCCTGGAACTGTAGTTATAGTCAGTTGTAAGCTGCCATGTGGATGCTGGGAACAGAACCTGGGTCCTCTGGAAGAACAGCCAGTTTTCCTAACCTCTGAGCCATCTCTCTAGCTCCTGTTACTCCATATTTTTAAGAAAGACTTTCTAGTGTCTAGCTAAAGATGGCAAAAACTGTCTACGGTGGTACATGCCTCTAATTTCAGTACTTGGAGGGCTAAGACAGGAGAATCATGAATTTAAGGTCAACATAATGACCCTAACATAGTTAAAAGCTACATGACAAGACACATTCTCAAAAACAACAAAACATAAACAGGGTCTAGACAGGTGGCTCCGTGGTTAAGAGTGTATAATGCTCTTGCAGAAGACCCAAGTTTGATTCTCAGCATCCACATTTGGTGACTCATAACCAACTATAACACCAGTTCCACAGGATCTGATGCTTCTCGCCTCTGGCCTCTGTGGACACTCACACCCACATGAACATACACCACACACACACACACCACACACACACACACACACACACACACACACACACACACACACCTTTTTAAAAAAGTCTTTAAAATTAGACCTTGTCTTAGTTATTGTTCTGCTGTGAAGAGACATCATGATCAAGGCAACTCTTTTTGGTTTTTCGAGACAGGGTTTCTCTGTGTAGCTTTGGAGCCTATCCTGGAACTAGCTCTTTGTAGACCAGGCTGGTCTCGAACTCAAAGAGATCCTCCTGCCTCTGCCTCCTAAGTGCTGGAATTAAAGGCGTGCATCACCATCCAGCCCAAGACAACTCTTAAAAGGAAAGCATCTCCATCTCCCTGTCATACTGATAAGGGACTAAACCTCTGAAACTGTGATTAGTGAAGAAGAATGTGTTGGAGGCTCTCCCACCACTAGTTTGTTACAGATCTGGAGTAATCAGCTCTGGTCTATGTGACATAGGTTGTAATCTACCAGCATCACAGAGGTCCCAGAAACAATTCCACTCAAAAGCAAGTCAGTTTGCCTCAGAGTTGGAAGTGCTAGTCAGTGAAGAAAGGGAAGTCTTTCTTGAATAGTGTTGAGAAAAACTGGACTTTCAAACACAAAAGAAATTAACTTCAACCTTCACTTTTCACTGTATGAAAAATTAACTCAAAATGGGTTATAACCCAGACAGGCATGGTGGCATACTCCTTTAATCACAGCACTCAGGAGGCAAAGGGAGATGGATCTCTAGGACAGCCTGATCTACAGAGGGAATTCCAGGACAGCTAAGACTACATAGAGACACCCTGTCTCAAAAAATTTGAAAAAAAAAAAAAAAAAAAAAAAAAAAAGAATCAAAGCATAAAACCCCAAACTCTAAAACTTACAACATAGGAGAAAATCTTTGTCTTCTTGGATTAGGCAGTGACTTTTACATAATACCAAGAGCACTGTCTATTGGAAAATCGAACTATGAAAATTAAATATCCAATGAGATATTGTTAAAAGAATGATGACCTTAAGTGTTCCTTGTTGTAGAGCATGTGAGTCTCTAGGCGAAGTCCTCAGCATCCTGCCCCTAAAAGAGGAATAACAAAGAGCAGAAAGCTGTGTAGACTGAGCTATGCAGTGATGGCTTAAAGTGTAATTCTCACTATGAACTCACATGTGCATTAATAGAGACACAGATCAATACCTTCACAAGTATTTATAAATATGTGTGTAAATAGGGGTTAATGGACATGTATTTGCTTGCTCTGTCAGCTAGTGGCCCTTAGAAGCAAATATCTCAAGAGCAACAAGCACACCTTATACCCATTTTCTTGGTTTCTAAATATAATTTTCCATTATAAGAAACCATAGTCCTGGGGCTGGTGAGATGGCTTGGCAGTTAAGAGCACTGGCTGCTCTTCCAGAGGGTCCTGAGTTCAATTCCCAGCAACTACATGGTGGCTCACAACCATCTGTAATAAGAATTCATTCTGGAATGCAGCTGTACATGCAGACAGAGCACCCATGTAAAAATAAGTAAATTTGGCTGGATGATAGTGGCGCATGCCTTTAATGCCAGCACTTGGGAGGTAGAGGCCGGTGGATCTCTGTGAGTTCGAGGCCAGTGTGGTCTATAGAGCAAGTTCCAGGACAGGCTCCAAAGCTACAAAGAAACCCTGGGGGGGGGGGAGTAAATTTAAGAAAAAATACTACTACTTAAAAAAAAAGAAACCATAGTCCTTTTCATCCTGGTGTGGGGAAGGGAGAAGATGTATCATAGATAGCTGGGATGCTGGCACATGTCTGTAATCTCAGCACAGAGAAGGCTTGGAGTTGCAGGATCCTGAGTTTGAGATCAGCCCTGAGCTATACAGCAAGGGCTCAAAATTTCAAGACCTCAGAAATTAAAGGGCTGAAGTCATAGGTCAGTGCAAAACAATTGCCTGGTTTCACAAAGCTGTGTGTTCATTCCTAGCACCCAAAATAAATAAAAAGGATGTATAGCCATGCCTGGTAGTGTAGTCTTAGATCAGCTACTCAGGGTGCTAAGGCAACATCAAGAGTTGAAGGCCAGCTGTACCAATTTAAATAAGATCGTGTCTCAAAAAGTAGGAGGCCAGATGGTGGTGACACACGCCATTAATCCCAGAACTCAGGGGGCAGTGGCAGGTGGATTTCTGAGTTCCAGGCTAGCCTCGTTTACTGAGTGAGTTCCCAGACAACCAGAGTTACACAGAGAAACCCTGTCTTGAAAATCCAAAACAGAAAGGGAAAAAAAAAAAAAAAAAGTAAAAGGCTAGACAGTGGTGGCACACACACAAATAAATCCTGTCTCAAAAAATAGAACCAAGTAAAAGAAGGTCAGCCCTGTCATTCAGTGTTAGAGTACCTGCCTAGCATGCACTGAAGCTCTGTGTTCAGTCACCAATATTGGCAATAGAGGCATGGGGAGAGAGATAATGGAAGCTGTTCAGAACATGAGCCAACTGAAAACTTCCCAGTGGCAAAGCTTAAACCAAAGTATAAAATAAATTAGCACATTCCTGCCGGGCAGTGGTGGCCACACGCCTTTAGTCCCAGCACTCAGGAGGCAGAGGCAGGCGGATCTCTGTGAGTTCGAGACCAGCCTGGTCTACAAGAGCTAGTTCCAGGACAGCCTCCAAAGCCACAGAGAAACCCTGTCTTGGGGGAAAAAAAAATAGCGCATCTGTTCCTCATGACTGACTTCCAAAGAGTACACGGAGGGAGCTAGGGGAGAAGGTAATTTCACAGGCATGATCTCAGCCAGGTGTCGGTCCAGACACCCATTTCTGTTGGCTCTATAGCTGTTGGGTCTGTGGACCAAACACCAGCTCAGGTGTCAGCCAGAGAAGTGTGAGCCACTTACACCATACCTCACCCTCACCACTGTAGTCCCTGTGCCTTCCCGCTCACCTTAGGCCTCTGGTCATGTAACTCCAGAAAGGTCCCAGCACCTCACACTGACCTGTGTGTACAGAATTTGGCCATCAGCTTGATAGGGACAGACCCCAGCAGGCCCAGGGACCTTCTTGCCACCATGTGTAGGAACCACATGGGCAGTGGTTCTGGCTTGTGTCCGGTGGTCCTCACGGTTCTGTTTGCTCCCCAGTGACACAGCACATAAAAGAGCTTCTGGAAAGGAACAGTAAGAAGAAGTCCAAACTGAGAAAGAAACCCAAGCCTTATGTTGAAGAGCCAGATGGTAGGGCCTGTGCGCCTGGGCGCTGCCTCTGCACCGCTCTGCTCTCCAGCCATGGCCGCCTGGCCTTCTCTCTAACCGCTTCTGGGCTGGGGGAGGGACACTAACCTCAGGCTTGGGGACTCCCAAGCAAGCAAAAACTGGAGGTCTAAGGTGCCAAAATGACCCTAGAGAAATGGTGCATGCCCTGCACCTCTTCTGGCAGTACCCAGGACAATCCACAGCTTGCTTCTTGGTGGACTAACCTGTGAAGGCCTGGAATCACTCCTCAGGTGAGTGAGTGGGCCTGATGCTGGGGTGAGGCTCACAGGTGGAGGAGATGGTTATCCTGTGGCACGTTCCTCCCTAGCCTTGTCCTCTAGCCTAGTGCCTCTTGGGGACAGGGGAGCCTACCCTAGTATGGTCAGGGAATCTTCCCTTTCCCATGGTGGCCCCAGCAAAGCCTTCTGAAGTCCAGTTTCTCTGCCTTCTTCCACCAGCATCCTCCTCCCTCTTCCCAAGCCCTGACTCAGGACCACTCTGTGACCTTCCTATCTAAAGCTGTCAGTTCATCACTGCCACTCCTTCACAGGGCCTCAAGTCAGCTGTGGCCTTCCTGCACCAGCTTTGTATAGAGCTGCTTCCATCAGGCTACCGTTCAGTGTTTGAAACCCCATCTCCTGCTCTTTGCTCTACTCTTATTCATAAAGCTCTTGCCCATTGTGTGCTGCCCACTGGAACTGAGGGACAAAGTTTGGCAGCTTTCTGTAGATAAGAATTGTTTAGAACAAACTGGACCGGCAGGAAGCTGCAGAGCATGGTGAGCTTGTAGGCTAAGGCAGGATGATACCTGGAGGGCTGGAAATTTGTCCTTGCTCAGGACCTCCCTAGCTGCCCTAGCAGCCTATGCTCAGACTGTTCATGGGGATAGTAATAGAAAGAGTTATAAGATCCAGCTCACCTAACAACCAGGGGCATAGGAGCTGCATGGATACCAACCATCTGTGATTTAGGGCCAACAAGGTAGGAGTCAAGTTCCTATGGAGCAGAACTGGGCAGAGCCTTGGAGCTCAGACTGTGTCAGGTGGAGAATCTAGGAGCATTCCTTCCCAGGACCATGCAGAGTAAGAAACGGCAGATACAACAAACCTTGGACACACCCAGCAGTCTTTAAGGCTTATAGCCTACCCAGACTCCTGCTAAATAGTAAGAACCCAGAATGCTGCTCCTCCAAGTCTATGGTTAAAACTGTTTGCCTGCAGCCTGGTAGAGGTTCTACCCAAGGTTCAGCAAGACTGGACTGGGGGCCTAGGGCAGACCTCTTCCAAGTAAAGGTCTGTGAGATGGCAGTGGCCCTACCTGGTCTGTGCTACACACTCAGCACAGAAGAGAAGTCACTGTCACTCCTAGGCCCCAGCCTCAGCCCTGCTCTGCCTGCTGCTGCCACAGCACCAGCAACTGCCTGCTTACCACTGACTCCCAGGCTCCCAGCACAATGGTTCTCAGGCACCTAGGAGACAGGTGTTATCTCAGTCTCTCTCCTATAGAAAGACCGAAGCATAGTGAATTTCCATGCCCACTACCATCTGAGAAGTAGTCGAAGTAGGGTTGTTCTGGTCCTGAGCAAGTATCAGATGAGATGTTTTCCCTCTGGGAGGACTGACATGGCTCTCAGAACTCATCTGCTGAGCTGAGCCAGTGCAGGGGACATGCTTGAGCACTCCCCATCCTTATGAGCCATCCTGAAGGGCAGGATGGCCCAGGGTAGAAGTTGCAATACTGCCTAGGTAGCTGAGGACAAAAACCAAGATGATCTCCCAGGGTCTATGGATCACTTGGGACCTGGGGCAGATTCTCTGAAACTTAAATGTCTAAGAAATTGATAATTATTTTGGGTAGAAAAGAACTACTTTACAGATGTGAACAAAACTTTTGTGATAAAGGGTTCTCATGGGCCAAAATATACTTATGTCATATATAAATTATAATCTAAGGACCTCTCCAAAGCCTCAGGTGTCCAAAAAAAAAAAAAAAAAAAAAACCTGTCTCCTTTTAAAGGCAAAGGTACTCCCAATCACAGGATTTATTGACCCAATCAGGTAGCAAACTGGGAGTCACAGAAGCAAGACCTTCCAGGGAAGGGTTGTCCATTTTCTAGAAACATGCAGCTGGTGGCTGGTCTGTCTATGACACTTCTTGGCATATTCCATCATCTGCTCCCTCCTTATTTGCTGGAACCATTCATACCAAGCCTAGTCTATCTATCTACCAACACCCCAGCCCACTAGCTCTGCTGCAGGGGGTGAGTCCCAGAAAACTCCCTACCTTGCATGATGAAGCCCTGCCTTCAGCTCTGCTATTATCTTCCTCTCAGATAGAGTGCTGGCACAGAACACGGACATCTTCTACAAGCTGCTGTCTTTCACTAAGAGCCAAGCCTTGGCCACTCTCTCCCTGACACTCTGTCCCCAACTTCACTCCCTCCCTAAGGAAGCCAGGGCTGCTGGAGAACTTTTGCCTTTGCCTCAGTGCTGGCCAAAAGCACCAAATGCTTTATCCAGGAGCCTCTTCCCCTGGGACCAGGGAGGACCAAAGGTCTTGCTAGGGTCACCTAAGGAGGAAAGGAAGTAGGGTTTGAAGGCCTTGGACCTAAGGTGTGCTCTGTCTTACTTAACCTTTGACTCCTTCCAGGGAAGCAAGTTTGTTCCCAACTTGTTTTTCCTAGGTGGCTCTAGGAAGGTTGGCAGAGGGATTTCTCCTACTCTAGCTCCTAGAGGTGGGGGAGGTGCCCCTTGCCTCTCCTCTTGGGTCTCTGCTCTAAAGGACTGTGCTTCAGAGAGTATGAACTACTGTGTAGCTCAGGGGTGGGTGAGAGGCTGGCCATATCCCAGAACCCCTACAGTTGCTATTCTTAGCCCCTATGTCCCACAAGTCCCCATCAGGCTGACTGCCACCCTTTCTCTTCCAGGGGTGGCAATAAGCACCTATGCGAAGTACTGTTACCACAAACTGCAGAAGGCAGCCCTGACTGGGGCCAAGAAGGTACAAATGCTTCTGGAGAAGCAGGGTGGGGCAAATGACTCACCTGCAGTACACACAGAAGTCTGATGGAGGAACAATGAGGCTCTGGAGAGCATTGGCTGGCAGAGTCCCCTAGCCTGTGTTAGTGACTGGCTAGGAAGACTTACACCTAGCTTCCACAGTCTCTTTGTCTTCACGGGCCCCTGACTATGCCTGGGTCTCCAGCTGAGGAGCACTGCATGGGTACACATTAGATAGGGCCACAGGTAACCTACCCAAGTAAGGAGCTCCATCCACCTGGTCATACCCAGCTTGGGAATTTGGCTACCCTGTCCTCTAAGAACTCCAGCTGGCATGGTGAGGTGCAGGAGACAGGCATTGCCGTATTGCCATATGCAAGCCTGTGTTGGGGACCCTCACCTCTCCACCTTTCTGCATATCTGTGGTTTTGGGGTGTTGCAGATGACCTGATGGGAGACTCCTTCAGTGACTTAGTTTAGAGTCTGGGTTGTCCCTGTTTCTTGCTGGGTCAAGGCCCAGATTTAGGGAGAAGATGTAAAAGAACCTCAATGCTGGGCTGTTTTCACAGGGCCTGAAGAAACCTAATGTGGAGGAAATACGACATGCCAAGAACGCAGTGTTCAGCCCATCCATGTTTGGCAGTGCACTGCAAGAGGTGATGAGCATGCAGAAAGAGCGCTATCCTGACAGGCAGCTGCCCTGGGTTCAGACACGGCTCTCCGAGGAGGTGCTGGCACTCAATGGTGACCAGACAGAGGGCATCTTCAGGTGCTTTGCCAACCATAGATTGTGGGTGGGGAAAGGGAGCACAAGTGTGTATTCATTGTCTATCTGTTATATCAAGGACCAAAAAGCCTAGAGGTCTTGCATCCAAAACAGACAAGACAATGTCCCATCCATAGGAGCAAGTTAGCTATGTCACTTCCCAAAGTAGCAGCATGGCCAACCACAGACAGCCAACAGGAGTCCAGAGTGACCTAGATACCAGCAAGGACATGATCTAGGACAAGAGCCTCAGAAATGGCATGCAGCTGGCAAGGCAGCTCAGCATCCCCAGTTCATCATCTTGTGTGTACAAGGATGTAATAGACCCTGCCGTGGGGATGGCCCTTGCCTGTCAGGACCAGGGATGCCCAAGCCCCCAGAAGATAAGTAGGGAAGCCAAGCCTGCAAGTTTGGGCTTTAGTGGCCTGCAGAGTCCATGGGAGGAGAATGTCCCCAGGAGAATCCCACACCACTCACCCAAGTGCATGAGGTAGAATGTTCCCAAAGGGGGCAACAAAGCCCTGAGTCATCCCATCCTACATGAGAAAATTAATCAGCATGGTGGGCCCTTGAAGCTCTCTGCCACTCCAAAGTCCAGGACTAGGGCAAGATGATCTCCTCTAGTCTGAGACTTGCCCTATGCACTCTAGGGTCCCTGGTGACATTGATGAGGTGAATGCCCTGAAGTTGCAAGTGGATCAGTGGAAGGTGCCTACAGGCCTGGAGGACCCCCACGTCCCTGGTGAGCTCCAGACATACCTAACAGCTGGGCAGGCGTTTGCCTGCATGCATGTCCTAGAAAGTAGATCACCATTCAGGCCAGGGTTGCCCGTCCAGTCATCCACCCCACGGTCACCCTATGCCCTTGTCCCTCTGTCCTATGCATCTCACCATTCTCTTTTGTCCCTGGAACCTACCTACAGAGGAATTCTCTTAGTGAGGTGATGTCTCCCCATCACTTGTAGATATCCTTCCACCCGCTGGGCATGTCAGTGTTCTGGGTGTTCCAAGGGTTCCGACCCTCCAGAGCAGCCCAGCCCACAACTCACCCCTTCAGCAGCTGCACACCCTTCTGAGAAATTCTATTTTGTAGTCATTGTGGATACACATACACCTATACCGCCCAGATCGATCCCAGATGCCATCTCTGACACAGCTAGAGACTCTGAGATCTGGCCTCTGGTGGATACATGGCTTAGGGGCCCCTAGACCAAGACCATCTAAGCCACTCTCACCCTCAGCATCGCTGCTGAAGCTGTGGTACCGGGAGCTGGAGGAGCCCTTGATTCCCCACGAATTCTATGAACAATGCATTGCGCACTACGAGAGCCCGGAAGCTGCCGTGGCCGTGGTGCACGCGCTGCCGCGCATCAACCGTATGGTGCTGTGCTACCTCATTCGCTTCCTCCAGGTACGCATGTTCTGCCCCCGGTGCCACGCCAATACCTACCTTTCACCCTACCCAATCCACCCTCCCTGCCAACCCCTCAATAGCCACGCCCACCCTCCGCTCTGCTCTTCTCTCCCTTTCCGTTCCCCCCCACACACTTAGGTGTTTGTGCAGCCTGCCAACGTAGCCATCACCAAAATGGACGTCAGCAACCTGGCCATGGTGATGGCACCCAACTGCCTGCGCTGCCAGTCGGATGACCCGCGCATCATCTTTGAGAATACACGAAAGGAGATGTCCTTTCTGCGAGTGCTCATTCAGCATCTAGATACCAGCTTCATGGAGGGCGTGCTATAGCACGCGGGCTACGGACGCCGGCTAGGGTGACACCCAGGGAGGTGGGAGGGAAGACCCCAGCGCGAGGCAGCATGCCAAGCCCCGCCAGACGCCCGCCCCGCCCCGCCCCAGATCCTCCCGGGCAAAGCAGCCGCGCCGTATCTCGCGGCCAGTTCTTGCAGACACCGGCTCGCCCCGCCGGCTGCAGGCCAGCCCCGAGAAGTGCCTTCTGTTTGCCGGAGCCGAGCGACACTGCCCTCCTGGTCGGCCGAAGCACATGCCGCGTTGCTCAGGACAACACGACCTCGTCCCCTCTCCAGGGCAATCTGCCACCGAGGCACTCTTGCCCCGGTCCCTCCTACCCTAGTCTAGGGG
The DNA here is from genome assembly GCF_003668045.3 of Cricetulus griseus. NCBI lineage: Eukaryota > Metazoa > Chordata > Mammalia > Rodentia > Cricetidae > Cricetulus > Cricetulus griseus. Next base: position 374,000,276 of record NC_048595.1, on the reverse strand, counting down.
CCTCTGGCCGGGCCCTGAAGGAGACTTAGAGACAGGCGCTCTAGAGAGCTGTGCTGGCCACCGCTAGGGCGCAGTCCCGTCGGCCTAACTCCTAATAGGTCTTTGTGCAAGAGGAGGCCCCACACCAAAGCCTTCTGGGGTGGGGCCAGGGCTAAGCAGGCGTTCTTGGGGCGGGTGGGGGAGGGCAAGAAGTTTTTTTGTTTGTTTGGGTTTTTGTTTTTGGTGTGAGTCCAGAATCCAACCCGCACCAAGCCTACTTGTGTATAAAGATATAAATAGAACGACAGATGTCAGAACTAAGTTTGCTAAGGACATAGTTTTAACCAGATGCTATTTATCTCTTGAACTGCCATTGCGGTCCACGCGCTGAGCAAGTTAGCACCACCCTTTGACCTCGCGGCCTCTGACCAAACTCTACACCCGGGCGGCGTGCGGATGGGACCTGGACTCGTCCGCGTTTTCCATTCTGGAATCTGAGTTCCAACAGTTGTCAAACTTCGTTTCCCCCGTTTATATATATATACATATATATATAAATATATTTTTAGAGTTGTTTTTATTTATTAAGAACAGAAGTCCCGCTCTGCCGAGGCCCGCAGTCCTTTGGGGCGAGTCCCGGACCTCTCCGGCGGCCCGGCCGCAGGCGCTCCCTCCAGTGTCTGCACAGAGGCGACCGCGCTCCGTGTGAATAAAGTTCAAATGCACACTCGGGTTGCCTGTGCCTCGGGTTACTTCGGACGGGGGGGGGGGGGGGTGTCACACAGCGGGGCTCCTTCCGGGGGCGGGGCACGGAGACCCGCCCCCGAACACGTGCTGCGGGCGGAACGCAAAGCACCAGGGGCAGCGCCGTCTGTGTGACCTGTTTCCGGTGTGGAAGGATGTGGCCGCCGTGCGGGTCACTGCGTAACTTGGCTCTGCTTTTGGCGAGGTCGCAACGAGCTCGGGCCTGCAGTGGGGACGAACGTGTCTCCTACACACAGGGCCAAAGCCCGGAGCCCAGAACCCGCGAGTATTTCTACTACGTGGATCACCAGGGCCAGGTGTGCCTGGCGCCTGACGGGAGGACTCCGAGGGGCGGGGAGAAGCTGTAGGGATGAAACCCAGGAGTGGTGCTGCGTGCGGTGTTGAGCCCCGCTTTCCAGGCCCTCGGGGGCGGCTTCGCGGTCCCCGTACACACTAGCCTCCTGGGGGCGCGGGGCGGCAGCGCCCTCCACATGCCCCGTGCACACCGTCTGCAGAAAAGCACGACACTGGGCTCCGGGCTCCCTTTTCGGGACTTACTGTCCACTGTCTGTCCCTTCTGTCTGCAGCTTTTCCTGGATGACTCCAAAATGAAGAACTTTATCACCTGCTTCAAAGGTATCGCTTGCCGCCTGCTCCCTCGTGCCTCTCTCCGCCCTCGGGGCGCCGGCGGGGCCTTCGACAGTCGCGCCTTTTGTTCCCACAGACCGGCAGTTCCTGGTCACTTTCTTCTCCCGTCTGAGACCTAACCACAGCGGACGCTATGAGGCTTCCTTCCCCTTCCTCTCTCTCTGTGGCAGAGAGCGTAACTTCCTGCGCTGTGAAGACCGGCCGCTGGTCTTCACGCACCTGCTGGCCACCGACAGCGAGTCACCTCGCCTCTCCTACTGCGGCGGCGGCGAGGCCCTGGCCGTACCCTTTGAGCCGGCTCGCTTGCTACCCCTGGCGGCCAACGGGCGCCTCTACCACCCGGCACCGGCTAGCGCAGGCGGCGTGGGCCTGGTGCGCTCGGCCCTGGCCTTCGAGCTCAGCGCCTGCTTCGAGTATGGGCCTGGCTCACCCACGGTCCCCTCTCACGTGCACTGGCAAGGTCGCCGCGTCGCCCTAACCATGGATCTGGCCCCGCTGCTGCCCGCTGCCCCGCCGCCCTGAGCTTGCGGCTGGGGCTGAGTGGGGAGGGTTAGGGCAAACACTGGGCTTTGTAGTACTCGCAGGTTACCCCTCCGTCCCAGCACTGCAGGTCGACTCAGACGTCCCCTGTCACCTGCACGCCGGTGACTGAGTGCGCGTGCGCGCAGAGGTGCGCCTTGGGCCTTGTTAGGTTGGCGCTGTCCAAGGTGCTGGTGCGGCCCTGCTTATCCTTGGTCCCTACATAAGTCCTCTTCGCCACCTCTAACTCTTAGACCGGCCTTGCATCCCACGGATTGGCCTGCGCTGGTCACGTCAGGCTGAGCGGCTGGCGCAAGGCGCGCGTGGGCCGGTGCGCGTGCGCGCCCACCCCCACCCCCCGCCGCTTCTCCAGCCTTGCAGCCGCAAGCACCGCGGGGAGTCGCTCGCCACTGGAGCAGGTGAGGGGGATCCTGGCCCAAGGTCACCAGGCTTGGGGGCGGGATCCGGACCCTTTAGGTTCCGACTTTAGCACCAAGGAAAGGTCAGAAGATCTGGCAGCCGGGAGGGGATGGAAACCACGCCCTCTATGAGCAGGCTCGGACCTACTGGAGCGTGAGGGGGAGGTTAGGGTTTAAAGCGCCTGGTCGCAAGGACTGCCAGAAACTAGCTGGGGCTTCGAGCTGCGCCAGAGGGAGGACACAGGGCTCCTCTGCACCCACCCTCTTCCCTCCTAGATGAGCCCCAGGAGACTGACGCCCCACTCCTGCCTAGGATTAGGGATTCATGTCCTGATAAAAGGATTTCTGGGCTCATCTAGTAAGGGGCCCTCATCCCTGTCATGGCTGTCTTGCACGGATGCACATCTGGGCGACTGCATGAGCAGCTGCTCTGATCCCTAATGTACAGATCAAGGCTTTGCTACTGAAGGCTGGACAGATGCACAAGGCCTGGAGCCAGGGACCAACCAGTCATTCGTGCTCCGGGAAATTAAACCTAGGAGCCTAGCAAACACCCGTTTCTTGGGGCTCCACAGGTCCTGAAATATCTAGGAACTGCCTTTGCCTGTGCCAAAGTTATTCCATTAAAACTTTACTGCTAAGCTGCCTCATCTCTTGACTTTAAATGATCATGTGACTTACAATTGGTGCAAAATTGATACAAACACCAAGGCCACTTAGTACAGTTCAGCTTGACACATCAAAGAGACCTATTGAATAAGCAGGCGCTAAAAGGGGTAGACTGTGCCAAATAAGGAAAACAGTGGACCCTTGCTCCTGTCTTCCTTAATTTCAAAAAAGCAGGCTTCTCTGCCTTGGTATAGTACCACTAAAACTGAGCATTGTGTCTAGAACCAGACCCTGCTCCTCCTATCCCTAGAGTCGCAGGTACATGCAACAAATTACTGTAGAGTGCATTTCTTGATAGTTTCAGGTCACTGCCCCTGTATTCTATTAGGAAGGTAGATACCCAGTCAGTATGATAGGAATGCAACTCAGCGGTGTATTGTGTGTTCAAGCCTGTGCTTAGTGTGTACAAGAGACACCAAAGTCACTGTCCAGGAGGAGGGAGGAAGGAGAGGGGGAGCAGTTGGCGGCCTAAGGCTTCTACCACATCCCAGCCAGGACACACACCATCTACTCCAAAGATAAAGACCCCTTGGGAACCAGATTGGTGTGGGATTGGTGTGGGTAGGAGGGCATTTTGACCTCTGAACTGGCTTTCCTGTTTGTCTTAATCCTCAGTTCTCTTAAAAAAAAAAAAAAAAAAAAAAATCCTGAGAAAGCTAGGTGTGATGGTGCACACCTGTAATCTTGCCACTTGGGAACATGAGCAATAGTGTCACAAGTTCAAGTATAGCTATATATGGGCTATGTAGCAAGATCCTGACTCAAAGAAATTAGAAGTAACAGCCAGGAGTGGTGGCTCAGGTCTTTAATCCCAGTACTAGAGAGGCAGAGGCAGGCGGATCTCTGTAAATTCAAAACCAGCCTGGTCTACATAGAGAGTTCTAAGACAAGTCAGGGCCACATCAAGAAAGACCCTGTCTCAAGGGGATGGTGGTGGTTAAGGGTTCTGGCTGCTCTTCCAAAGGACCCAGTTTTGATTCCTAGTACCCACACTGTGGCTCACAACCATCCTAACTCCAGTTCCAGGGTATCTGATGCCCTTCCAACTTGAGAGCACCAGGCATGCATGAGATGCCCACACAGGCAAAACACTCATACCCATAAAATAAGTAAATCTAAATGAAAAAAAATTATTAGTAAGCTAGGGATGGTGACACAGGCCTTTAATTTCAGCACTCAAGAGTCAAAGACAGAAAGATCTCTGGGTCTTGAGGCCATTGTGGTCCACATAATGAATTCCAGGCCAACCAGAGAAACACAGTAGCCCCTATTTAAAAGGAAAAAGTTTGAGTTACCTGAGGAAAAAGCCTAACTCTTTTTTTAAGTAAGCTGTCTTATCAGCCTCCATCCCTACAATGAGAGGGTCATGGACTGCACCAAGCATCCCTTTCAAATCATGACAAAGACCATAAGGTGGGGTCATGTGGGCCAAGGCCGGGTGGGGGCCCCTTGCTCTTGTGATGGGGCACAAAGGTTTCTACTCATACCACTACCCACAGAGCGAGACCTGCTGGTTTTGGCCCAGGACTGGGTAATTGGGCCCTGGACTTTGCCAGCGCCATTAGTTCCCAAACCTATATTATGTAGTGTTGCATCTGGGAACCAAGGAAAGCCCATCATTTAGGTGAAGATGAGCCTGTGTGATACCATCGAAGAGCAGGAGGCTCTTAGTGCAGGCACAGGAAGAGCACTAGGACTAGGTAGGGACCCTCAAGGGAAGATTTTTGGATTTTTTTTTTCCTTTTAAAAAAAATATTGTTTGGGTACATGGGTGGGTGGGTGGGGGTGCTCATGCCCATGGAGGTCAAAAGACACCTCTGTGCAATCAGTTCTCTTCCACCACACTTTCCAGGAAAGTGCCTTCATTTGTATAGCAGCTTGCCTCCCCTTACCAAGGGAAGAAATTAGGCTTTTTTTTTTTGTGTGTGTGTGTGTGTGTGTGTGTGTGTGTGTGTGTGTCCACCGGCCTGGAACAAACTGTGTAAACCATTCTGGCCTCAACTCACAGATCCACCTTCCTTTGTCTCCTGAGTGCTGTTTGTAACAGGGGTTGTGTGTAGACTTCCATCCCTGTTAATTAGTTGTTTCTTAATTTGTTTTGTATTTTGAAACAAAGTCTCACTGCAGTCCAGCCATACTGGCCTGAACCATATTGCCTAGCTAGGCCTATCCTTGAATTTACAGCAATCCTGCAGCCTCAGCATCCCCAGTGTTGAGATTAAGAACATGATCCACCATGCCTGCTCATGTGCTGGCCTGCTAACCTCTTTCAGGAGGCTCTTCCCGACCGGGTCCAGTCCTTGGGGAAGCCTCAGCTTCCTGGTGGGGCTCTTCGGAAATGGCCCCAGGGGCGCCCCCACTGCTGCTGCTACTGCTGGGTTTGCTGTTGCTGCCACTGCTGCCGGGACTCCCGCCCCACGCCACTGGCTGTCCCGCCGCCTGCCGCTGCTACAGTGCCACAGTGGAGTGCGGCGCCCTGCGGTTGCGTGTTGTCCCACCGGGAATCCCCCCAGGGACGCAGGTGGGCACTATGTGGGACTGGAGGGTCTTGGATTGGAGTAGTGGGCTACGAGTGCCCCACTGCAATGGAGGAGATTGTGTAAGCATCAGAGGTGTGGTGGAAGGTCACTAGGGTGAGAAGGTAGGCGAGTGGGATGGGACGCTCCACGGGAGTGGGACATGTCACATGGTGAAGTAACCCTCTGGTCCCCACAACCTTCAGACGCTGTTCCTGCAAGACAACAGCATCGCGCACCTGGAGCAAGGCGCCCTGGCGCCACTGGCTGCCCTGCGCCACCTCTACTTGCATAACAATACCCTGCGGGCACTGGAGTCGGGCGCCTTCCGTGCACAGCCACGCCTGCTTGAATTGGCGCTCACCGGCAACCGGCTTCGGGGATTGCGTGGCGGTGCGTTTGTGGGCTTGGTCCAGCTACGCGTACTATACCTGGCTGGAAACCAGCTGGCGAAGCTGCTGGATTTCACCTTCTTGCACCTGCCGGTGAGCGACAAATGCCAAAAGTGCGGGATCTTGCTGTGGTGTCAATAACTGCCGTGCTGGCGGGAGTGGTTAGGGGAGAGAAGTCAATATTGTCTAGCTTCCCAGGGCCCGTTTTCCTGATGATCTGCTGTTCCTACTTCAGCGACTGCAGGAGCTGCATCTTCAAGAAAATAGCATTGAATCACTGGAGGACCAGGCCCTGGCTGGGCTTTCCTCCTTAGCCCTGCTGGACCTCAGCAGGAACCAACTGGGCACCATCAGCAGAGAGGCCCTGCAGCCCCTGACCAGCTTACAAGTCTTGCGCCTCACAGGTAACTCCTCCTTTGGCAAGGGTCTGATCTTCGAGGGAGAAGTAGGGAGAAGCAGGCTCAGGTATGCAAGGGGTTCCTATTGTCAGCTCATGGTAGGAACAGAGACCATGCCACACTGTGACCACATCAACCTGGGGAGTTCTCTTAATTTTTTACAGACCCCGACTCAGGTAGGGCCAGCTCCTTCACATCACTGCAGAAGAATTTCAGAATAAGCCAGGATGTGACAGAGCTGGGGTTTATTAAAGGGAACATAGGTGTAAAACATGAGGTTAAGACAGGTGCTATGGAAGAAAGACACACAAGAGCATTGGTGTGGGTGTTACAATCACAAATAAGTGCCTTGACAGTAGCCATATATACTGGTTTTGATGGCTTCAGAAAGTACATCTCAAACAATAAAGAACCTAAGTGGGTTGGACATAGTGATACAAGCCTTTAGTCCCAGCACTCAGGAGACAGACGCAGGAGATCTCTGAATTCAAGGCTACCCTAGTTCAGGACAACCAGAGCTACACAGAGAAAGCCTGTCTCAAAAAACAAAACTTAAGTGAGACTATAGGATGGTTCCTGTACATTGGATAGTGTTACAATTGATAGGGCAAATAAATCCATAGGAACCAATGGTTGTAAGGGAAGATGCCCTTACTGTAAACAAAGGTTTAGTCTTATGATTACCCCAGTAATCACCTACAAAAGGAGTAAGGTCATTCTTGAAGATCATATTTATATATGCTTAGGCTCTAAGTGTGTTTCACTGCTATTTTAACATTCCTCTGTATTTAAAAGGAATATGATTATGTTGACATTCTTCAAAGCAAATGTTAATTGTGCTGTAATCCTTGAGTCACACTTGGTGAGACGCTTCAACCAGATTCTATGGAGATTTGCCTCCCTTTCTCTCTTGCTGCACTATGGCAGTCCATGACAGGGTCACACCAGAACCTTCAGCCTTGGTGAGGGACCACCAGGGAGTGCTAGTAGAGTTCATGCACCTGTGCAAGGAAGATAAGTACTAGTTCCACAGCGTAAACTTAACAGAACTGAGGCTCTTGCAACTTGTCATCAGAGGGCAGACAGGCAAAAACTGGAGTGCACATTTGACAACAGGTTTTCAGGACTGCTGGAATATGAGAGGACGTGGAACCTTACAAAATGGGATTTCAGAGAAGCATCACACACACTCCTAGGAACTTGGACTGAGGGAAGAGGTGGTAAGGGTTCCGGGACTCCAGAGGCATCTGTAAAAGGTGGGAAAGGGTTTTTGTCTGGATCAGCAGGACCATCTACCTAGGCTGTGTTCTTGCCCTACACAGAGAACCCATGGCGTTGTGATTGCGCCCTTCACTGGCTGGGCTCTTGGATCAAAGAGGGGGGCCGTCGGCTGCTGAGCTCCAGAGACAAGAAGATCACATGTGCTGAGCCCCCACGCCTGGCGCTACAGAATCTACTAGAAGTATCTGGTGGTAGCCTCATCTGCATTCCTCCCTCTGTGAACGTAGAGCCCCCAGAGCTCACAGCTAACCTGGGGGAGGACCTGCAGGTAGCCTGCCAGGCATCAGGATACCCACAGCCCCTGGTGGTCTGGAGAAAGGTGCCCCAGGCTCGCGATGGCAAACCTCAAGCCCAAGCCCAGCTGGAACCTGGAACACCAGGCCTGGGTGGGTATGCGACCCGTGACACTGGCAGCGGAATGCTCTTCCTCACAAACATCACACTAGCTCACGCTGGCAAGTACGAATGTGAGGCCACCAATGCTGGTGGCAAAGTGCGTGTGCCCTTTCATCTCCTGGTCAACGTATCCCGGCAGCAGTCACAGCAGCCACCCGCCCCGCAGGCCCCGGCTACACGCCCGGTGGGACACGAGCCCCGGCACGAGGCAGGCAGCATGGCCTTCCGCGCCCTGGGCCTAGCAACGCAGACAGCGATCGCAGCAGCTATCGTGCTGCTGGCGCTCACTGCGCTGCTCCTGGCTGCCATGATCTGCCGACGCCGGCGGCGGCGTAAAAAGGTGCCTGCGCCCCCGGGGGAAGGCACATTGTTCGTCAACGACTATTCAGACGGGCCTTGCACCTTTGCGCAGCTCGAGGAACTCCGTGATGAACGCGGACACGAGATGTTCGTCATTGACCGTTCCAAGCCTTTGTTCGCAGAGCTACCGCCTGAGGAGCCAGCTGAACAAAACCCTCCGGAAGGGCTTATGTCTGGGCTACGCCTCCCTCCACGTGTTGCCTATGAGATCCATTGCTAAGCCTGCCGCGCGCGTCAATGACGTAGACACCGGGGATTGGGCGGTGCAGCCCCGCACATGCTCATTAGTAAAGTTGAAGCCGCTCTACAATGCTGTGTGGTGGGTTAGTAACTGTGGGTATGTGACCAGGCCATAGATAAGGCGTCCCCAGCTGCCAGCTCTGGCGATCCACTCTGGCTTTGGACAGTAGGAATAACGTGATAACCTAGTGAGGAAATGGGTCAGTAGCTTGGATGATACTTGGCTTCTTGCCATGATGAGGCAACACCAGAAATGTAGGCAAGTCTTTCCCATCCAGTCAGGACACACACACCAAAAAAAGCTCATAAATTCAAGTTCCAGACACTGCACATTGTACCTTGCTCACACCCTACAGAGCCAGGTAATACTGCGCCTCGGGTGCCAGGCAAGATGCACAGCGTAAATCCCCAGACAGCATGGGGACTCCCTGAAGCAGATGATCTTAGCATCTACCTCAGTGCACTAGTGCACTGCACTCCTTCTAAGGGCATGGGGTATGCCCAGGGACTCAGTTTTCTGCAGAGAGGCTGCAACATACAGAGCAGGGGAGCACAGTCCTGAGATACCAACATTCAGACACTGGGAACAGGTGAGGATACTGCCAAAAAGTAGGTGACTCAAGGTATACCCAGGAGCAAGGCAAATCCCATAAAACCTAAGAAAGCCTTTGTGTCAGGCCTCCAGCCGAGTTCCCAAGGCTCTTGACCTATCTCATCAATACCTTGGAGATCAGAGACTGAAATAGTCTGCAGCCAGGCGCCCATAGATGTCAGTGGTCCAGAGTACATGGGCACGGCCTGAAGCTAACAGTAGCTGGTGCAACTCAGCCTCTACCCGGGCAAACTTCTCTTCATTGATGGAGGCTTCCAGAAGGACAGAGGCAGGTGGTGGCCAAGGAAGGCCCTCATAGCAATCCACAGGGAAGGGGTGCACCACAGTGCGGAGCTCAGCCTGTACCACAGAGTCCCGAAGCAGCTCTTTAAGTCCTGCCATAGACAAAGGGTTGCCATAGAGACCAAGGTAGCGGAGACTGACACATTGAGTCAGGGTGGGCAGTGTGGCCAACAGCTGGGCATCAGCAAGTTGACACTCAGTCAGCTCAAGATGCAGCAGTGTGGCTGCAACAGCCTGCAACAGCCCCTGGAAGGGTATCAACTGGTTGCCTGACAAGTCGTTTCCACTCAAATCTAGCTTCTTGAGGTGGGCAGCATGAGAGCTCTGAGCCAAGAAGCGTAGGTCCTCAGGCAACAGTGCACAGAAGGCCAGCTCTAGGCTTTCCAGGGGGCTCTGTAGGGTGCTGCAGGGACAAAGGAGTTACAGAAGGGTCATAGGCAGGCAGGCCAAGGAGAGTGTCCTCACATACAGAAGGGACAGAGCAATGGTAGAAACTACTCACCCGAGCAGTTGATCCAGCCTGCCTGAAAGGAGAGAAGAGCCCATGCTGAGCTCCCGAAGACAGACAAAGCGGCCCATCTGGGCCAGAAAGTATCGAAAGTTGTCCTCACCATCCACGGAAGGTTGCCTTGAGTCCCCATGCACGTAGTGCAGCCTCAGGCTAGCTAGGTGCTGAAAGCGGGCCACATGTGGGATAATCACAGACAGGCCACGCAACCCCAGGTTATTGAAGCGCAGGTCTATACGGCGCAGACAGCCTGCATCTAGAAGCTGCAGCAGAGCCACAGTGTTGCGCATGGGCAGATCCTCAGCCCGGAGGTCCCGGCAGCAAAGCCGCAGTGGGCTGTCCACACTACTTTGGAGTGCCTCGTGAAGGAATGTGTAGGAGGCCCGGTTTACCCGAAGGTCTACACGAACTTCCACAGGGACCGGTAGTGACAGCTCTGGCTCAGCAGTCCCACCCTGCTGCTGGGCAATACACGTTCTGGCTACAGCTGCTGTGCAGTCCCACATACTCATGGTCCCAGGATCCTGCTCCACACCGTCATCCAGAAGACCAGTCATGTCTAGCACCCGCAATGCATGTTTCCTGGGAGCAAGGATGGCCAGAGGCAGGAATGAGGGGACAAGGCCTACATCCCTCCCTCCCAGCCACTTTGTACAAAAGCAACAAATACGACTATTGCCATACTAAGCTCTTTTTAACCTCAGGACCACAGCCTAGAGCCAACTCAGTGAATACACTTTGTACCCCTAGCCTGAGGGCCCCTTAGATAAAGCCATACCTGCAAAAGGGTTGTATGCCAGCCTCTCTTTCTGGAGTGTGAAGCCGGGCAGTCAACCCCAGGATCACAGCCTGCATGCTTTCTGTGCTGAGCCGCTCCTGCAGCAAGGCTCGGCTGCAATGGGCACACTCCTGCAGTAGCTGCTGGAAACTAAGTAGTGGGAAGGGCCACGTGTGCACCAGCTCCTGCAGCACAGCTGTCTTCTTGTCCATGAAGGCCACCTTGAACAGCAGGGGGAAGAGCTCTCGGGGCAGCAGGGGCAGGGCCTGGCAGGCAGCTGGCTGGCACTGAAGCACCTGCCGTGTGCTGAGGAACACAAGGGTGTGCATGGTGCTGGACTTGGCAGACAGCCACCTGCAGAAGAGGAAGCTTAATTAGGAGAGACAAGCCCTGAGCCAGTATCAGGCCACACCCTCTCCAAAGTATGCCTGGTACAAAAGCCCCCCAAGTATCTGACATGGAGTTGGCAGGTAGTGGAGGAGAGTTGTACAAAGGAACCCTTCTTTGTTCAGCTTGAGACAGGGTCTCACAGTGTAACCCAGGCTTGTGGCTGTCCTTCTGCCTCTTCTACGATGACAGGCATGCAACATCACACCTGGCAGGCATAACTCCTAATAAGTTCTTAGAGCTGTGCAGAGTAGACAGGAGACAATTTCATACCCCAGAAGCACAGGGAAACCAAACTGTCCAGCGGGTCATGAACAGTGCAGGCCTGTCAATAACCTGCTCATCTATGTGTGGCCTGCTGATGAATAGCTGTATTTTAGGCCTGCTGAGACATATGACTCAGCAATCCTTCCTCAAAAGTAAAATAAGGGCTAGACCAGGGAACCTAGTAGCATCCTATCTCAAAAAAAAAAAAAAAGGAAAGGAAAACAAGGGACTGGGGACACCTTTCTGTATGGTGCTTGCAGAACAAAAGTGAGCACCTGACTTCAGAGATCCCAGAACCTATGTACAAAAAGGGTATGGGTGGGTGACACACCTCTGTAAACCAAGCACTGGAGTCAGCAGAAGACAGAAAGATCCCAGAGCTCACTGGCTAGCTAGCCCAATACTTGAGTTCTAACGGGGCTGGGTTTTTGTTTGTTTGTAAGATAGAAGGTGGAGAAATGGTTCAGTGGTTAAAGAGCATTTACTGATCTTGCAAAAGACCCAGGTTTGGTTTCCAGACTCACATGGTGTGTCACAGCCACCTGAAACTCCAGTTCCAAGGGATCTGATGCAGATGCCCTCTCCTGACCTCAGAGGGCTCCTGTATGTACACACACTCAGACATGCACAACAATGGCAAAGTATTTTTCCCAAGTACAAGAAACTACAGACCTCTCTCTTCCCATCAGTACAAGAGCAGGTGGAGAATTCCTACAGAGCCAGTAGGCACAGTCTACCCCTCCATATGATGTGCCCCTGGATTTAGGGAAATCTAAGCACCGTTTATAAGTGCCAGGATTAGGTTTGCTAAAAAGCAAACTGAGCACAGATGCTGGCTGGGAAGCCTATGAGATCAAGGACGTTTAGTATGAACTCCACACTTAACAGTTTTCTAGGGCATAACTAGGCACAGAAATCCCAGAGGAAAAGTAACTCTCACCCTCTGTGGCCCTTGCCTCCTATTTGGGAATCCTCTTGCCACTGAGAAACCATTGTACAGAGAGACCAGCAAATTCATAAGATTCAGAAAGACCCAGGCCAGAGACTGTCAGAGTATTCCAGCTTAGAAGCCACATGCAAAAAACCCCTAAGACTGAAGGATTCCTGATACACAGGGTCAGTATACTTCTGTGGGCCAAACACCTGCAACGGATTGGAAAACTAAGGCCTACGCCTTGCCTAGAGATATAGCACGGGACAAAGGATAGGAAGCAGAAAGGCTGCAGAACCCGGGGTTTGCTTACTTCTCACACCTTGAACAGTCCTTAAGGCACAAGTCCCTGGAAAACCCCAGATGACTATCCTCGATCTGACTCTACCTTAGTGTAATCTCGCGAGGACTGCCTCGCTGACAGGAGGACCAGATCGAACACCTGTCATAGGAGGAAAGCAGCCGGCCCGGCTTCTCCTACTGGGGATAATGCCGCACGCAGAAGACAGCAATCTCTGTGGTGAGACACACAGACGCGCACGCCCGGATCCTTCAAGAACCCAGTCCGGAGCCTCAACTAACACGGGCGAGCATGTCCCTGCAGATCCAGAACATCCTCACCTGCCCCTAGGTCGCCCTGCAATTGCGGGGCTCACCCGAGCCCATCCCCGCGCAGCGGCACCTCCCGAGAATCCGTTGCAGCCGGGGCCTTAAAGCGCCAGCCCTCGTCGATCCGGACGCCCAAGTACCGGGACCCTTACGGCTGCGGACTCTTCGCCCGGCTCGGATCCCAGCCCAGCCGCCCCAACGCACCCGCCCCCACCACCAAGGCCTCCAGTCCCTGCGCTAGGCTCGCCCAGCGCGGCGCAGCACTGTGGCGCGCCGCGATGACGTCACGCCTCGCCTGGGCCGCCCTTCCAGGGCCCAGCGAATTGGCTGCTCGGCCCGGCCCGGCTGCCGCCAGCTCCCATTGGCTAAGAAGGAGACTTCCCAAAGGTGGCGGGAGATTCCCTCGACTCGGTCTCTGGCTGCCATGGGAAGACTGGCGAGCGTTCGCGCGCGGCTGCAGGAGTGGGAACGCGCTTTCGCACGGCGGCACGGGAGACGGCCAGCGCGGGTGGGGTGGGGTGGGGTGGGGTGGGGGGTCGGACAGGGCGGTGAGTGGGGACCCAGGTGCAGCCTGTGGCTGACCGGCTTCTCTCCTAGGAGGACGTGGAGGCGGCCCCTGAGGAGACGCGCGGTGAGCGCTGGGCTGGCGGGCCGGGGGCGGGGCTGATGTTAGTAGGTGTGCCTGACCCACGACCCCTGCCTTCTCAGCGCTCTACCGTGAGTACCGCAACCTAAAGCATGCAGTGCTCCAGGCCGGCGACGGACACCGCATCCTAGAGCAGTCTCTCCCCGAGACAGCTGAGGAGGTATACTGACCCTTGATCCCAGTCAGCGTTCTGTATGGCCAGATGGCAGGAGCCAGAGGCGTGTTGCAGCCATGCCTCCATGGAGCACAGAATTGGGTGGCCAGGTCCTCCCGTGGGGGTTAAGGAGAAGCTTTGGAGCACTTCTATGCCCGTGCCGTCTTTTAACCTGATCTAGGCCGCTACTGTCTACTGCAGGCACAGGAGCCAAGCTGCTGGGGTCCCCACCTGAATCGAGCTGCCACCCAGAATACACAGCCTATACCCAGGCAGGGCCCATCGAGTTCAGTACAAGACTATGGAAAGAGGCTCAAAGCCAATCTGGAAAACAACCCGAAAACAGCAAAGCTACAGGTAAGACGTGGAGGTGACCCCAGAGCTGCCTTTGGCTCCCGGTAGTTTGCCAGGGCCCTTGTATGCCCACCCTTCCTTACAGCTTGCACACACAGGCACAGGTTCCTGTGGTAGGTGAGGCTAGGCTGCTAAGCTGCTCATGGGCACCTCACTCTCAGCTTCTTGTATATTCCAAACTCAGCAGTAGCCCAGGGTCCTGAGTCCCTATCTGCTGTTCTGTCTTCCCCGACCTAGACTAGGCCAAACTTGAGCCGAAAACGCCAGCCTCAGAAGAGAACCTCGCCCACGGTGCCCACCCCAAGGCCACCAGGCCCAAGGACCTGTCCAGATGAAACTAATGATGTACTTCCCAGGCTTCCTGAGCCCCAGCCAAGACTAGGCCAACTCCAACAGCTTCAGGCATCCCTGAGTCTGAGGCTGAGTTCCCTAGATCCTGGCTGGTTAGAGCGGTGTCACAACAGAGTTTCAGACCTTCTAGAGGTCCCCAGTGCCTGTAGGCTTGACCTGGATGGAAAGGGGTTACAGCCTCAAATGTCAGGCGAGGTGAATGTCCTTGACCCTGGTACCCATTCAGAAGGGTCTTCACAGAGCCCAGGGGCCCTAGCCATACAGCCACAGAGCCCCAAATCCAGCAACAAGAAAGACAGGAAACAGAACTGGAGTGAGAGTTCTGAGGACTTTGCACAAGCTCAGGACAGCAGCCAAGAAGGACTACTATGTAAGGGAGCCGGGGCTACAGCACATGAGAAAGACCATCCAGGAGAACCAGCACTTGTGAGTGCATCTCGGCCCCACAACTCCTCCAAGAAGGCCAGGACAGAGAAGGCTGAGGGCAAAGCCCACGCTCACACCACCACTAGACCAGCTTTCCTGGACAGAGGGAACTATATTCGACTCAACATGAAACAGAAGTGCTACGTACGAGTTGGGGCCAATCGAGGCAGGCTTCTCCGAAAGCAGGTGAGATATGTTAAATGGAATAGGCCAGCCTTTCCTCTCTTCCCATCTCCATCTTGAATAGTCTGTGGACCTTCCCCAGGTGTGGAAGCAGAAGTGGAAGAAGAAAGGAGAACAGTTTGGGGGGAGTAGACCCAGAGCCACAGTCCAGGACACTTGTTTCCAGTGTGGGCAGTTTGGTCACTGGGCATCCCAGTGCTCCCAGCCAGGTAAGCCTCTGCCGTGAGTATTGGATCATTTAGCCATGGGGGTTGGAAGCGGAGCTAGAGAACTACTTATGCAAACAAAGGATCCACCAGCTCTTAACCCTGGTCCAGGCTCCACCATGACCTTCCAGGAGGAAGGTGGCGGGGATGACAAACAGCCCATTTCCACTTTGGAAGAAGACACACAGATGGCAAGCACTCCTTCCTGTCACCTGTCTAGTGAGTAAGGGGAATGGGTGGGTGTAACCAGTGGCCATTGTGCCAGGACCATCTCTGTCTACCCTGACGCTCCCACGTCACCAGCTCTTGCTTGTCTAAGCAGGTGAGGACACAGACCCTGATGGACCAAAGCTGCAAGTACCCTGTCCTCCCCGCCCAGTGCTGCCCTTCTACCCACCAGGGCCCTCGGGGCATATAGCAGGTGAGTGGAACTTAATCTTTGCTAACACATGTCTTAGTCACTGTTCTATTGCTGTGAAGAGACACTCTGACCACAGCACCTCTTATAAAAGAAAGCATCTAATTAGGGCTTGTAGACTGTTTTAGAAGCTTAGTTCATTATTATCATGGTGGGAAGCAGAAAGGCAGGCATGGTGCTGGAGAAGTAGCTGAGAGCTTTACATCCTAACCAACAGACAGAGAAAGACACTGAACCTGGCCTGGACTTTTGAAACCCTCAAAAGCCACCCCCAGTGACACACTTCTTCCCAAACAGTTCTCCAAATGAGGACTCAGCATGCAAATATATGAGCTGATAGGCTGTTCTCATTTAAACCCCAACTTGTGCCCACAGAAACCCCTGCTGAGGTATTTCAGGCCCTACAGCAGCTAGGGCACCAAGCCTTCCGCCCTGGGCAAGAACATGCAGTCATGCGGATTCTTTCTGGTAGGTGTGGCTGCCTAGCAACTGTACCAGGCTGTGTCTGGCTAATTGAGCCTTATAGATACCTCTTGTCCTGTCCAGGCATCTCGACTCTGTTAGTGCTGCCCACAGGTGCTGGCAAGTCTCTTTGCTACCAGCTGCCGGCACTGCTGTATGCGCAGCGAAGCCCCTGCCTCACACTGGTGGTCTCTCCTCTCCTGTCACTCATGGATGACCAGGTATATGGACAGGCTCTTGGTACCTGGGAAGTCTAAAAACTGACACCTCTGATACCCTTAGGTGCTTCTTGTTTCTTGAACACACCAGTGGCCAACTGACCTTCCTAAGGGAGGCACAGCCTAATGCCCAGTGTCAAGTTCCTTATCTCCAGGGTACCCAGGCCCATAGCTGGCTGGCTCTGAACTTTTCCTCCCAGGACCCAGCAACTGATGCTTTTCCTTTCAGAGGATATAGTAGCTCTGAGAGAATGTAGCGGGTATTGAGCTGTGCTGTGCTGTGACAGCATTGCATTTACAGGTGTCTGACCTGCCTGCATGTCTGAAGGCAGCCCGCCTCCACTCGGGTATGACCAAAAAACAACGAGAAGCTGTCTTGAAAAAGGTCAGGAGGGCCCCTGCGGATGGGTGGTAGGGGGCATCCATCTGGACGGTGTCCATAACCCTGTTCCCTTCAGGTAAAGGCAGCCCAGGTGCATGTGCTGCTTGTGTCCCCTGAGGCCTTGGTCGGGTGTTGGGCGAAGGGCCCTGCCAGTCTCCCCCAGGCCACTCAATTGCCTCCAATTGCCTTCGCCTGCATTGACGAGGTCCACTGCCTGTCTCAGTGGTCACACAACTTCCGGCCCTGCTACCTGCGTGTTTGCAAAGTAAGCTTTTGTCGGGTCAGGAGAGTGGTGGGCTGGGACTTGGGTGTGCGAAGTGACTCAACACTAACCCTGCTTCAGGTACTTCGGGAACATATGGGCGTGCACTGCTTTTTGGGTCTCACAGCCACAGCCACACGAAGCACTGCCCGTGATGTGGCCCAGCACCTGGGCATAGCCGAAGAGCTGGAGCTCAGTGGGTTAGCCACCATCCCTGCTAATCTGCACCTCTCCGTGTCTGTGGACAGAGACTCAGACCAGGTAGCTATGTGCAGACCAGAGACCCCACCAGAAGAGCACGATCTGCCATGCTAATCACTCCTTATTGCCAGGCTCTGGTGACACTGCTGCAAGGTGACCGCTTTTGTACCCTGGATTCTATTATCATTTACTGTACTCGAAGAAAGGACACCGAACGGGTGGCTGCACTGCTCCGGACCTGCCTGTCTGTGGTGAGAGAGCCAAGGCGTGGAGGTAGGCATGTGTAGGGCTGGCCCCTGGGGACCCTTTCCTCTGCATGCTTATGATCCGTCAGCCATTTGTACACCTTCTCTATAGGTTGTGGCCCTGAGGCTATAGCTGAAGCATACCATGCTGGCATGTGCAGCCAGGAACGGCGACGAGTGCAACAGGCCTTCATGCAGGGCCACCTGCGGGTGGTAGTGGCCACAGTAGCCTTTGGGATGGGGCTGGACCGGCCAGATGTTCGGGCTGTGCTACACATGGGACTGCCTCCAAACTTCGAGAGCTATGTGCAAGCCATCGGCCGTGCAGGACGTGATGGGAAACCTGCCCATTGTCACCTGTTCCTGCAGCCCCAGGTTGGCATCCCTATTTCCCCAGACCATGCTAGACCCAGGGTTACACTATTCATGTGCCACGCCCCTTCAGTCCCAGCTGCTATCCTGTTCTACTTGCAGCTGCCTCTCTAGCTGCAAATGCTATCGTGTGTGCATTGACTGTCTCTGTTCAGGGTGAAGACCTTTGGGAACTGCGTAGACACGCCCATGCCGATGGCATTGACTTCTTGGCTGTGAAGAAGCTGGTGCAGCGTGTGTTTCCATCCTGTACATGCACCCGAAGGCCTATGTCCAAACCCATGCTTGAGGAGGCCAAAGAGCACAACAGCCAACAAATACACCCTGTATTGGGACAGGCCTGCCTGGGCCACAAGCGGGCATTCCCAGTGCAGTCTACGGTACAGGCTCTGGACATGACAGAGGAGGGTAAGGAGCCAAAAAGATACAGGGTATAGGAGGGGCAGACTACCCTCACAGCCCCTGAGCCTTCCTCTGCCTCTAGCTATTGAAACTCTGCTGTGCTATCTGGAATTACACCCTCGGCGCTGGCTGGAGCTGCTGCCATGCACCTATGCCCACTGTCATCTACACTGCCCTGGGGGCAGTGCTCAGCTGCAAGCTCTGGCCCATAGGTAAGCATCTCACCTCAGACTAAGGATAAAGAAAAAGACCAGGGCTGCTGGGCCACATACTCCTTTGTCTCCTGGGCACAGGTGTCCCCCATTGGCTGCATGCTTGGCCAAGTACCCACCTAAAGACACAAGTCGGGGCAGCAGCTCCTTAGATTTTGACATGGTGGAGCTGGCAGACTCAATGGGCTGGGATCTGTCCTCTGTACGGCGGGCTCTCTACCAGCTGCAGTGGGACCAAGAGCCAAAGAAAGGTATACCCGTCCCTACCCCAGCCTGGCTTGTGCTAGCCACCCGTCCACCTCTGACTGACACACTTGCTGACAGGTGCACCACGGGGCACAAGGGTGCTTGTGGAGTTCAGCGAGTTGGCCTTTCACCTGCACAGTCCTGGTGACCTGACAGATGAGGAGAAGGACCAGATCTGCGACTTTCTGTACAGCTGTGTACAGGCTCGTGAACACAAGGCCCTGGCCCATCTACACCAAATATCTATGGCCTTTCGCAGGTAGGAAGGAAGGTAGACAGGGCCTAGGCCACACACTCTGAGCCCGTGGGCACTCTTGACAAGTTTGTCTCATCCCCAGCGTGGCCTTTCCCAGTTGTGGACCCTGTCTAGAACAGGCTGATGAGGAGCGCAGCAACCAGTTGAAGACCTTGCTCAGCCACTACTTTGAGGAAGAGGAAGAGGAAGCTGTGAAGGATGAGCAGAGTCCAGAGCCTGGGCAGACCGAGGTAGGCGCCACCCCTCTGAGGGTAGTTCCTAAAGCGAAGGACAATGACATACCCACATACAACCCAACCCCACGGTCCAACCCCTGCCTGGCTCAAAGTTTCTTGGGCTGCTTGGTCAGTGATTTTATGTGACAGATGTGATGGGGGCTCAAAGGAGAACACATGCCATCTTCCCACAGCTTCAGGACTGGGAGGACCATATTCGCCGTGATATCCGCCAGCTCCTGTCCCTGAGGCCAGAGGAAAGGTTTTCTGGACGGGCTGTGGCCCGCATCTTCCATGGCATTGGTGAGGGCCACGGGGCTGTCTGATATAGGCAGGAGTTGAGCACTAGAGCCAGCTGAGTCCTCAGGCCTATGTTTTTGTTCCATCATAGCAAGTCCCTGCTACCCAGCCCAGGTATATGGGCAGGACCGGCGCTTCTGGAGAAAGTATCTACATATGAACTTCCATGCCTTGATGCGCCTGGCTACAGAAGAGCTCCTGCTGAGAGGACGATGACCACCCTCCATGGGAGAATGCTACATGACGGAGACATGAGGCAAGCCAGACTGGCCACTACAGAGGGGTCAAGTTCATCTTCTCACCAAGGCACTGATGTAGCTATCACTGACCATTAGGCAAAACCTCCTAGTTTACAGGAAGGGGACAAGACGATCCAAAGTGCAAAATAAAAAGCATTCAATCATTTTATGTCCTTTCTGGTAACAGTCCTCAGTTTGAGGATAGCTACATCTCTTGTGTTCCAGAAATCCAGGACACACAGCTTTTTGGCTTTATGGATAACTCAGGTCAGGTTACTAGGTGCCAGGCTGAGATCCAGAATGGGCAGACCTGAGAGTATAAGGAAGGCAGCAAAGCAGAGATGTGGGCCCAGGCCATCAGCCAGCACTCCAGCCAGGGTACCTGGTAGCAGCTTGCCCAACAGTTCCAGAGTGGCCAAGAGGCTGTAATGCGTGGCCTGGGGATGGTAATACAGATCAGGGCCTGGTGGCGACCTAGCCCTGCAGCCCCTGGGCATCCCTTGCCCTGCCATCTTACCTGCAGGGCTCTGGGTGCCAACTGGCTACAGTGCATCATCACAGTGAATGTGGCAGTGGTGACCACACCGCCAAGAAATTGCTGCAGACACAGGCTCAGCAAAGCTGCGGCTAAAGAAACAAAGGTCAGTGGGGCCCCAGGTTCCTACTCCCTCCCTCTTTCCTCAAAGCTAACCTCTCACCTCTCGTGATTGTACCAGGGTCCAGACTGGCCCCTGGGGTACTGAGGTAGAAGAGCAGAGCAGTCTGGCATGCCAAACCCCCAAGGCGAAGCTGCAGCACTGACCTCAATAGGGAAAGAGGCTGCCTGGGGTGGGAATTGGGAGACCGGATATGGTAAGATTCCCTGGGAGATAGGTGGAGGTGAGAGTCAGATTAGGGCTGGGGAGTGCTTACCAGTGTCTGGCCAGTAGAGCCCCACCTAAAGAGGAGCCAGCAATGGAGCAGGTTACAGCGCCCAAGCCACTCCATAGACCCAAGTCTGAGGCAGAAGCACCATGGTCCAGCAGAAGAAGCGGGAACAGGCTGCCCGCACCCTGCTCACCTACAGAAGACCATAAGCAAGGATGATCCCCTTCTCCTTTCTCCAGTCCTGGGGCCTCAGTGCTCCCAACTAGTCAGGCCCCTGCTCTGCTTCATTTTCATGGGTCCCATGTGTTAGAAAAGGCTGGGCATTCTGGCCCAGTTAGTTTGAAGCACCATCAGCAATACCAATGGGCTGTGGCCGAAGCTAAGGGGGAAGTCCAAAAGTGAGACAGGACTGAGCTACAGAGCCCTGGGGAGGGTTGGGCTGATACCCCAGAATAGGGCAGTACCCTAAGTGGATTTCAGGGCCATAAGAAATGTTGTCTTACCCAAAGCCACACTCACCCAGCTTGTAGGTGAGCACAAAGCCTGCTGTCCAGAAGGTTCCAGGCACAGCCAACAAATCTTGTAGAAGATAGGGTGTGGGGGGGTTATGCTCTGAGACCTGAGGGCAAGGCAGCTGTCCCAAGGCTGGTGCAGCCCAGGCTAAGGCAGCAGCCAGCCAGTAGGTGGCAGCTAGGAGCAGAAAAAGCAATGGCCAAGAGAGGGTGGGGAAGAGGACCAACAGCCCACCCCCAGCCAGTGCTGATCCCAGCTTGTACGCCACCACCTGTACGGTGTTCCCGGGTCCCAGCTCCTTTGGTTCCAGGAGTTGGACAGCGAGTGTATCCAGAGCCACGTCTTGCACTGCTGCACCCAGATTCAGCAGCAGCAGCAGCGCCATCATGATGGTGGGCAGCCCTGTCTGACCAGCGTGCGGGGGAGGCAGCGCAGCCAGCAGTCCACACACCAGGCCCAGGGACACTGTGCTGAGTGTTAACCAGACCCGAGGGGAGCCCCGCCTGTCCACCAGTGGCGCCCATGCCAGTTTTAACAGCCATGGAGCATACAATCCCTTGGTCAGACCCACACGCGTCAGGGAGAGACCATGGTCCCGCAGTAAAATAGGCAGCAAGCCGGACTGCAGTCCATAGGGCAGACCCTGCACAAGATAGAGGCTGGCCAGCAGCAGCAGCTTCCCATGCATGACCAGTTCGTGGTGGGATCAGATGGCTCAGCGCGGAAAGCTAGGGTTTAGTCTGTCTACATAGGATCAGGAACAATCAGACCGTGATCCCAAAACGCACACTGGGGACTCGATATCCCGGAAGTACTGAAGTTGGGAGAAAACTGCAGAGGAATAGGTCTGAGCGTGGTGAGCTTGCGCGCAGCCCATGGCTACCAGCATGCTTTGCGCAGGAGTCGGCTAAGGGAGAGGCGGGGCTCCTTTAGCTGAGGGTGCAGTCTAGTCTTCAATTGGCCAAAAACTTCAGGGTCAAATGTCAGGGAGGCTACGGCTACCTTCGCAGACCAAGAACATCTGCTCTGGCGCCCCCTGGTGACCAATCTGCACACAGAAGCCTGCTTCCTGTGCTCCCGGCCCGTGTGAGTGGCTGGGACGGAAGCTGTGCTATGGGCAGCTCTCAAAGGTATCTGCCATTTGGCTCAATGGTTACCAGATTCATTCCAGAGCACTTCTTTCGTTTTTTTGTTTTTGTTTTTGTTTTTGTTTTTTTTCAAGACAGGATTTCTTTGTGTAGCGCTGTTGTCCTGGAACACACTCTGTAGACCAGGCTGGCCTCAAACACACACACAGATGTGTCTGCCTCTGCCTCTGCCTCTGCCTCTGCCTCTGCCTCTGCCTCTGCCTCCTAGGTGCTGGGGTTACAGGTGTGCGTGTTTCTAATACTCACCTGCCACGAATGTGGCAGTACTCTACTCCACAGTGCTTCTAGCACTGCTCGCCATAACCTTACTATGATTCCGGCTTTAGAACCTCCCCAAGGCAGTGACCTCAGACGCTGGAGTTTTGTGGGAAAGGTCAGAACCCAGTCAGATACTGCCCATGATACCCCCTTCCCTTACAGTATTCGGTGAAGTTAGCTACTCCGGCCCACGTGATTCTGGCCCTGCAAGGAAGGCCCACGCCCAGTCTCTTCCCAGAGCTGTGCCCTCCTCCCAAGGCCACTATAATGCTGTTAAATGAGACCATAGTGAACAATTGGGCACTGTTGTTGTGTCCATTTGGACACATGGTCCTGTGTCCAAGTCCAAGCATCCTGACATATGCCTTGCTTCCACTGAGAGACTGTCCAGACAGTCTCGGGGTCCAGGTTTTCATAGCTATAAAATGGATTCTACTTTTGGGCATGGTTGTGAACACCTCTAATTTCAGCTATTCAGGCTGAGACAAGAGTGTCATGTGTTTAAGGTTGAAATGGATTAACTTAGCAAGACCATGTCGTAAAATTGAAAAAGGGTGGCGGGCAGGATATAGTTCAGTGGTCCTAACTTCAATCTCTAGTAGCGCAAATAACTCAGAGGGAGGGAGAACTGCTATTGCCTACCTCAGAGGATCACTGCAGACCCAACAAGTGAATCATAGCAGCACCTACTGTGGGCAGAGGCTCATGCCTTCCTGAGTCTGCACCCCAGGATTTTTTTCTTCCATAAGCAGCACCTACTGTGCACAGGGGCTCCTAGAGGTGATTCGCAAAATTACCCCTCCACCCCCCATGCCCAGTCTTCTCAAGCTCTTGCTGTCACTCCTAACCTGGTTGTAACACTGTTTAATAGCTCCACCCTGTGGTTGGCAGAGGAAATGCCAGAACATGGGACACATTTGTGTATCCCAGGGAAAAATTACTATTTCTACTACAGCCTCTGAGATCCCTTTCCCCTGGGATTCCCTGCAACCTCATCTCCTCCCAAGTGGCTCTGAAGTGTCCCTAAAAGGCGGGTGTGATCCACATCTGCCTTCACACTCTTACAAGTACATTAGTTGATTTTAAGGGGTCATCACATGCCCCACATTTAAGACCTTAGTGAAGACCTGGACCACAGATGTACCTGTCTCTCAGACAAATGGATAAATGACAGCCTGAAGGGCCCTTTCCTGGGAACTGTTCTTAACAACCTTGAGGGGGGTCCATGTGCCTATCCAAAGCCAATCAGGTAAATCAAAAGCTGGGGTCACCCAGGCAGCCACTTCAAGTCAGCTGACACCCAGCTTTATTAGGGACCTGCAGTAACAGGTACCCAGACCTAGGCAAAAGCAGCAAATACTGAAGGCTCCCAAGGACCTGCAGTTTGTTCAGTAAGAGGCTGCCCACTGTGGTCCTGACTGTGACTTCAGGAGTACTCATTGGTGAACTTGGCATGGAAACGCCTCAGTTTTTCCAGCAGCAGCCTCAGCTTCTCCATGGGGGGCAGAATAGTCATCCTGAAAAGGACAAACAGTAAGCCTGGGGCACAGGCCCGTTTGTGGTGGGATCAACACACACCAGGTCTCACCGGAAGTGATAAGTGCCCTCCTGCTGCCCAAAGCCACTCCCAGGTACCACGCAGATGCCAGTCTCCTCCAGGAGGCACAGGCAGAAGAACATGTCAGGGGCCAGGCCCAGTTCCTGGGGGTCAGGAGGGTGATCAGGTCACAGCACCCAGGCCAACACCCGGCTCAGCCCCCACATGACCCTGCATTCCCACCTGAGCACGCTGCACTGCTCGTGGGGGCAGCTGCACTCGAGGGAAGGAATACATGGCACCCTGCACTGGGTTGCAGCGGATACCGGGAGCCTCGTTGAAGATCTGCTCCGTGAGTTTAGCCTTGGCTGCCAGCTCAGCCAGCACCTCCTGCCTCTCCTGCAGCCACAGGAGGGGATTATGGGAGAGGGTTTCAATGTGTCCCCTATAGTCCCTCCCAAAGCTGGGTCACCAGACATCTTTGGCCTGGCCTGATCTGCTCACTGCTTGAAATTGCTTGAAGGATGGCTCAGAGGGTGCTGGCGGGCTGACCACCATGTCCAGAAGGGCCTGGCCTGGCACTGGTGGGCACAGCCGCACGCTCATCAGTTTCCCCATCTGTTTCTGCACCTCAGCATCCATGTTTACCACCTCCACATAGCCACCACGGAACCCGCATCTGCCAGAAAGAACATGATTTGGGGCTCGTCTGAGAAGAAGGTGTTGAGCCGTTGAGCCCTGGCAGTGGCCCAAAAGGCCCTCTCCCCGTCCCTGCTCCACCACCTGCGCCTGTACGCACTCGCCCATGTAGCCCTTAGAGACTGAGTGGAAAGAAGCAAGCTCCTGCTGCGATGCATATGGCGGCCCCATCTCCATGAGCACCTTCTTGAACGAATGGAACTGAGAACCCTCGGCATACACATTGTCCTGGTATACCTGTAGGGGCAGCAGTGTCATTCGGGCTGGCTGCTGAGCTGCTGCCCACTGCCATGTGTGCACCTGTGCATCTGTACCTCATCAGCCATCAGAAAAAGTCCCTCTTCGAAAGCAAAGCGGATCACGGCCTCGATGCACTCACGGGTCTGCACCTGCCCTGGAGTGTGGAGATCCAGCACTGACAGGGTCAGCCAGGAGCAGCAGTGAACCAAGTTCACTTGGGTTCAGCCCAGGCGCACTTGGTTCAGGAGAGCTAGGGCGGGTCCCAGAGGAAGAGGCGGGGCTGATAGGAGGAGCACTATGAGGCGGAGCTAGCAGGAAAGGGTGAGATTAGATGGGGCGGAGCAGATAGGAGGCTTACCAGTGGGGTTGCCAGGGTTGATGACGCACAGTACGCGGGGGCAGCAACGGTCACGTGCCTGGCACAAAGCGCGCCGCAGCTCCGCAATGTCTAGAGCCCAGGCACGCTCTTCGTCCAGGTAGTAGTCCACCTGCACTGCGTCCAGCTCAGCCAGCGCAGCCGAGTACAATGGGTACTGAGGAATGGGAATGAGTACACCCGTGCGTTCACGGCCTTCACCAGCCACCAGCAGCTTGAGCACTGTCTGTGGCGGGATGGTGAGCACAGCGTTAGTGCAACCAAAGGTGGCACACCTTACCGCGCCCCCACGGCTGCCCTGAGCTGCTGCTGCTGCTGCTGCACCAGACTGAGCCCAGGTTAGCCTCACACATAGGGCTACTCTGGCCTGGCCCACCCTACCACAATGGCATCGCTGGCCCCAGTGGACAGAAATACGTTGTTCGGGTCTGCAGGGATGCCTCCATCTCGCCTCTCAATGTACTGTGCCACATCTTCCCTGATCAGCTGGATGCCA